>NC_138299.1:107396063-107471063 GCF_965601325.2 Salmo salar | reverse complement strand
TACCACTACCTCTACCCCTCTACCACTACCTCTACCACTACCACTACCACTACCACTACCCCTCTACTTCTACCCCTCTACCTCTACCACTACCTCTACCCCTCTACCCCTCTACCTCTACCCCTCTACCTCTTCCACTACCTCTACCACTACCACTACCTCTACCTCTTCCTTTACCACTACCTCTACCCCTCTACCCCTCTACCTCTACCCCTCTAAGTCTACCCCTCTACGTCTACCCCTCTACCTCTTCCACTACCTCTACCACTACCACTACCACTACCTCTACCTCTACCTACACCACTACCGCTACCTCTACCACTACCACTACCACTACCACTACCACTACCCCTCTACGTCTACCCCTCTACCTCTTCCACTACCTCTACCACTACCACTACCTCTACCTCTACCTACACCACTACCGCTACCACTACCTCTACCTCTACCTCTAGCCCTCTACCACTACCACTACCTCTAGCCCTCTACCTCTACCACTACCACTACCTCCACCACTACCCCTCTACCCCTCTACCACTACCTCTACCACTACCACTATCTCTACCTACACCACTACCTTTACCTACACCACTACCTCTACCACTACCTCTTCCTCTAGCCCTCTACCTCTACCACTACCTCTACCACTACCTCTACCTCTTCCTACACCACTACCTCTAGCCCTCTACCTCTACCTCTAGCCCTCTACCTCTACCTCTAGCCCTCTACCACTACCATTACCCCTCTACCTCTACCTCTACCTCTACCACTACCACTACCACCTACCTCTACCACTACCTCTAACACTACCTCTACCACTACCTCTAACACTACCACAACCTTTCTACCACTACCTCTACCTCTACCACTACCTCTCTACCACTACCTCTACCCCTCTACCTCTACCTCTAGCACTACCTCTACCTCTACCACTACCACTACCACTACCCCTCTACTTCTACCCCTCTACCACTACCACTACCACTACCCCTCTACCACTACCACTACCGCTACCACTACCTCTACCTCTACCTCTACGACTACCTCTACCACTACCTCTACCACTACATCTACCTCTACCTCTACCCCTCTACCTCTACCCCTCTAACTCCACTGACACATTAAATACTAAAAGTACCTGACGAGCACATTATTTCCTGTGTTTTCGGTGGAAGTTAATAAAACAGTCTGTTTATTGTTCTGGCTCCTGGTCTACATCTGGGGTTTTCCTAAAACACACAGACGTAGAAATACCCCTCACATGCAGATGCATGAACAGACATCATTCATAGCCAACGAACTGTGAATACAGTACATAACCATGTCTCCTGTCTTACCACAGATCTTGGGTCAGGTTACCTTCACTCCGTGTAGTCTGAGATACTCTGTTGATGTGAAGTTCATGGTGGAGTTGTACTTGCCTGTCCTAACCCTGAACTATTACAGTGATGACAACATAATGTCTACTGATCTGGAGTCAGATACAGTATCTACCCTCCTTATATGGATCTCCAATAGCTGATGTCATGACGACATCATCAGTGTTGGACAGATCAGTTTTAGTTAGGGACATCATCAATGCTGGACAGATCAGTGTTGGTTAGGGACAGATGAGTGTTGGTTAGGGACACCATCAATGCTGGACAGATCAGTGTTGGTTAGGGACATCATCAATGCTGGACAGATCAGTGTTAGTTAGGGACACCATCAGTGTTAGTTAGGGACACCATCAATGCTGGACAGATCAGTGTTGGTTAGGGACATCATCAATGCTGGACAGATCAGTGTTAGTTAGGGACACCATCAGTGTTAGTTAGGGACACCATCAGTGTTAGTTAGGGACACCATCAGTGTTAGTTAGGGACACCATCAATGCTGGACAGATCAGTGTTGGTTAGGGACATCATCAATGCTGGACAGATCAGTGTTAGTTAGGGACATCATCAATGCTGGACAGATCAGTGTTAGTTAGGGACACCATCAGTGTTGGTTAGGGAAACCATCAATGCTGGACAGATCAGTGTTAGTTAGGGACACCATCAGTGTTAGTTAGGGACACTATCAGTGTTAGTTAGGGACAGCATCAGTGTTAGTTAGGGACACCATCAGTGTTAGTTAGGGACAGCATCAGTGTTAGTTAAGGACACCATCAGTGTTGGTTAGGGACACCATCAGTGTTGGTTAGGGACAACATCAGTGTTGGTTAGGGACACCATCAGTGTTGGTTAGGGACACCATCAGTGTTGGTTAGGGACACCATCAGTGTTAGTTAGGGACACCATCAGTGTTAGTTAGGGACAGTATCAGTGTTAGTTAGGGACACCATCATTGTTAGTTAGGGACACCATCAGTGTTAGTTAGGGACACCATCAGTGTTGGTTAGGGACACAATCAGTGTTGGTTAGGGACACCATCAGTGTTAGTTAGGGACACCATCAGTGTTAGTTAGGGACACCATCAGTGTCAGTTAGGGACAGCATCAATGCTGGACAGATCAGTGTTAGTTAGGGACAGCATCAATGCTAGACAGATCAGTGTTAGTTAGGGACAGCATCAATGCTAGACAGATCTGTGTTGGTTAGGGACACCATCAGTGTTGGTTAGGGACAACATCAGTGTTGGTTAGGGACACCATCAGTGTTGGTTAGGGACACCATCAGTGTTGGTTAGGGACACCATCAGTGTTAGTTAGGGACACCATCAGTGTTGGTTAGGGACACCATCAGTGTTAGTTAGGGACAGTATCAGTGTTAGTTAGGGACACCATCAGTGTTAGTTAGGGACACCATCAGTGTTAGTTAGGGACACCATCAGTGTCAGTTAGGGACAGCATCAATGCTGGACAGATCAGTGTTAGTTAGGGACAGCATCAATGCTAGACAGATCTGCGTTAGTTAGGGACAGCATCAATGCTAGACAGATCTGTGTTAGTTAGGGACAGCATCAATGCTAGACAGCATCAGTGTTAGTTAGGGACACCATCAGTGTTGGTTAGGGACACCATCAGTGTTGGTTAGGGACACCATCAGTGTTAGTTAGGGACACCATCAGTGTTAGTTAGGGACACCATCAGTGTCAGTTAGGGACAGCATCAATGCTGGACAGATCAGTGTTAGTTAGGGACAGCATCAATGCTAGACAGATCAGTGTTAGTTAGGGACAGCATCAATGCTAGACAGATCTGTGTTGGTTAGGGACACCATCAGTGTTGGTTAGGGACAACATCAGTGTTGGTTAGGGACACCATCAGTGTTGGTTAGGGACACCATCAGTGTTGGTTAGGGACACCATCAGTGTTAGTTAGGGACACCATCAGTGTTGGTTAGGGACACCATCAGTGTTAGTTAGGGACAGTATCAGTGTTAGTTAGGGACACCATCAGTGTTAGTTAGGGACACCATCAGTGTTAGTTAGGGACACCATCAGTGTCAGTTAGGGACAGCATCAATGCTGGACAGATCAGTGTTAGTTAGGGACAGCATCAATGCTAGACAGATCTGCGTTAGTTAGGGACAGCATCAATGCTAGACAGATCTGTGTTAGTTAGGGACAGCATCAATGCTAGACAGCATCAGTGTTAGTTAGGGACACCATCAGTGTTGGTTAGGGACAGCATCAGTGTTGGTTAGGAACAGCATCAGTGTTGGTTAGAGACAGCATCAGTGTTGGTTAGGGACAGCATCAGTGTTAGTTAGGGACACCATCAGTGTTAGTTAGGGACACGATCAGTGTTAGTTAGGGACACCATCAGTGTCAGTTAGGGACAGCATCAATGCTGGACAGATCAGTGTTAGTTAGGGACAACATCAGTGCTGGACAGATCTGTGTTAGTTAGGGACATCTCTCCACTCCCTCTGGACTCCACACATGAAATGTTCAAAATGCCCAAAATCTATTTCCTGTTCTGTTGAAGACGCAACAAAGACAGAAGCGTAACAAAAGAGTGTTGATCATGAATGAGGATGTCCTGTGTTCATTATGATGCTTTGCGACGCGTCTGGTGCCGTAACCAACATGGAGACATCTTTCTGAAGGGATGTTAGGGCTTTGTGCATGAGTCAGCTGGAGATTGGGAGAGGAAGGGAGGACAGCTTCTCTGCTGGGTGTGATGTGGAGAGGAGGACAGCTTCTTTACGCTGGGCTGTGGGAGAGGTGGAGGGCAGGGGAGGATAGAAAGGAAATTAGATGACAAAGAAGCACCAATGTACTTTTATCACAATTAGCAGGAAGAGGAACATTGTGTGTACCATTGTGACAGCTGGGGGTGAATCAGAACATTGTGGGTACATTGTGACAGCTGGGGGTGAATCAGGACACTGTGTGTGCCATTGTGACAGCTGGGGGTGAATCAGAACGTTGTGGGTACATTGTGACAGCTGGGGGTGAATCAGGACATTGTGGGTACATTGTGACAGCTGGGGTGAATCAGAACATTGTGGGTACATTGTGACAGCTGGGGGTGAATCAGGACATTGTAGGTACATTGTGACAGCTGGGGGTGAATCAGGACATTGCGGGTACATTGTGACAGCTGGGGGTGAATCAGAACATTGCGGGTACATTGTGACAGCTGGGGGTTAATCAGGACATTGTGGGTACATTGTGACAGCTGGGGGTTAATCAGGACATTGTGGGTACATTGTGACAGCTGAGGGTGAATCAGAACATTGTGGGTACATTGTGACAGCTGGGGGTGAATCAGGACATTGTGGGTACATTGTGTCAGCTGGGGGTGAATCAGGACATTGTGGGTACATTGTGTCAGCTGGGGGTGAATCAGGACATTGTGGGTACATTGTGTCAGCTGGGGGTGTATCAGAACATTGTGGGTACATTGTGACAGCTGGGGGTGAATCAGGACATTGTGGGCACATTGTGACAGCTGGGGGTGAATCAGGACATTGTGGGTACATTGTGACAGCTGGGGGTGAATCAGAACATTGTGGGTACATTGTGACAGCTGGGGGTGAATCAGAGCATTGTGGGTACATTGTGACAGCTGGGGGTGAATCAGAACATTGTGGGTACATTGTGACAGCTGGGGGTGAATCAGGACATTGTGGGTACATTGTGACAGCTGGGGGTGAATCAGGACATTGTGGGTACATTGTGACAGCTGGGGGTGAATCTGGACATCGAAAGGGGTCTCTAATGAAGATGGTTTATCTCTCCCACTTAGTGTGTTCCTTGAAAGATGCTCCATGTTCTATAACTTGAATGGTAAAATACAGTGCATTCAGAAAGTATTCAGGCCCCTTGACTTTTTCCACATTTTGTTACCTTACAGCTTTATTCTAAAATGGATTAAAAAATATATTATCTTCAATCCACACACAATACCCCATAATGACAAAGCAAAAACAGGTTTGTAGACAGTTTTGCAACAAAAAAAACAAACAACAACAAAAAGTTCAATCTTTGTTTCATCAGACTAGAGAATCTTGTTTCTCATGGTCTGAGAGTCCTTTAAGTGCCTTTTGGCTAACTCCAAGTGGGCTGTCATGTGACTTTTACTGAGGAGTGGCTTCCGTCTGGCCACTCTACCATAAAAGCTTGATTGGGGGAGTGCTGCAGAGATGGTTGTCCTTCTGGAAGGTTCTCCCATCTCTACAGAGGAACTCTGGAGCTCTGTCATAGTGACCATTGGGTTCTTGTTCACCTCCCTGACCAAGGCCCTTCTCCCCTGATCGCTCAATTTGGCTGGGCGGCCAGCTCTAGGAAGAGTCTTGGTTGTTTCAAACTTCTTCCATTTAAGAATGATGGAGGTCACTGTGTTCTTGGGGACCTTCAATGCTGCAGAAATGTTTTGGTACCCTTCTCTAGATCTGTGCCTCAACACAATCCTGTCTCGGAGCTCTACGGACAATTCTTTCGACCTCATGGCTTGGTTTTTGCTCTGACATGCACTGTCAACTGTGTGACCTTATATAGACAGGTCTGCGCCTTTCCAAATCATGTCCAATCAATTGAATTTACCACAGGTGGACTTCAATCAAGTTGTAGAAACATCTCAAGGATGATCAATGGAAACAGGATGCACCTGAGCTCAATTTTGAGTCTCATAGCAAAGGGTCTGAAGACTTATGTAAATATTTTTTTAATAAGTTTCCAAAAATGACTAAACCTGTTTTCACTTTGCCATTATGGGGTATTGTGTGTATATTGAGGATTTGTTTTTAGTTAATCAATTTTAGAATAAGGCTGTAATGTAACAAAATGTGGAACAGGTCAAGGGGTCTGATGACTTTCTGAATGCCTTGTAAATGATCTACAAGTCTATCTCACCATTTTCTCTCTCTCTCTCTCTCTCTCTCTGCCTCTCTCTCTCTGCTTGCCTTACTCTCTGCCTCTCTCTCTCTCTGCCTCTCTCTGCCTCTCTCTCTCCCTCTCTCTCTCTCTCTCCCTCTCTCCCTATCTGCCTCTCTCTCTCTTTCTCTCTGCCTCTCTTTCTCTCTCTCTTTCTCTCTCTCTGCCTCTCTCTCTCTCTCTCTCTGCCTCTCTCTCTCTCTGCCTCTCTCTCTCTCTGCCTCTCTCTCTCTCTGCCTCTCTCTCTCTGCCTGTCTCTCTCTGCCTGCCTCTCTCTCTCTGCCTCTCTCTCTCTTTCTGCCTGCCTCTCTCTCTCTGCCTGCCTCTCTCTCTCTGCCTGCCTCTCTCTCTCTGCCTGCCTCTCTCTCTCTCTGCCTGCCTCTCTCTCTCTCTGCCTGCCTCTCTCTCTCTCTGCCTGCCTCTCTCTCTCTCTCTGCCTGCCTCTCTCTCTCTGCCTCTTTATTTTTCTGCCTCTCTCTCTCCGCCTGCCTCTCTCTGCATCTCTCTCTTTCTGCCTGCCTCTTTGCCTCTCTCTTTCTGCCTCTCTCTCTTTCTGCCTCTCTCTCTCTCTCTGCCTGCCGATCTCTGCATCTCTCTCTTTCTGCCTCTCTCTCTGCCTACCTCTCTGCCTCTCTCTTTCTGCCTGCCTCTCTCTTCCTCTCTCTCTCTCTGCCTCTCTCTTTCTGCCTCTCTCTTTCTGCCTCTCTCTTTTTGCCTCTCTCTCTGCCTGCCTCTCTCTCTACCTGCCTCTCTCTGCATTTCTCTCTTTCTGCCTCTCTCTCTCTCTCTGCCTGCCTCTCTGCCTCTCTCTCTCTGCCTCTCTCTGTCTCCCCACCAGTGTTAATGAGCTGCATGAGGATGACCCTGATAAAAACAGTGGTGGGAAGATTGATGTGAGTTTAAACATCAGTTTGCCAAACATACATTGTGATTGTGAGTATATTATACATACCTACATATCCACTGTTATATACTGTATTACTGTCTGAATGTACTAACTTTATATAGGAGGTCATTATTAATACATACGTACATATATACAATGTACACCTCTATTACATTTTGTCGATATGGTCAAAATATAATATCACAATATTTTTCACCTTTTTGACTGTATTTGACAGTATTTTATGTTTTTGAGTAACACAAGTTCTACATTTACTTTATGGGAGGTAGAGTTGTAAAGAAAAATCCATATCTCTGATTGGCCAATATAAAGAAAAGATTAAGATGGGCAAAAGAACACAGACACTGGACAGAGGAACTCTGCCTAGAAGGCCAGCACCCCGGAGTCGCCTCTTCACTGTTGACGTTGAGACTGGTGTTTTGCGGGTACTATTTAATGAAGCTGCCCATAGGAAGTCCAGGACCCAGTTGCACATGGCGGGGTTCAGACCCAGGGTTCAGACCCAGGGCCCAGGGAAGTGATAGGGAAGTGTGCAGCGTCTGTGGATCTATTGGTGCGGTATGCAAATTGAATGATAGTCAAAAACTGATTAGAAGGATGATAATAGTGGTGATAGATATATACACACACTACAGTTAAAAAGTTTGGGGTCTCATCGAAATGTCCTTGTTTTTGAAAGAAAAGCAACATTGTTATTGTCAATTAACATAACCGATAGGAAGGTAGGAAACAACACCTCCACTTCGCTGATCCTCAACCCTGGGGCTCCACAAGGGTGCGTGCTCCTGTACTTCCTGTTCACCCATGACTGCGTGGCCATGCACACCTCCAACTCAATCATCAAGTTTGCAGACGACACAACAGTAGTAGGCCTGATTACCAACAATGACAAGACAGCCTACAGGGAGGAGGTGAGGGCCCTGGCAATGTGATGCCAGGAAAATAACCTCCTCCTCAACGTCAGCAAAATGAAGGAGCTGATCGTGGACTCCAAGAAACAGCAGAGGGAAAACCCCCCTATTCTCATCAACGGGACAGCAGTGGGGAAGGTGAAAAGCTTCAAGTTCCTCGTTGTACACATCACAGACAAACTGATATGGTCCACCCACACAGACAGCGTGGTGAAGAAGGCGGAACAGCGCCTCTTCAACCTCAGGAGGCTGAAGAAATTTGGCTTGTCACCTAAAACCCTCACAAACTTTTACGGATGCACAATTGAGAGCACCCTGTCAGGCTGTATCACCGTCTGGTACGGCAACTGCACTGCCTGCAACCGCAGGGCTCTCCAGAGGGTGGTGAGGTCTGCCCAACGCATCACCGAGGGCAAACTACCTGCCCTCCATGACACCTACAGCACCCGATGCCACAGTAAGGCCAAAAAGATCATCGAGGACATCAACCACTCGAGCCACTGCCTGTTCACCCCGCTATCATCCAGAAGTCGAGGTCAGTACAGGTGCATCAAAGCAGGGAGCAAGAGACTGAAAAACAGCTTCTATCTCAAGGCCATCAGACTGTTAAATAGCCATCACTAGCCGGCGACCACCCTGTCACTCAACCCTGCACCTTAGAGGCTGCTGCCCCATATACACACACATGGAATCATTGGTCACTTTAAGAACATTTACATAATGCTTTACTCTTCTCATATGTATTTACTGTATTATATTCTAATGTTTTTTAGTCAATACAACTGTGACATTGCTCGTCCTAATATTTATATATTTGTTAATTCCATTATTTTTGATGTGTGTGTATTGTTGTGAATCGTTAGATACTACTGCACTGTTGGAGCTAGGAACACAAACATTTCGCTACACTTGTGTATGTGACCAATACGATTTGATTTATGATCATACTGTAATGCAATACATAGCCTATAACACATTACCCATGGTAGAAAAACATCAAACTACACTGATTTAAGATGTCTTTGGTAGATACACTATATATACAAAAGTATGTGGACACCCCTTCAAATTAGTGGATTCGACTATTTCACCCACAATTGTTGCTGACAGGTGTATAAAATCGAGCACACAGCCATGTAATCTCCATAGACAAACATTGTTAGTAGAATGGCCTTACTGAGGAGCTCAGTGACTTTCAACGTGGCACTGTCAGCGGGTGCCACCTTTCCAACAAGTCAGTTCATCAAATTTCTGCCCTGCTAGAGCTGCACCGGTCAATTGTAAGTGCTGTTATTGTGAAGTGGAAACGTCACGGAGCAACAACGGCTCAGCTGCGAAGTGGTAGGCCACACAAGCTCACAGAACGGGACCGCCAAGTGCTGAACCACGTAGCGCGTTACAAATCGTCTGTCCTCGGTTGCAACACTCACTACCGAGTTCCAAACTGCCTCTGGAAGCAACGTCAGTACTGTTCGTCAGGAGTTTCATGAAATGGATTTCCATGGCCGAGCAGTCGCACACAAGCCTAAGATCACCATGCACAATGCCAAGCTTCGACTGGAGTGGTGTAAAGCTCGCCGCCATTGGACTCTGGAGCAGTGGAAACGCGTTCTCTGGAGTGATGAATCACGCTTCACCATCTGGCTGTCTGATGGACAAATGTGTGTTTGGGGGATACAAGGAGAACGCTACCTGCCCCAATGCAAAGTGACAACTGTAACGTTTGGTGGAGGAGGAATAATGGTCTGGGGCTGTTTTTCATGTTCACCATTCTGTATACTTCTGGCCCTTTTTTAGACACTGTGTTAACTAACCTCCAAACGAGCTTCAATGCCATACAACACTCCTTCCGTGGCCTCCAACTGCTCTTAAATGCTAGCAAAACCAAATGCATGCTCTTCAACCGATCGCTGACGCACCCTCCTGCCCGACTAGCATCACTACTCTGGACGGTTCTGACTTAGAATATGTGGACAATTACAAATACCTAGGTGTCTGGTTAGACTGTAAACTCTCCTTCCAGACTCATATCAAACATCTCCAATCCAAAATCAAATCTAGAATCGGCTTTCTATTTCGCAACAAAGCCTCCTTCACTCACGCCGCCAAACTTACCCTCGTAAAACTGACTATCCTACCGATCCTCGACTTCGGCGATGTCATTTACAAAATAGCCTCCCACACTCTACTCAGCAAACTGGATGCAGTCTATCACAGTGCCATCCGTTTTGTTACCAAAGCCCCACCCACCACCCACCACTGCGACCGGTATGCTCTAGTCGGCTGGCCCTCGCTACATATTCGTCGCCAGACCCACTGGCTCCATAAGTCTTTGCTAGGTAAAGCTCTACCTTATCTCAGCTCACTGGTCACCATAACAACACCCACCTGTAGCACGCGCTCCAGCAGGTATATCTCACTGATCATCCCCAAAGCCAACACCTACTTTGGCCGCCTTTCCTTCCAGTTCTCTGCTGCCAATGATTGGAACGAACTGCAAAAATCCCTGAAGCTGGAGATTTACATTTCCCTCACTAACTTTAAACAACAGCTACCTGAGCAGCTAACCGATCGCTGCAGCTGTACATAGTCCATCTGTAAATAGCCCATCCAATCTACCTACCTCATCCCCATATTGTTTTTATTTACTTTTCTGCTCTTTTGCACACCAGTATTTATACTTGCACATCATCATCTGCTCATTTATCACTCCAGTGTTAATCTGCTAAATTGTAATTACTTCGCCACTATGGCCTATTTATTGCCTTACCTCCTCATGCCATTTGCACACACTGTATATAGACTTTCTTTTTTTCTATTGTGTTATTGACTGTACGCTTGTTTATTCCATGTGTAACTCTGTGTTGTTGTTTGTGTCGCACTGCTTTGCTTTATCTTGGCCAGGTCGCAGTTGTAAATGAGAACTTGTTCTCAACTTGCCTACCTGGTTAAATAAAGGAGAAATAAATATATAAATATATAAATAAATAAAGGTCTGGGTTAGGCCCCTTATTTCCAGAGAAGGGAAATCTTATCACTACAGCATACAATGACATTCTAGAAGATTCTGTGCTTCCAACTTTGTGGCAACAGTTTGGGGACGGCCCTTTCCTGTTTCAGCATGACAATGCCCCGTGCGCAAAGCGAGGTCCATACAGAAATGTTTTGTCGAGATCGGTGTGGAATAACTTGACTGGCCTGCACAGAGCCCTGACCTCAACCCCATCAAACACCTTTGGGATGAATTGGAACGTCGACTGAGCCAGGCCTAATCGCCTAACATCAGTGCCCGACCTCACTAATGCTCTTGTGACTGAATGGAAGCAAGTCCCTGCATCAATGTTCCAACATCTACTGAAAAGCCTTCCCAGAAGAGTGGAGGCTGTTATAGCAGCGGCGGGGGGGACCAACTCCATATTAATGCCAATGATTTTGTAATGAGATGTTCGACGATTAGGTGTCCACATAGTGTAATTGGTTAACCTGTTATGGATAGGGGGCAGTATTTTCACGGCCGGATAAAAAACGTACCCGATTTAATCTGTTTATTACTCCTGCCCAGAAACTAGAATATGCATATAATTGTTTGATTTGGATAGAAAACACCCTAAAGTTTCTAAAACGTTTTGAATGGTGTCTGTGAGTATAACAGAACTCATATGGCAGGCCAAAACCTGAGAAGATTCCAAACAGGAAGTGCCCTCTCTGACCATTTCTTGGCCTTCTTTAGCCTCTTTATTGAAAACAGAGGATCTCTGCTGTAACGTGACACTTTCTAAGGCTCCCATAGGCTCTCAGAAGGCGCCAGAACGTTGAATGATGACTTTGCAGTCCATGGCTGAAAAACAGTAGCGCATTTGGATAGTGGTCGATCTGAGAACAATGAGACGGGTGCGCGCCTGCACGTGAAGAGTCCATTTTACATTTTCAGTCTTTGAACGAAAACAACGACTCCCGGTCGGAATATTATCGCTTTTTTACGAGAAAAATTGCATAAAAAATTATTTTAAACAGCGTTTGACATGCTTCGAAGTACGGTAATAGAATATTTTGAAGTTTTTTGTCACGATACGCGCGGGCGCGTCACCCTTCGTTACCCTTCGGATAGTGTCTTGAACGCACAAACAAAACGGCGCTATTTGGATATAACTATGGATTATTTGGAACCAAACCAACATTTGTTGTTGAAGTAGAAGTCCTGGGAGTGCATTCTGACGAAGAACAGCAAAGGTAATCCAATTTTTCTTATAGTAAATCTGAGTTTGGTGAGTGCCAAACCTGGTGGGTGTCAAAATAGCTAGCCGTGATGGCCGGGCTATCTACTCAGAATATTGCAAAATGTGCTTTCACCGAAAAGCTATTTTAAAAGCTATTTAAAAATTATAGCATTTTTAAGGTTTTTCATCTTTCGCGCCAGGCGCTACCATTGGATATTGGCGAGGCGTTTCCTGGGCCCTATGTTCCCTGGACCCTATGTTCCCTGGACCCTATGTTTCCAGGGCCCTATGTTCCCTGGGCCCTATGTTCCCTGGGCCCTATGTTCCCTGGGCCCTATGTTTCCTGGGCCCTATGTACCCTGGGCCCTATGTTCCCTGGGCCCTATGTTCCCTGGGCCCTATGTTAGAGTCTTTTCTATCCAAATCTACTAATCATATGCATATTCAAGTTACTGGGCAGGAGAAGTAACCAGATTAAATCGGGTACGTTTTTTATCCGGCCGTGAAAATACTGCCCCCTATCCCAAACAGGTTAATTAATTAATTAATTACCCTACATTCCAAAATTAAACAAATGTGGGGAGAAGACTGCTCTGGTAATGAGTCAGTCCTGCTCTGTGGGGAGTAGACTGCTCTGGTAATGAGTCAGTCCTGCTCTGGTAATGAGTCAGTCCTGCTCTGGTAATGAGTCAGTCCTGCTCTGTGGGGAGTAGACTGCTCTGGTAATTAGTCAGTCCTGCTCTGTAGGGAGTAGACTGGTCTGGTAGTGAGTCAGTCCTGCTCTGGTAATGAGTCAGTCCTGCTCTGTAGGGAGTAGACTGCTCTGGTAATGAGTCGGTCCTGCTCTGTGGGGGTGGACTGCTCTGGTAATGAGTCAGTCCTGCTCTGTAGGAGTAGACTGCTCTGGTAATGACTCAGTCCTTCTCTGGTAATGAGTCAGTCTTGCTCTGTGGGGAGTAGACTGCTCTGGTAATGAGTCAGTCCTGCTCTGGTAATTAGTCAGTCCTGCTCTGTAGGGAGTAGACTGCTCTGGTAGTGAGTCAGTCCTGCTCTGGTAATGAGTCAGTCCTGCTCTGTAGGGAGTAGACTGCTCTGGTAATGAGTCAGTCCTGCTCTGGTAATGACTCAGTCCTGCTCTGTGGGGAGTAGACTGCTCTGGTAATGAGTCAGTCCTGCTCTGTGGGGGTAGACTTCTCTGGTAATGACTCAGTCCTGCACTGGTAATGACTCAGTCCTGCTCTGTGGGGAGTAGACTGCTCTGGTAATGAGTCAGTCCTGCTCTTGTAATGAGTCAGTCCTGCTCTGTGGGGGTAGACTGCTCTGGTAATGACTCAGTCCTGCTCTGGTAATGAGTCAGTCCTGCTCTGTGGGGGTAGATTGCTCTGGTAATGACTCAGTCCTGCTCTGTAGGGAGGAGACTGCTCTGCTAATGACTCAGTCCTGCTCTGGTAATGACTCAGTCCTGCTCTGTGGGGAGTAGACTGCTCTGGTAATGAGTCAGTCCTTCTCTGGTAATTAGTCAGTCCTGCTCTGTAGGGAGTAGACTGCTCTGGTAGTGAGTCAGTCCTGCTCTGGTAATGAGTCAGTCCTGCTCTGTAGGGAGTAGACTGCTCTGGTAATGAGTCAGTCCTGCTCTGTGGGGGTAGACTGCTCTGGTAATGAGTCAGTCCTGCTCTGGTAATGAGTCAGTCCTGCTCTGTAGGGAGTAGACTGCTCTGGTAATGAGTCAGTCCTGCTCTGGTAATGAGTCAGTCCTGCTCTGGTAATGAGTCAGTCCTGCTCTGTGGGGAGTAGACTGCTCTGGTAATGAGTCAGTCCTGCTCTGTGGGGAGTAGACTGCTCTGGTAATGAGTCAGTCCTGCTCTGTGGGGAGTAGACTGCTCTGGTAATGAGTCAGTCCTGCTCTGGTAATGAGTCAGTCCTGCTCTGGTAATGAGTCAGTCCTGCTCTGTGGGAAGTAGACTGCTCTGGTAATGAGTCAGTCCTGCTCTGTGGTGAGTAGACTGCTCTGGTAATGAGTCAGTCCTGCTCTGTGGGGAGTAGACTGCTCTGGTAATGAGTCAGTCCTGCTCTGTGGGAAGTAGACTGCTCTGGTAATGAGTCAGTCCTGCTCTGTGGGGAGTAGACTGCTCTGGTAATGAGTCAGTCCTGCTCTGGTAATGAGTCAGTCCTGCTCTGGTAATGAGTCAGTCCTGCTCTGTGGGGAGTAGACTGCTCTGGTAATGAGTCAGTCCTGCTCTGTGGGGAGTAGACTGCTCTGGTAATGAGTCAGTCCTGCTCTGGTAAAGAGTCAGTCCTGCTCTGGTCTAAAGTAGTGCACTATATAGGGAATTGGGCTCTGGTCTAAAGTAGTGTACTATATAGGGAATAGGGTTCTGGTCTTAAGTAGTGCACTATGTAGGGAATAGGGCCCTGATCTAAAGTAGTGCACTATGTAGGGAATAGGGCTCTGGTCAAAAGTAGTGCACTATATAGAGAATGTAATGCCATTTGGGATGCAGCCTATATCCTCTAGTAATTACAACTGTCTGAGTGCTGGTAAACAACCATGTAAATCATCATAGTAAATAGGTGACAGAAATGGCTGTGAAGTCTAGCTGAGGCCTCATATACACGGTCCCAAATGTCAAAATCAAATTAGATTTGTCACATGCTTCGTAAACAACAGATGTAGACTAAATTTGAAATGCTTTCTTACGGTCTCCCTTCCCAACAATGTGGAGAGAAAGAAAATTGTACTAAAAGTAATATTAAACCGATGAGTAACTATAACGGCATACGGCTCTAATCTCTCAGCATTACATCTCTCTTCTTCATCACTTATATTGTTCAATCCAGCCCCTGCTACCTCCCTGTAATGACATTTTTTTACAGTTACTAAAACAAGTTAAGACTTGATCTTTGACTTCATGGAATAACACATGATGAATATCCTCCTCATCTATACATAGAAGAGAAAGAAAGAGACCAAGAAGAGAACCAGGGCACATCATCACACTATTCCGTATTCATCCCATCTCCTCTATTTTGGGACGTTGTGAAATATTAAGACTGATATAGAAGTACATGACTGTTATTCTCCAGCCTTCTACATGTCTCTCTCTCTCTCTCTCTCTCTCTCTCTCTCTCTCTCTCTCTCTCTCTCTCTCTCTCTATATATATATATATATATATATATATATATATATATATATATATATATATATATTACATCATTCTCTACTTCCTTAAATGTGCATTGAAAAGGGATGACTTTTTTTTCTCCGTTTCCAACATCTACATAATGAAGAGAAATCTGAATGACCTCATTCTCTCGACCCTATTTTAAATATCTATTTAGAAATCTGAAATGGAGAGAGTTGACTTTTCTCCAGGCTTCTAGCTTACAAACATGCAGCTGTATCTATATCCATACTGCATTTTGACCCGGGGTGTATTTTAGGAGCTGGCGTTGCAGCAGATGGTTTTAGGTGCTGGCGTTGCAGCAGATGGTTTTAAACTTGTCCTCTGAAATACCAAAAGTCGAAGGTCGCTCTGCATGTGAATAGACACCAGACCTCCCTCTCTCTTCTCGCTCCCTCTGTATCCTTCACCCCACAGAGGGGGTCCTTAAATTGGGGTGGCAGGGTAGCCTAGTGGTTAGAGTGTTGGGCTAGTAACTGAAAGGTTGCAAGTTCAAATCCCTGAGCTGACAAGGTACAAATCTGTCGTTCTGCCCCTGAACAAGGCAGTAAACCCACTGTTCCTAGGCTGTCATTGAAAATAAGAATTTATTCTTAACTGACTTGCCTAGTTAAATAAAGGTAAAATAAATAAATAGGGTCCTGTCTGCCTACGTGCCAGGAGAGATCAGGACTGAGAGAAAGAGAGAGTGTTACTATGTACAGTGACTAAGCAGGTACCCAACAGAAATGATCTGACCACTGTTGTCTTCTCTCTCCCTCTCCCCCCTCCAGTGGTGGATCTTGATATCCAGGATGAGATGGGTCATCATGAAGGTTCCTCTCAACCATGGATATGGCTGTCACTTCAAGGGAGAGTTCACTATTAACAAAGTAAGGAGACACTACTGACCCCCACTACACAGACCTCTGATCAAAATGGTGCCGACAGAGATGGTGCTTCAGGTCCTTAAACTATGCAGTTATTTTTTATTTTTTTTGTATAATTTCTTACATTGTTAAGCCAGAAAATCTCAAGTGTTATTACGTACAGCCGGGAAGAACAATTGGATATAAAAGCGATGTCAATTTACCATCATTACGACCAGGAATCCCGACGCGGATCCTTTGTTCAGACCTCCATCCTGGACATGGGATCTAATCCCAGAGGACGACCCAAAACAACATGGTCGCCGCCGGAGAGGTCAGACTGGTCAGACTCAGAAGGAGAGCACCCCATCCACCACTTCCGAGTATATTACTCGCCAATGTCCAATCTCTAGACAACAAGGTGGATGAAATTAGGGCACGAGTTGCCTTCCAGAGAGACATCAGAGATTGTAACATTCTCTGTTTCACGGAAACATGGCTCACTCGGGATACGTTATCAGAGTTGGTACAGCCACCTGGTTTCTTCATGCATCGTGCCAACAGAAACAAACATCGCTCTGATAAGAAGAAGGGCGGGGGGTATGCCTTATGATTAACATCTCATGGTGTAATCACAACAACATACAGGTACTTAAGTCCTTTTGTTCACCTGACCTAGAATTCCTTACAATCAAATGCTGACTGCATTATCTTCCAAGAGAATTCTCATCGATTATAGTCTCAGCCGTGTATATTTTAATCATGGCAAGGTAACCGGAAACACGACCGAACACAAAGAGTGCAGCTATTCCCTCCGCAAGGCAATCAAACAAGCAAAGTGTCAGTATAGAGACAAAGTAGAGTCGCAATTCAACGGCTCAAACACGAGATGTATGTGGCAGGGTCTACAGACAATCACGGATTACAAAACGAAAACCAGCCCCGTTGTGGACACCAATGTCTTGCTCCCAGACAAATTAAACAACTTCTTTGCTCGCTTTGACGACAATACAGTGCCACTGACACGGCCCGCTACCAAAACCTGTGGGCTCTCCTTCTCCGTGGCAAACGTGAGTAAAACCTTTAAACGTGATAACCCTCGCAAGTCTGCCGGTCCAGACGGCATCCCAAGCCGCATCCTGAGAGCATGCGCAGACCAGCTGGCTGGTGTGTTTACGGACAAATTCAACCAATCTCTAACCTCGTCTGTTGTCCCCACATGCTTCAAGAGGGCCACCATTGTTCCTGTTCCCAAGAACGCTAAGGTAACTGAACTAAATGACTATCGCCCTGTAGCACTTACTTCCGTCATCATGAAGTGCTTTGAGAAGACTAGCCCATCTGGACAAGAGGAATACCCATGTCAGAATGCTGTTCATTGATTACAGCTCAGCATTCAGCACCATAGTACCCTCCAAGCTCATCATTAAGCTCGAGACCCTGGGTCTCGACCCCGCCCTGTGCAACTGGGTCCTGGACTTTCTGATGGGCCGCCCCCAGGTGGTGAAGGTAGGAAACAACATCTCCACCCCGCTGATCTTCAACACTGGGGCCCCAGAAGGGTGCGTTCTCAGCCCTCTCCTGAACTCCCTGTTCACCCATGACTGCGTGGCCATGCACGCAACCTCAGGAGGGTGAAGAAATTTGGCTTGTCAACTAAAACCCTCACAAACTTTTACAGATGCACAATTGAGAGCATCCTGTCAGGCTGTATCATCGCCTGGTACGGCAACTGCTCCGCCTACAACCGCAAGGCTCTCCAGAGGGTGATGCGGTCTGCACAATGCATCACCGGGGGCAAACTACCTGTCCTCCAGGACACCTACAGCACCCGATGTCACAGGAAGGCCAAAAAGATCATCAAGGACAACAACCACCCGAGCCACTGCCTGTTCACCCCGCTATCATCCAGAAGGCGAGGTCAGTACAGGTGCATCAAAGCTGGGACCGAGAGACTGAAAAACAGCTTCTATCTCAAGGCAATCAGACTGTTAAACAGCCATCACTAACATTGAGTGGCTGCTGCCAACATACAGACTCAAATCTCTGGCCACTTTAATAAATGAACTTAATAAAGGTATCACTAGTCACTTTAAATAATGCCACTTTAATAATGTTCACATATCCTACATTACTCATCTCATATGTATATGCTGTATTCTATACCATCTACTGCATCTTACCTATGCTGCACGGCCATCGCTAATCCGTATATTTATATGTACATATTCTTATTCATCCCTTTACACTTGTGTGTATGAGGTAGTTGTTGTGAAATTGTTAGATTACTTGTTAGATTTTACTGCATAGTCAGAACTAGAAGCACAAGCATTTCCCTACACTGGCATTGACATCTGCTAACCATGTGTATGTGACCAATAAAAATTGGATTTGATTTGACAGCTAACAAAACCAGTTCACTTCAGATAGATTTTCCAGTTTGCACACACAACCATCACTGAACCCTGGGAAAGTTCCAGTTACCCAGAGAGACCCCTGTTATATTTAAAATGATGGCCACTCCGTGTTCTTTCACAGATGTGATTTTACCTCATGACATGTCTGCCGTCGTAGTGAAGCTTCATCAGAACGAGAGCTTTCTTATCAGACTGTTGCTACCGTTATGAAGGATGTCTCATTTAACGTCATTGATAATGTGCCTAGTCTAACTTGGCCACTGATTTCAACGTCTCATACTAAATATAAGATCTTTATAGTGAATCTGGATCACAGGTGGTTTGAAGACATATCTTTGGTGTGACTGTAATACAGGCTGATCAGAGCAGAAGATTTCCAGGCCTGTCTCCTCTCCTGCGTGTTTCTCCTGTCTCCTCTCCTGCGTGTTTCTCCCGTCTCCTCTCCTGCGTGTTTCTCCTGTCTCCTCTCCTGTCTCCTCTCCCGTTTCCTCTCCTGCGTGTTTCTCCCGTCTCCTCTCCTTCGTGTTTCTCCTGTCTCCTCTCCTGTGTGTTTCTCCTGTCTCCTCTCCTGGGTGTTTCTCCTGTCTCCTCTCCTGCGTGTTTCTCCCGTCTCCTCTCCTGCGTGTGTCTCCCGTCTCCTCTCCTGTCTCCTCTCCTGTCTCCTCTCCTGTCTCCTCTCCTGTGTGTTTCTCCCGTCTCCTCTCCTTCTTGTTTCTCCTGTCTCCTCTCCTGGGTGTTTCTCCTGTCTCCTCTCCTGCCCGTCGCCTCTCCTGCGTGTTTCTCCTGTCTCCTTTCCTGTCTCCTCTCCTGTCCCCTCTCCTGTGTGTTTCTCCCGTCTCCTCTCCTGTGTGTTTCTCCCGTCTCCTCTCCTTCGTGTTTCTCCCGTCTCCTCTCCTGCGTGTTTCTCCGGTCTCCTCTCCTGCGCGTTTCTCCCGTCTCCTCTCCTGCATGTTTCTCCTGTCTGCTCTCCTGCGTGTTTCTCCCGTCTCCTCTCCTGCGTGTTTCTCCTGTCTCCTCTCCTGCGTGTTTCTCCTGTCTCCTCTCCTGTCTCCTCTCCTGCGTGTTTCTCCCGTCTCCTCTCCTGCATGTTTCTCCTGTCTGCTCTCCTGCGTGTTTCTCCCGTCTCGTCTCCTGCGTGTTTCTCCTGTCTCCTCTCCTGCGTGTTTCTCCTGTCTCCTCTCCTGTCTCCTCTCCTGCGTGTTTCTCCCGTCTCCTCTCCTGCATGTTTCTCCTGTCTGCTCTCCTGCATGTTTCTCCCGTCTCCTCTCCTGCATATTTCTCCTGTCTCCGCTCCTGCGTGTTTCTCCCGTCTCCTCTCCCGTCTCCTCTCCTTCGTGTTTCTCCTGTCTCCTCTCCTGCGTGTTACTCCTGTCTCCTCTCCTGCATGTTTCTCCTGTCTCCTTTCCTGCGTGTTTCTCCCGTCTCCTCTCCTGCGTGTTTCTGCCATCTCCTCTCCTGCGTGTTTCTCCTGTCTCCTCTCCTCCGTGTTTCTCTTGTCTCCTCTCCTGCGTGTTTCTCCCGTCTCCTCTCCTGCGTGTTTCTCCCGTCTCCTCTCCTGCGTGTTTCTCCCGTCTCCTCTCCTGTGTGTTTCTCCCGTCTCCTCTCCTGTCTCCTCTCCTGTCTCCTCTCCTGTGTGTTTCTCCCGTCTCCTCTCCTGCGTGTTTCTCCCGTCTCCTCTCCTGCGTGTTTCTCCCGTCTCCTCTCCTGCATGTTTCTCCTGTCTGCTCTCCTGCGTGTTTCTCCCGTCTCCTCTCCTGCGTGTTTCTCCCGTCTCCTCTCCTGCATGTTTCTCCTGTCTGCTCTCCTGCGTGTTTATCCCGTCTCCTCTCCTGCGTGTTTATCCCGTCTCCTCTCCTGCGTGTTTCTCCTGTCTCCTCTCCTGCGTGTTTCTCCTGTCTCCTCTCCTGTCTCCTCTCCTGCGTGTTTCTCCCGTCTCCTCTCCTGCATATTTCTCCTGTCTCCTCTCCTGCGTTTTCCTCCCGTCCCCTCTCCCGTCTCCTCTCCTTCGTGTTTCTCCTGTCTCCTCTCCTGCGTGTTTCTCCTGTCTCCTCTCCTGCATGTTTCTCCTGTCTCCTCTCCTACGTGTTTCTCCTGTCTCCTCTCCTGTCTCCTCTCCTGTCTCCTCTCCTGCGTGTTTCTCCTATCTGCTCTCCTGCGTGTCTCTCCTGTCTTCTCTCCTGCGTGTTTCTCCTGTCTCCTCTCCTGCGTGTTTCTCCTGTCTCCTCTCCTACGTGTTTCTCCTGTCTCCTCTCCTGTCTTCTCTCCTGCGTGTTTCTCCTGTCTGCTCTCCTGCGTGTTTCTCCTGTCTCCTCTCCTGCGTGTTTCTCCCGTCTCCTGTCCTGTGTGTTTCTCCCGTCTCCTCTCCTGCATGTTTCTCCCGTATCCTCTCCTGCGTGTTTCTCCTGTCTCCTCTCCTGCGTGTTTCTCCTGTCTGCTCTCCTGTGTGTTTCTCCTGTCTGCTCTCCTGCGCGTTTCTCCTGTCTCCTCTCCTGCGCGTTTCTCCTGTCTCCTCTCCTGCCTGTTTCTCCCGTCTCCTCTCCTGCGTGTTTCTCCCGTCTCCTCTCCTGCATGTTTCTCCTGTCTCCTCTCCTGCGTGTTTCTCCCGTCTCATCTCCTGCGTGTTTCTCCCGTCTCCTCTCCTGTCTCCTCTCCCGTGGTGTTTCTACTGTCTACTTATTGAGTTATGTTAAGCATAGCAGCATAACTGCTGTGGGATACGGTTTGACGTCAGCAGAGCTTCTAACTGGCATCTCTGATGTCACAATCCAACGTGACTTTGATTAGCTTAACAGATGAACTTTCTTGCTTTCTTAGCTGGATAAAAACCTCCTCTTTGTGGTTATATTATACTGTATTATATGGTACTTATAGGCTACATTAGTTCATGTCAGAGACTGTTTTGCAACCAGAAGAGAGGGAGGAAGACTTGATACTGAACTGGATCATCTGCTAACTAGCTAGATTTGTATCGGGACTCCTGGGTCATATAAAGTCTGTGTTCTACTCATCTCTGTATTGTTGTGCTCTCCCTCCAGGTACCAGGTAACTTCCACGTATAAAGTCTGTGTTCTACTCATCTCTGTATTGTTGTGCTCTCCCTCCAGGTACCAGGTAACTTCCACGTATAAAGTCTGTGTTCTACTCATCTCTGTATTGTTGTGCTCTCCCTCCAGGTACCAGGTAACTTCCACGTGTAAAGTCAGTGTTCTACTCATCTCTGTATTATTGTGCTCTCCCTCCAGGTACCAGGTAACTTCCACGTATAAAGTCTGTGTTCTACTCATCTCTGTATTGTTGTGCTCTCCCTCCAGGTACCAGGTAACTTCCACGTGTCGACCCACAGCGCCACAGCCCAGCCCCAGAGCCCTGACATGACACACCTCATACACAAACTGGCCTTCGGGAAGAAACTACAGGTCAGTACAGTTCTATAGACGCCCTCTGTATCTGATTGAACATCAACCTACCCACACACACACACACACACACACACACACACACACACACACACACACACACACACACACACACACACACACACACTTTGCCCACACACACACTTTACACACACACAATATAGATTAAGATGAGATGTAATATCCTCCATCAGTGGTTCCTCCTTTAAAAGTTTTGAGCTCACACCTCTGGACTTAGAGGTACCCAGCATCACTGCTTCATTGCTCCAGACCACCACAAGGGGAGTTAGAGGTACCCAGCGTCACAGCTTCATTGCTCCAGACCACCACAAGGGGGAGTTAGAGGTACCCAGCATCACTGCTTCATGCACATATGGTGTGCATTATAAAACGAGGAAGATAGATGAGGTGGGGAGAGAGGTGGAGAAGACAGAAAGGGAAAAAGGTAAGAACAGAGGCAGACAGCATATGATTAATGAATTACAGTGCTACCCTAATATTCTCTCAGTTCATCACAATTACAGTGTCTCTAGCGGTGTCTCCTAAACAGCCTTGGGCTCCCAGTTGGTTCGAAGGTTATCTTAACAGCAGGTGAGGTGGTGATGACGGGACTGGGGGTTGGCATCACCTCTCACATCAAAACATACCTGCAGACCAGAGACATAATTAAGCCTTGTGTTTTATTATTCTAACACGATCAGTCATCATAATCATCAGGAGTTGAAATTCAAAACTGACCCGGGATCATAAACTCTGGGACTACTACATCTCTATCTGTATTTCAATGTAAAGTATCTCTTTAATAATACTTCCTGTATAATATAAACTGACCTGGGATCATTAACTCTGGGACTACTACATCTCTATCTGTATTTCAATGTAAAGCATCTCTCTAATAATACTTCCTGTATAATATAAACTGACCTGGGATCATTAACTCTGGGACTACTACATCTCTATCTGTATTTCAATGTAAAGCATCTCTTTAACAATACTCCCTGTTGACCTGACCAAGTGACCTCTCACCTCTGATCATGCTGTGCCCTCCATGTAGCCAGTTCAGATGCGGGAGGGGTTCACCGACACAGCTGATATAACCTAGAGGATTTAGGGAGAAGAGGAGAGAGAAATTAAGTGAAGGAGAGAGACTGTTATTGAGAACATAAGGTAGTTAAAGAGACAGTGTTCACCAGGAATCTCTGTGTGGCCTCACCTGTTGTCCACAACACACTAAGTGGCTGCAGAGTACTTTATGCTGAAAAACATGGGCACACAGGGACAAACAATTTAGCGTAGTTATAGAAATAATTAAGTGTCTTGCCTATTCTTTGAAGGTGGAGGAAGCCACAGTTATACACCTGAGCCCGCTTACTGCACAACACAATCCATCAATCAGATTGATACATGAGTGTGTAGGTGTGGGTTATAGGGTGTCTAATTGTTGTACATTTCTTCAACGTGGGTGATTTAAAATAGCTTGTTTTGTTTTTGTTCAGACATCACACCCTTACCTAAACAGCACCCTCACCTGAGAAGTATAAATGTGTGTGTGGTCTCATCTGGTGTCCACACTAAGTGGCTACAGAGTACTTTCTGCTGAAAAACAGACACATGAGGACAAACATTAGAAGATAATGTCATTATTAGACATAAATACCACTTGAAGCTTGATGATGAGTTGATCATTTGAATCAGCTGTGTAGTGCTAAGGCAAAAACAAAAATGTGCACAGGTGTTTGGGGATATACCACAGCTGGTGAGGTTCACCCTCAACACAGGGGTGCATGTTCAGCCCCCTCCTGTAAATTACAGTAAACATTACTCACATAAGTTCCAAAAGAATAAAAACATTTCAAATGGCATTATGTGTATATAAAGTGTTGTAACAATCTGAAAATAGTTAAAGTACAAAAAGGAAAATAAATAAACATAAATATGGGTTATATTTACAATGGTGTTTGTTCTTCACTGGTTGACCTTTTTTTTGTGGCAACAGGTCACAAATCTTACTGTTGTGATGGCACACTGGTATTTCACCCAGTAGATATGGGAGTTTATCAAAAAAAGTGGGTTTGTTTTCAAATTCTTTGTGGGTCTGTGTAATCTGTGGGAAATATGTATCTCTAATATGGTCAGACATTTGGCAGGAGGTTAGGAAGTGCAGCTCAGTTTCCACCTCATTTTGTGGGCAGTGTGCACATAGCCTGTCTTCTCTTGAGAGCCAGGTCTGCCTACGGCGGCCTTTCTCAATAGCAAGGCTATGCTCACTGAGTCTGTGCATAGTCAAAGCTTTCCTAAAGTTTGGGTCAGTCACAGTGGTCAGGTATTCTGCCACTGTGTACTCTCTGTTTAGGGCCAAATAGCATTCTAGTTTGCTCAGTTTTTTTGTTAATTCTTTCCAATGTGTCAAGTAATTATCTTTTGTTTTCTCATGATTTGGTTTGATCTAACTCTGTTGCTGTCCTGGGTCTCTGTGGGGTGTGTTTGTGTTTGTGAACAGAGCCCCAGGACCAGCTGGCTGAGGGGACTCTTCTCCAGGTTCATCTCTCTGTAGGTGATGGCTTTGTTATGGAAGGTTTGGGAATCGCTTCCTTTTAGGTGGTTGTAGAATTTAACGTATTTTCTCTAGATATAGATAATTAGCCGGTATCGGTCTAATTATGCTCTGCATTTATGCATTTGGTGTTTTACGTTGTTCACAGAGGATATTTTTTGCAGAATTCTGCATGCCGTCTCAGTTGGTGTTTGTCTCTGTCTTTCTCCCTCTCTCTCCCTCTCGTTGTCTTTCTCCCACTCTCTCTCTTTCTGTTTCTTTCTTTCTCTCTCCCTCTCTCCCTTTCTCTCTCTCTTTCTGTCTCTTACTCTCTGTCTCTCTCTGTCTCTCGCTCTCTGTCTCTCTCTTTCTCTGTCTTTATGTCTCTGTCTCTGTCTGTCTCGCTCTCTGTTACGCTACAGGTGCAGAATGTCCAAGGAGCCTTTAATGCGTTGGGAGGAGCTGACAGGCTGGGCTCCAACCGTACGTAGAGATCTGTCTATCTCTCTCCATCTGTTGTCAGCAGAATCTCTCTACTCATCATCAGGACATGTAGCTGTTCCTAGAGCACTGAGAGGGGATCTGAGGGGCTCCCGAGTGGCACAGCGGTCTGAGGCACTGCATCTCAGTGTTAGAAGCATCACTACAGACCCTGGATTGATTCCAGGCTGTATCAACTGGCTGAGATTGGGAGTCCCATCGGGCGGCGCACAATTGGACCAGCGTCGTTCGGGTTAGGTTTTGGCCAGGGTATGCCGTCATTGTAAAAATTTGTTAAATAAAGGTTAGATAAATGTGTGTGTGTGTGTGTGTGTGTGTGTGTGTGTGTGTGTGTGTGTGTGTGTGTGTGTGTGTGTGTGTGTGTGTGTGTGTGTGTGTGTGTGTGTGTGTGTGTGTGTGTGTGAGAGAGGTGTGTGTAAGAGGTGTGTGTGAGAGGTGTGTGTGTGCGTGTGTGTGTGAGAGAGGTGTGTGTGTGAGAGGTGTGAGAGGTGTGTGTGTGTGTGTGTGTGAGAGAGAGAGGTGTGTGTGTGTGTGTTTGTGTGTGAGAGAGAGGTGTGTGTGTGTGTGTGTGTGTGTGTGTGTGAGATCAGAATGCGTGTGAACAGAGTGTGTGTCCTGCATCTTTCTCGCAGGCAGGGTATGGTGCTGACAGAGTGGGCTGCCTCACTTCTAGTTCTTAGGAAACTTTACAGTATTTTTTTATTTTTATTTATTAACATTGTTAGCCCAGAAAATTGTATGTGTTAGTTCTTCCTGGCTGTATGTAATATTGGATATCAGAGAGGCGGTAACTCACTACGACCAGGAATATGACTTTACCGAAGCGGATCCCAGGACAATTGAACTGATTCCAAAACAACCGACCCAAAACAACACCGGCAGAAAAGAGGTCCTCGGAGCTTCTAATTACAATTAGGAGGCGCGCACACCACCCACCGCTTCCGAGCATATTACTCGCTAATGTTCAGTCCCTGGATAACAAAGTTGACGAGATCAGGGCGAGGGTTTCTTTCCAGAGAGACATCAGGGATTGTAACGTACTCTGTTTCACGGAAACATAGCTCTCTCAGGATATACTGTCTGAGTCCGTACAGCCAGTTGGGTTCTCAGTTCATCGCGCCGACAGGAATACATATGATTAACTACTCATAACGTACGGGAACTCAAGTCCTTTTGTTCACCCGACCTAGAATACCTCACAATCAAATGCAGACCGTATTATCTCCCAAGAGAATTTACTTTGATTATAGTCATGGCCCTGTACAGAGAAAGCGGAACAGCGCCTCTTCAACCTCAGGAGGCTGAAGAAATTTGGCTTGTCACCTAAAACCCTCACAAACTTTTACAGATGCACAATTGAGAGCATCCTGTTGGGCAACTGCACCATCCGCAACCACAAGGCTCTCCAGAGGGTGGTGCGGTCTGCTCAACGCATCACCGGGGGAACACTGCCTGCCCTCCAGGACACCTACAGCACCCGATACCACAGGAAGGCCAAAAAAATCATCAAGGACAACAACTACCCGAGCCACTGCCTGTTCACCCCGCTATCATCCAGAAGGTGAGGTCAGTACAAGTGCATCAAAGCTGGGACCGAGAGACTGAAAAACAGCTTCTATTGCAAGGCCATCAGACTGTTAAACAGCCATCACTAGCACATTAGCGGCTGCTGCCTATAGACATAGACTAGAAATCACTGGCCACTTTTTAATTACTTTATCCTATCCCAGGTAGCCAACAAGGTATGGACTATAACCCTACCAGTATACTGTAGCCAACAAGGTATGGACTATAACCCTACCAGTATACTCTAGTCAACAAGGTATGGACTATAACCCTACCAGTATACTGTAGACAACAAGGTATGGACTATAACCCTACCAGTATACTGTAGCGAACAAGGTATGGACTATAACCCTACCAGTATTCTGTAGCCAACAAGGTATGGACTATAACCCTACCAGTATACTGTAGTCAACAAGGTATGGACTATAACCCTACCAGTATACTGTAGCCAACAAGGTATGGACTATAACCCTACCAGTATACTGTAGCCAACAAGGTATGGACTATAACCCTACCAGTATACTGTAGCCAACAAGGTATTCCTTCCCTGTGGCTCAGTGTGTAGAGCATGGTGTTTGCAATGCCAGCATGGTGTGTGCAATGCCAGGGTTGTGGGTTTGACTCCCACGGGGGCCAGTACAAAAAAAATATGTATGAAATGTATGTATTCACTACTGTAAGTTGCTCTGGATAAGAGTGTCTGCTAAAATGTAATGTAAAATGTATGGACTATAACCCTACCAGTATACTGAAGTCAACAAGGTATGAAAATAACCTACCAGTATACTGTAGCCAACAAGGTATGGGTAACATGTCCCTGTTCTATACTCTCTCCACCCCTTCCAGAACTCTGCACTTGTACACTCCTTGTCATGGAGGTAAAACTATATTATTGGTGTAAGCATTAGAGGTAGTTGGTGTTCTCTAGACAGTACTCAGTGTATATAGCCCTTGGTTCTCTCCAGACCTGACTGCCCTTAACCAACACAAAAACATCCTTTGGCGTTCTGCATTAGCATCGAACAGCCCCAGTGATATGCAACTTTTCAGGGAAGTTAGAAACCAATATACACAGGCAGTTAGAAAAGCCAAGGCTAGCTTTTTCAAGCAGAAATTTGCTTCCTGCAACAAACTCAAAAAAGTTCTGGGACACTGTAAAGTCCTTGGAGAATAAGAGCACCTCCTCCCAGCTGCCCACTGCACTGAGGATAGGTAACTCTGTCACCACCGATAAATCCACTATAATTGAGAATTTCAATAAGCATTTTTCTGTGGCCGGCCATGCTTTCCACCTGGCTACCCCTACCCCAGTCAAAAGCACTGCACCCCCCACAGCAACTCGCCCAAGCCTTCCCCATTTCTCCTTCTCCCAAATCCAGTCAGCTGATGTTCTGAAAGAGCTGCAAAATCTGGACCCCTACAAATCAGCCGAGCTAGACAATCTGGACCCTTTCTTTCTAAAATTAGCTGCCGAAATTGTTGCAACCCCTGTTACAAGCCTGTTCAACCTCTCTTTCGTGTCGTCTGAGATTCCCAAAGATTGGAAATCAGCTGCGGTCATCCCCCTCTTCAAAGGGGGGGACACTCTTGACCAAAACTGCTACAGACCTATATCTATCCTACCCTGCCTCTCTAAAGTCTTCGAAAGCCAAGTCAACAAACAGATGACCGACCATTTCGAATCCCACCGCACCTTCTCCGCTATGCAATCTGGTTTTAGAGCTGGTCATGGGTGCACCTCAGCCACGCTCAAGGTCCTAAACGATATCTTAACCGCCATCGATAAGAAACAATACTGTGCAGCCGTATTCATTGACCTGGCCAAGGCTTTCGACTCTGTCAATCACCACATCCTCATCGGCAGACTCAACAGCCTTGGTTTCTCAAATGATTGCCTCGCCTGGTTCACCAACTACTTCTCTGATAGAGTTCAGTGTGTCAAATCGGAGGGCCTGTTGTCCGGGCCTCTGGCAGTCTCTATGGGGTTGCCACAGGGTTCAATTCTTGGGCCGACTCTTTTCTCTGTATATATCAATGATGTCGCTCTTGCTGCTGGTGAGTCTCTGATCCACCTCTACGCAGACGACACCATTCTGTATACTTCTGGCCCTTCTTTGGACACTGTGTTATTAACTACCCTCCAGACGAGCTTCAATGCCATACAACTCTCCCTCCGTGGCCTCCAACTGCTCTTAAATACAAGTAAAACTAAATGCATGCTCTTCAACCAATCGCTGCCTGCACCTGCCCGCCCGTCCAGCATCACTACTCTGGACGGTTCTGACTTAGAATATGTGGACAACTACAAATACCTAGGTGTCTGGTTAGACTGTAAACTCTCCTTCCAGACTCACATCAAACATCTCCAATCCAAAGTTAAATCTAGATATGGCTTCCTATTTCGCAACAAAGCATCTTTCACTCATGCTGCCAAACATACCCTCGTGAAACTGACCATCCTACCGATCCTCGACGATGTCATTTACAAAATAGCCTCCAATATCCTACTCAATAAACTGGATGCAGTCTATCACAGTGCCATCCGTTTTGTCACCAAAGCCCCATATACTACCCAGCACTGCGACCTGTACGCTCTCGTTGACTGGCCCTCGCTTCATACTCATCGCCAAACCCACTGGCTCCAGGTCATCTACAAGACCTTGCTAGGTAAAGTTCCCCCTTATCTCAGCTCGCTGGTCACCATAGCAGAACCCACATGTTGCACGCGCTCCAGCAGGTATATCTCTCTGGTTACCCCCAAAGACAATTCCTCCGTCGGCCGCCTTTCCTTCCAGTTCTCTGCTGCCAATGACTGGAATGAACTACAAAAATCTCTAAAACTGGAAACACTTATCTCCCTCACTAGCTTTAAGCACCAGCTGTCAGAGCAGCTCACAGATTACTGCACCTGTACATAGCCCATCTATAATTTAGCCCAAACAACTACCTCTTACCCCTACAGTATTTATTTATTTATTTATTTTGCTCCTTTGCACCCCATTATTTCTATTTCTACTTTACACTATCTTCCACTGCAAATCTACCATTCCAGTGTTATACTTGCTATATTGTATTTACCTCGTCACCATGGCCTTTTTTGTCTTTACCTCCCTTATCTCACCTCATTTGCTCACTTTGTATATAGACTTATTTTTCTACTATATTATTGACAGTATGTTTGTGGTAACTCTGTGTTATTGTATGTGTCAAACTGCTTTGCTTTATCTTGACCAGGTCGCAATTGTAAATGAGAACTTGTTCTCAACTTGCCTACCTGGTTAAATAAAGGTGAAATAAAAAAATCAAAAGTGTGTTCATCCCATAGTACAGAGGTGTTCTCTAGACAGTACTCAGTGTGTACATCCCGTAGTATAGAGGTGTTCTCTAGACAGTACTCAGTGTGTACATCCCGTAGTATAGAGGTGTTCTCTAGACAGTACTCAGTGTGTACATCCCATAGTATAGAGGTGTTCTCTAGACAGTACTCACTCTGTACATCCCATAGTATAGAGGTGTTCTCTAGACAGTACTCACTGTGTACATCCCATAGTATAGAGGTGTTCTCTAGACAATACTCACTGTGTACATCCCATAGTATAGAGGTGTTCTCTAGACAGTACTCAGTGTGTACATCCCATAGTATGGAGGTGTTCTCTAGACAGTACTCACTGTGTACATCCCATATTATAGAGGGGTTCTCTAGACAGTACTCACTGTGTACATCCCATAGTATAGAGGTGTTCTCTAGACAGTACTCACTGTGTACATCCCATAGTATAGAGGTGTTCTCTAGACAGTACTCAGTGTGTACATCCCATAGTATAGAGGTGTTCTCTAGACAGTACTCACTGTGTACATCCCATAGTATAGAGGTGTTCTCTAGACAGTACTCAGTGTGTACATCCCGTAGTATAGAGGTGTTCTCTAGACAGTACTCAGTGTGTACATCCCGTAGTATAGAGGTGTTCTCTAGACAGTACTCAGTGTGTACATCCCATAGTATAGAGGTGTTCTCTAGACAGTACTCACTGTGTACATCCCATATTATAGAGGGGTTCTCTAGACAGTACTCACTGTGTACATCCCATAGTATAGAGGTGTTCTATAGACAGTACTCACTGTGTACATCCCATAGTATAGAGGTGTTCTCTAGACAGTACTCACTGTGTACATCCCATAGTATAGAGGTGTTCTATAGACAGTACTCACTGCTTACATCCCATAGTATAGAGGTGTTCTCTAGACAGTACTCACTGTGTACATCCCATAGTATAGAGGTGTTCTCTAGACAGTACTCAATGTGTACATCCCATAGTATAGAGGTATTCTCTAGACAGCACTCACTGTGTACATCCCATAGTATAGAGGTGTTCTCTAGACAGTACTCAGTGTGTACCTCCCATAGTATAGAGGTGTTCTCTAGACAGCACTCACTGTGTACATCCCATAGTATAGAGGTGTTCTCTAGACAGTACTCATTTTGTACATCCCATAGTATGGAGGTGTTCTCTAGACAGTACTCACTGAGTACATCCCATAGTATAGAGGTGTTCTCTAGACAGTACTCACTGAGTACATCCCATAGTATAGAGGTGTTCTCGAGACAGTACTCACTGTGTACATCCCATAGTATAGAGGTGTTCTCTAGACAGTACTCAGTGTGTACATCCCAGAGTATGGAGGTGTTCTCTAGACAGTACTCAGTGTGTACATCCCATAGTATGGAGGTGTTCTCTAGACAGTACTCACTGTGTACATCCCATAGTATAGAGGTGTTCTCTAGACAGTACTCACTGTGTACATCCCATAGTATAGAGGTGTTCTCTAGACAGTACCTACTGTGTACATTCCATAGTATAGAGGTGTTCTCTAGACAGTACTCAGTGTCTACATCCCATAGTATAGAGGTGTTCTCTAGACAGTACTCAGTGTGTACATCCCATAGTATGGAGGTGTTCTCTAGACAGTACTCACTGTGTACATCCCATATTATAGAGGGGTTCTCTAGACAGTACTCACTGTGTACATCCCATAGCATATAGGTGTTCTATAGACAGTACTCACTGTGTACATCCCATAGTATAGAGGTGTTCTCTAGACAGTACTCACTGTGTACATCCCATAGTATAGAGGTGTTCTCTAGACAGTACTCAGTGTGTACATCCCATAGTATAGAGGTATTCTCTAGACAGCACTCACTGTGTACATCCCATAGTATAGAGGTGTTCTCTAGACAGTACTCATTTTGTACATCCCATAGTATGGAGGTGTTCTCTAGACAGTACTCACTGAGTACATCCCATAGTATAGAGGTGTTCTATAGACAGTACTCACTGTGTACATCCCAAGTATAGAGGTGTTCTCTAGACAGTACTCACTGTGTACATCCCATAGTATAGAGGTGTTCTCTAGACAGTACTCAGTGTGTACATCCCATAGTATGGAGGTGTTCTCTAGACAGTACTCACTGTGTACATCCCATAGTATAGAGGTGTTCTCTAGACAGTACTCACTGTGTACATCCCATAGTATAGAGGTGTTCTCTAGACAGTACTCAGTGTGTACATCCCATAGTATGGAGGTGTTCTCTAGACAGTACTCACTGTGTACAGTCCATAGTATAGAGGTGTTCTCTAGACAGTACTCAGTGTGTACATCCCATAGTATGGAGGTGTTCTCTAGACAGTACTCACTGTGTACAGTCCATAGTATAGAGGTGTTCTCTCGACAGTACTCACTGTGTACATCCAATAATAACATGACATTTTGTAACCAACCAGTAAACATGTCTTCTCTCTCTCTGTCCCGCCCCTGCAGGAGTACGTAGCCAATAATAACTGTACATATTGTAACCAACCAGTAAACATGTCTTCTCTCTCTCTTTGTCCCGCCCCTGTAGGAGTACGTAGCCAATAATAACATTACATATTGTAACCAACCAGTAAACATGTCTTCTCTCTCTCTTTGTCCCGCCCCTGCAGGAGTACGTAGCCAATAGCCACACAGGAAGGATTATCCCAGCTCTCTGGTACCGCTATGACCTCAGTCCAATCACAGTCAAGTACACAGAGAAGAGACAACCCCTCTACCGGTTCATAACTACGGTAAGTTACCTTAACCCCTATCCCTATCTTCAACCACAACCCTAACCGCTAACCCCTAACCACTAACCCCTAGCTTCATGTCCACATCCTGGTTCAACCCTAACCACTAACCCCTAGCTTCATGTCCACATCCTGGTTCAACCCTAACCGCGAAACCCTAGCTTCATGTCCACATCCTGGTTCAACCCTAACCGCTAACCCCTAGCTTCATGTCCACATTCTGGTTCAACCCTAACCCCTGACCTTAACCCATAACCCTAACCTGTCCTCCCTTTCCCCTCCAGATCTGTGCTATCATCGGAGGGACGTTCACGGTAGCAGGCATCATAGACTCCTGTATATTCACAGCCTCCGAGGCCTGGAAGAAGATCCAGATAGGAAAGATGTCCTGAGGACATATCATTACGCTGTCCTGAGGACGCATCACTACGTATCACTACACCCCCATAAAACGTATTTATAACATCAGAAGGGCGTATTTCAATAGTCTACAGGCTTCCTCTCCTTCACCTGCTAGAATAATACTATATACCATTTAGCTGACGATCTTTTCCAAAACATTCATGGTACACATTTTCTTTATGGGAGGCCCCAACAGGAATCGAACCCACCATCCTGGCATTACAAATGCCATGCTCTACCCACTGAGACATACATTCCTTCATCTGTCAGAACAGATTAAGGAAAGGAGACTTTAGACTATTGAGATAGAGACTGGCATTATGTTTCCCATACGACAACGGGAAGGATGGTCGACTGTAGGAAGATCATAAGTTGTGCCTTTACGTTTTGTGAAGCCCGTGTCATGTCTCACAAATGCAAAATCAAATCTTCTCAAAGTTCAGTAAAAAAAAATTCTGTTGTTGTTTTTTTCAATGTTGACTGAACCAGGGCTTTCTAATTCTCATTTCATAATGCTGAATCTGCGACGGTATTGACTGAATTATAGACCAGCAACAACGTTGGCAATCAGTGGTCAATGTTTTCTGCCCCCTCTCCTTTTTATAGAATGTTTCCCAAATCCATTGTGACTGACCGTACTATCGGTTTGATGTCCTTGTGTCAAATCCTTTTGTTCTGAAATTCTTCTTGCTTTTTACAAATTTTGTTTTACTTTCTGAGAATTTTTTAAGGATTCGGATGTCTCATTTTTGCCAAAAGAATAGTATTTTCTTAGTTTCGTCTTATATTTTACACTGTCTGTATGTAAATGTGTTGTGTTCTTTTTATTTGTAATTGATAACAATCGGTATTATCCTTTTGACGTTGTTACAGGGTTTCTGTGGGAAGGGAGGGAACTGTTCAGTTATAAGGGCTATATCCCAAATGGCACCCTATCGCCAATGTAGTGCATGACTTTTAGACCAGGCCCCATAGGGCTATCATCAAATGTAGTGCACTACACAGGGAATAGGGTGCCATTTGGGATTCCGTCGAGATTATGTTCTTTATCAATGGTCTCGTCGCTACCATGCCAACTAAGATGAAGGCCATTGAAGTCTTTGTTAAAACAGGTATTTCTGGACTAGGTCAGACATGTTCCTGTTATGAAAGTATCCGATGACGTGTCATCACTGCAACAACCCATTGTACTACCAGTAAAGTTACCTTAGCAACCACGGTGTTCTAGTTCCTACTTCCTCATGACAACAGACAACCACTGACCTCATACTTTTCAATCTCCTTCCTTTTTAGAGACAATGATTTTGTGATGATCTAGTTACTCGTTGTCCTTACTCAATCGGCCTGGAATATTCCAAGCCAATGAAAACGTGTTGCATAAAACTGACTATTTTTTTTTTTTTTATATACTGACGTATTTGTTTGATACTTTAGTGGGAACATTCCACCCATAGAACTGGAACTCATTGTAATTCTATAGTTCCACTCTGCCAACGTGTGTTAACCTAGCAATGTTGAAATGTTGACTTCAGGTCACTGATTCAGTCCACATGTAGCTAGCTGTGTCTGTTTTTTTTGTTTTTTTTACGCTGTCACCTCATCTTCGTCACCAGTCCTACGCCCATCAATGATAGGGCGGCAATAGTTTAACTGACTGCAGATATCTGAGACCACATGTCGTTGATCTCCGTTGTTCTATCTCAGCTGAGACCACAAGTACATTATGGCAAGAGGCTTTTACGCTGTCATCTTTGTCAAAACGCCATCGTTGATGCCTCCTTTATTCTCACCCTCATCCCTCCTTCAGTCAGGTGGATGGATGCTCCCCCACCTTTGTTCTGTCCCACTCGGCACTCTATTCCCTATAAAGTGCACTACTTTTGCCCAGAGTCCTAAGGGCCCTGGTCAGAAGTAGTGCACTCAATGGGGAATAGGGTGCCATTTGGGATGCACACTTGAGAGATGCCAGTAGAGTGATACCAATACAGAAAGTTCTAGACCTGTCTGAAACAGTTAAGTCATGTGGAGTAGAGACATTACATCTCTGGTCTTCATACATTACATCTCTGGTCTTCATCCATTACATCTCTGGTCTTCATAAATTACATCTCTGGTCTTCATACATTACATCTCTGGTCTTCAGACATTACATCTCTGGTCTTCCTACATTACATCTCTGGTCTTCCTACATTACATCTCTGGTCTTCATTCATAAATCCAGTCCATTCTCTGAACACCCCTCCTCCTCACTCTACAGTGACCTAATCATGAGATGTTGTACTAACAGATCAGACTCACATACTGTAATTTAAAGTTTGGACTCTTCCCATATCGCGATCATAATGAAAAAAATAACAGATGTGAGACATGACTAAAGAAGATATATTGCCTTTTTTATTTTCATATTTTTGTACAAATAAACAAAAGAAGCTTACTCTGTATAAAGATATAAATCTGAACTGTGGTCGATATAAAATACTTTGGCTTTGGTTTTGACATACTACTGCCACCCAGTGTTTGGTTAGAGAACTGCAGGTACAGACGGCTCAGTCCAGTATGTACCGGTAGGCCATAGAGAGGGGAAGGAGTATACTACAATATACTCCCAACACTTGTGGCTAGCAAGACTGGAATCCACAATTAATATTGCTAATTTCTTGAAAAATAGTGAAGCAGCAATATTCAGTTAGGATTCCAAACTGTTAGAACCCACTGTAGTCAATCACAGGTTGGAGGGGGAGGAGCTAGCCCACTGTGGTGATGATAATGATGACATCACAGGTTAGAGGGGGAGGGGCTAGCCCACTGTGATGATGATAATGATGACATCACAGGTTAGAGGGGGAGGGGCTAGCCCACTGTGATGATGATAATGATGACATCACAGGTTAGAGGGGGAGGGGCTAGCCCACTGTGATGATGATAATGATGACATCACAGGTTGGAGGGGGAGGGGCTAGCCCACTGTGGTGATGATAATGATGACATCACAGGTTAGAGGGGGAGGAGCTAGCCCAATGAGATTATGATAATGATGACATCACATGTTAGAGGGGGAGGAGCTAGCCCAATGAGATGATGATAATGATGACATCACAGGTTAGAGGAGGAGGGGCTAGCCCACTGAGATGATGATAATGATGACATCACAGGTTGGAGGGGAAGGGGCTAGCCCACTGTGATGATGATAATGATGACATCACAGATTAGAAGTGGAGGGGCTAGCCCACTGAGATGATGACATCACAGGTTGGAGGATGCGAGGCAGCCTGTATCATCAGGGGAGGAGAAGAAGTCCAGGACCCTGCCCTCCTCTGACAGCTGACCGTACTCGTTGTTGTAAAAGGTCTGGCCAGAGAGCTGGGAGAGGAAGGCTGGTCGGTGTCTGGAACTAACGGAGATACCGCTGGACTCTACCACCACCAGGCGCTCTGTACTACTGGGGGGAGAAGGGAGGAGAGGAGCGGAGGTGGGAGAGGAGGGGAGAAGGTGGGCGAGGAGGGGAGAGGGGAGGATGTGGGCGGGAGTGGAGAGGAGAGGAGAGGAGGGGAGAGGGGGGGAGGTGGGAAGAGGGGAGGGGAGGGGAGACAGCTCTTAGGACGATATGCTTTTGTTATTTTCTGACCAGTTTTTTAAAAACATTTTCAAAAAACAGACAGGACCCACACAGACAGATAGGCGCCTTGTCATTTTAAGGGCATGATGTTATTGGTGTGTTAAACATACTTGGCTCCTCTGTGTTCGTGTTGGATCATGTCAAACTCCTCTGACGCCAGAACCATCCCACTGTCTGTCTGGTTGTCCTGGGGAGAGAACACAGCAGTCCATCAGCATCACATTCAATAACGACAAGTCAAGGGCTTTGGAGACTAGCTTAACATGTTGACCTGTTTAGATAACTAGAGACTAGCTTAACATGTTGACCTGTTTAGATAACTAGAGACCAGCTTAACGTGTTGATCTGTTTAGATAACTGGAGACCAGCTTAACATGTTGACCTGTTTAGATAACTGGAGACCAGCTTAACGTGTTGATCTGTTTAGATAACTGGAGACCAGCTTAACATGTTGACCTGTTTAGGCTAGCAGCTGAACACTGTTGAGGCTGGCAACAGGTCAACATGTTAAGCTAGTCTCCAGTTTCCAGCCTAAACAGGTCAACATGTGATAAAGGAATTTATATGTTTAAAGTAATGACTAAAGAATTCCACCCTGAAATGTATCAGACTATGTGAAATGTATCAGAATTATAAGACTATGTGAAATGTATTAGAATTATAAGACTATAATCCAATAATGTATGTGTGAGACAAGTTAAGGGTGAGAAATGGATGGTTGAGAAAACAAAGGACAATTGAACTACACATGACCTGGTTGTAACTATGAAAACTGGTACCAGGAAAGAGGGCCTTTCCAAGGCCCCTCTAATCTGGGGAGGAGAGATACGGCTAGAAACTGCCAGGCGGGTAGAAAAGTGATAAACTGTGTGTGTGTGTGTGTGTGTGTGTGTGTGTGTGTGTGTGTGTGTGTGTGTGTGTGTGTGTGTGTGTGTGTGTGTGCACGCAGGTGGGGTGAGAGTTATAAAATGACTGTGTATGCGTTTTTGACTTCAGAGCTCTCGTGAATAAACTACAACAAACCTTTTGCAGAATCTGAGACTTTGCCTAATTATTAAACCCAGGGTCTTACAAACCTCGGGGAAATAGTCAAAGCTTAAATGATTGTTTAGTTATCATCATTGGGATTGAAAATTCTCGTGACAGCATGTTAAGCTGGTCTCCAGTTATCTAAACAGGTCAACACGTTAAGCTAGTCTCCAGTTATCTAAACAGGTCAACACGTTAAGCTAGTCTTCAGTTGCCTTAACAGATCAACACGTTAAGCTGGTCTCCAGTTGCCTAAACAGACCAGCTTAACATGTTGACCTGTTTAGATAACTGGAGACCAGCTTAACGTGTTGATCTGTTAAGGCAACTGAAGACCAGCTTAATGGGGCTAGGGGGCAGTATTTTCACGGCCGGATAAAAAACGTACCCGATTTAAACTGGTTACTACTCTTGTGTGATTATTTCTGGCTGGGTACTCTCCTAACATAATCTAAAGTTTTGCTTTCGCTGTAAAGCCTTTTTGAAATTGGACAATGTGGTTGGATTAACGAGAGTCTTATCTTTCAAATGGTGTAAAATAGTCATATGTTTGAGAAATTGAAGTTATAGCATTTTTAAGGTTTTTGTATTTCGTGCCACTCGATTCCACTGGCTGTTGATTAGGTGGGACGATTTCGTCCCACATACCCGAGAGAGTTAACATGTTGACCTGTTTAGATAACTGGAGACCAGCTTGGATCGCTAAGCAACAGACAGTTATTAGACAGGACAGCCTCTCAGGAGAGATTTTACTAAATGTCACCAACTGTTTGACATTTGGCGTTTGAATAGAGCAATGGAGAGATGAAGAGATAGAGAGGGATGAAGAGATAGAGGGATGGAGAGTTGAAGAGATACAATGATAGAGGGAGGAAGAGATGCAATGATGGAGAGATGGAGGGATACAATGATAGAGGGATGGAGAGATACAATGATGGAGAGACAATGATAGAGGGATGGAGAGATACAATGATGGAGAGACAATGATAGAGGGATGGAGAGATACAATGATGGAGAGACAATGATAGAGGGATGGAGAGATACAATGATGGAGAGACAATGATAGAGGGATGGAGAGATACAATGATGGAGGGATGAAGAGATGAAGAGATACAATGATGGAGAGACAACGTTAGAGGGATGGAGAGATGAAGAGATACAATGATGGAGAGACAACGATAGAGGGATGGAGAGATGAAGAGATACAATGATGGAGAGACAACGATAGAGGGATGGAGAGATGAAGAGATACAATGATGGAGAGACAATGATAGAGGGATGGAGAGACAATGATGGAGAGACAATGATACAGGGATGGAGAGACACAATGATGGAGAGACAATGATAGAGAGATGGAGAGATACAATGATGGAGAGACAATGATAGAGGGATGGAGAGATACAATGATGGAGAGACAATGATAGAGGGATGAGAGATACAATGATGGAGAGACAATGATAGAGGGATGGAGAGATACAATGATGGAGAGACAATGATAGAGGGATGGAGAGATACAATGATGGAGAGACAATGATAGAGGGATGGAGAGATACAATGATGGAGAGATGGAGCGATACAACGATAGAGGGATGAGAGATGACAAAATACTGTACAAGGATAGAGGGAGAAGAGATACAACGATGAAGAGATACAATGATAGAGGGATGAAGAGATACGACAGAGAGATGGAGAGATGAAGAGATACAACAATAGAGGGATGGAGAGATGAAGAGATACAATGATGGAGAGATTTAGAGAGACAACGACGGAGAGATGGAGAGATGAAGAGATACAATGATAGAGAGATGAAGAGATACAACGACAGAGAGATGGAGAGATACAACGACATAGATGAAAAGATGATAAGATGCAATGATGAAGAGATTGAGAGAGACAACAACGGAGAGATGGAGAGATGAAGAGATACAATGATAGAGAGATGGAGAGATACAACGACAGAAAGATGGAGAGAACGATAGAGAGATGGAGAGATGGAGAGATACAACGATAGAGAGATGAAGAGAGAGTGCAGGAGAGACAGATCTTACTCCGTTGTTGTGGGTTTTATACCAGGTCGTTTCCATTGGTAGCTCCTCAAATGTCTTGACTCTGGGTTGGTATGATGACAGCTTCGATGGCCCCACGAACACACAGCCCGCGAAGGGCACACAGTTATAATACCTGCCAAACACACACACACACACATTACCCCTATGTTATGTATACCTGTTGAGTGAGGACCTCAGAGGACCCCAGGAAGAGTAGCTGTTGAGTGAGGACCCCAGAGGACCCCAGGAAGAGTAGCTGTTGAGTGAGGACCCCAGAGGACCCCAGAGGACCCCAGGAAGAGTAGCTGTTGAGTGAGGACCCCAGAGGACCCCAGGAAGAGTAGCTGTTGAGTGAGGACCCCAGAGGACCCCAGGAAGAGTAGCTGTTGAATGAGGACCCCAGAGGACCCCAGGAAGAGTAGCTGTTGAGTGAGGACCTCAGAGGACCCCAGGAAGAGTAGCTGTTGAGTGAGGACCCCAGAGGACCCCAGGAAGAGTAGCTGATGCTAAAGTAACAGCTAACGGGGATGGGAAAATATTAGAAAATGACAACATAAAACTAAATGAATCTCCATTTCCACTGTCTTCACTGCTACTCATGGAGTGCTTAGGGGCCTAGGGTTGCCAGTTTCCTAGCCTTTTAACCAGAGACTGATTTTGACCTGGGGATACCTGCAGGCGAGGTGCCCGGTAATGCATTTACACTGAAGTTCCTACTGCTCTATCAATGTGATTAGTGGTTACATCAGAAACGTGCCAGGGAGAAAAGAATATGTGAGGTCTGCCTGGAGAAGTCAGCAGCAGTAGTAGTAGTAGTAGTAGTGGTAGGGGTAGTAGTGGTAATAGTAGTAGTGGTAGTAGAAGCGGTAGCGGTAGTAGTAGAAGTAGCTGTAGTGGTAGTAGTAGTAGTAGCTGTAGTGGTAGTAGTAGTAGCTGTAGTGGTAGTAGTAGTAGCTGTAGTGGTAGTAGTAGTAGCAGTAGTAGTAGCTGTAGCTGTAGTAGTAGCAGTAGTAGTAGTAGTAGTAGTAGCTGTAGTGGTAGCAGTGGTAGAAGAAGTGGTAGTGGTAGTAGTAGTAGTAGTAGTAGTAGTAGTAGTAGTAGTAGTAGTAGTAGTGGCAGTAGTAGTAGTAGTAGTGGTAGTAGTAGTGGTAGTAGCAGTGGTAGTAGTAGTGGTAGTAGTAGTGGTAGTGGTGGTAGTAATAGTGGTAGTGGTTGTAGTAGTAGTAATTGTAGTAGTGGTAGTGGTAGTAGTAATTGTAGTAGTGGTAGTGGTAGTAGAAGTAGTGGAAGTAGTGGTAGTGGTAGTGGTAGTAGTGGTAGTAGAAGTAGAAGTAATGGTAGTGGTAGAGGTAGTGGTAGTGGTAGTAGTAGTGGTAGTGGTAGAAGTAGAAGTAGTGGTAGTGGTAGTAGTAGTAGTAGTAGTAGTGGTAGTAGTGGTAGTAGTGGTAGTGGTAGTAGTAGTAGTGGTAGTGGTAGTAGTAGTAGAAGTAGTGGTAGTGGTAGTAGTAGTGGTAGTGGTAGTAGTAGTGGTAGTGGTAGTGGTATTGTGGTTGTAGTAGTAGTAGTAGTGGTAGTGGTAGTGGTAGTTGTGGTAGTAATAGTGGTAGTGGTAGTAGTAGTAGTAGTAGTAAGTGTAGTAGTAGTAGTAGTAGTAGTGGTAGAAGACATTAGTAGTGGTAGTAGTAGTAGTAGTAGCAGTAGTAGTAGTAGTAGTATTAGGAGAAGTCGTAGTGGTAGTGGTAGTGGTAGTAGTAGTAGAAGTCGTAGTGGTAGTAGTAATAGCAGTAGTAGTAGAAGTCGTAGTGGTAGTAGTAGTGGTAGTGGTAGTGGTAGTAGTAGTAGTGGTAGTGGTAGTAGTGGTGGTAGTGGTAGTAGTGGTAGTAAGAGTGGTAGTAGTAGTAGTAGTAGTACTAGTAGTGGTAGTAGTAGTAGTGGTAGTAGTAGTAGTGGTAGTAGTGGCAGTAGTAGTAGTAGTGGTAGTAGTATTGGTAGGGGTAGTAGGTGTAGTGGCTGTCGTCGTGGAAGTAGTCATAGCGTAATAGGATTGTACCTAATGGGGAGGCTGTGACAGGCCAGTCTCAGCTCCTCCTGTGAAGCGGGTCGTGATGAGGCCTGAGAGAACCCGTCTTCCTCAGAGCTCTGGGACGGATTCAGGGGGATGTAGTCCTTACCATCCTACGGAGTATAATATCAGTCCTTACCGTCCTACAGAAAATAATATCAGTCCTTAACATCCTACATAATATAATATCAGTCAATCCTTACCATCCTACAGAATATAATATCAGTCCTTACCATCCAACAGAATATAATATCAGTCAGTCCTTACCATCCAACGGAATATAATATCAGTCCTTACCGTCCTACAGAAAATAATATCAGTCCTTAACATCCTACATAATATAATATCAGTCAATCCTTACCATCCTACAGAATATAATATCAGTCATTACCGTCCTACAGAATATAATATCAGTTAGTCCTTACCATCCTACATAATATAATATCAGTCCTTACCATCCTACAGAATATAATATCAGTCCTTACCATCCTACAGAATATAATATCAGTCCTTACCATCCTAAAGAATATGATATCAGTCCTTACCATCCTACAGAATATAATATCAGTTAGACCTTACAATCCTACAGAATATAATATCAGTTAGTCCTTATCATCATAAAGAATATAATAACAGTTAATCCTTATCATCCTACAGAATATAATATCAGTCTTTAACATCCTACAGCATATAATATCAGTTAGACCTTACAATCCTACAGAATATAATATCAGTTAGTCCTTACCATCCTACAGAATATAATATCAGTCCTTACCATCATACATAATATAATATCAGTCATCCTTACCATCCTACAGAATATAATATCAGTCATTACCGTCCTACAGAATATAATATCAGTTAGTCCTTATCATCCTACAGAATATAATATCAGTTAATCCTTATCATCCTACAGAATATAATATCAGTCCTTACCATCCTACAGAATATAATATCAGTCCTTACCATACTACAGAATATAATATCAGTCCTTACCATCCTACAGAATATAATATCAGTCCTTACCATCCTACAGAATATAATATCAGTCAATCCTTACCATCCTACAGAATATAATAACAGTCCTTACCATCCTACATAATATAATATCAGTCAATCCTTACCATCCTACAGAATATAATATCAGTCATTACCGTCCTACAGAATATAATATCAGTTAGTCCTTACCATCCTACATAATATAATATCAGTCCTTACCATCCTACAGAATATAATATCAGTCCTTACCATCCTACAGAATATAATATCAGTTAGACTTTACAATCCTACAGAATATAATATCTGTTAGTCCTTATCATCCTACCGAATATAATATCAGTTAATCCTTATCATCCTACAGAATATAATATCAGTCCTTACCATCCTACAGAATATAATATCAGTCCTTACCATCCTACAGAATATAATATCAGTCCGTACCATCCCACAGAATATAATATCAGTTAGACCTTACAATCCTACAGAATATAATATCAGTCCTTACCATGCTACATAATATAATATCAGTCAATCCTTACCATCCTACAGAATATAATATCAGTCAATCCTTACCATCCTACAGAATATAATATCAGTCATTACCGTCCTACAGAATATAATATCAGTTAGTCCTTACCATCCTACAGAATATAATATCAGTCCTTACCATCCTACAGAATATAATATCAGTCCTTACCATCCTACAGAATATAATATCAGTCCTTACCATCCTACAGAATATAATATCAGTCCTTACCATCCTACAGAATATAATAATAGTCCTTACCATCCTACAGAATATAATATCCGTTAGACCTTACAATCCTACAGAATATAATATCAGTTAGTCCTTATCATCCTACAGAATATAATATCAGTTAGTCCTGATCATCCTACAGAATACAATATCAGTCATTACCATCCTACAGAATATATTATCAGTCCTTACCATCCTACAGCATATAATATCAGTTAGTCCTTACCGTCCTACAGAATATAATATCAGTTAGTCCTTACCGTCCTACAGAATATAATATCAGTTAGTCCTTACCATCCTACAGAATATAATATCAGTCCTTACCATCCTACAGAATATAATATCAGTCAGTCCTTACCATCCTACGGAATATAATATCAGTCCTTACCGTCCTACAGAAAATAATATCAGTCCTTAACATCCTACATAATATAATATCAGTCCTTACAATCCTACATAATATAATATCAGTCAGTCCTTACCATCCTACATAATATAATATCAGTCAGTCCTTACCATCCTACAGAATATAATATCAGTCATTACTGTCCTACAGAATATAATATCAGTTAGTCCTTACCATCCTACAGAATATAATATCAGTCCTTACCATCCTACAGAATATAATATCAGTCCTTACCATCCTACAGAATATAATATCAGTCCTTACCGTCCTACAGAATATGATATCAGTCCTTACCATCCTACAGAATATAATATCAGTTAGACCTTACAATCCTACAGAATATAATATCAGTTAGTCCTTATCATCATAAAGAATATAATAACAGTTAATCCTTATCATCCTACAGAATATAATATCAGTCTTTAACATCCTACAGCATATAATATCAGTTAGACCTTACAATCCTACAGAATATAATATCAGTTAGTCCTTACCATCCTACAGAATATAATATCAGTCCTTACCATCATACATAATATAATATCAGTCATCCTTACCATCCTACAGAATATAATATCAGTCATTACCGTCCTACAGAATATAATATCAGTTAGTCCTTATCATCCTACAGAATATAATATCAGTTAATCCTTATCATCCTACAGAATATAATATCAGTCCTTACCATCCTACAGAATATAATATCAGTCCTTACCATACTACAGAATATAATATCAGTCCTTACCATCCTACAGAATATAATATCAGTCCTTACCATCCTACAGAATATAATATCAGTCAATCCTTACCATCCTACAGAATATAATAACAGTCCTTACCATCCTACATAATATAATATCAGTCAATCCTTACCATCCTACAGAATATAATATCAGTCATTACCGTCCTACAGAATATAATATCAGTTAGTCCTTACCGTCCTACAGAATATAATATCAGTTAGTCCTTACCGTCCTACAGAATATAATATCAGTCCTTACCATCCTACAGAATATAATATCAGTCCTTACCATCCTACAGAATATAATATCAGTCAGTCCTTACCATCCTACGGAATATAATATCAGTCCTTACCGTCCTACAGAAAATAATATCAGTCCTTAACATCCTACATAATATAATATCAGTCCTTACAATCCTACATAATATAATATCAGTCAGTCCTTACCATCCTACATAATATAATATCAGTCAGTCCTTACCATCCTACAGAATATAATATCAGTCATTACTGTCCTACAGAATATAATATCAGTTAGTCCTTACCATCCTACAGAATATAATATCAGTCCTTACCATCCTACAGAATATAATATCAGTCCTTACCATCCTACAGAATATAATATCAGTCCTTACCATCCTAAAGAATATAATATCAGTCCTTACCATCCTACAGAATATAATATCAGTTAGACCTTACAATCCTACAGAATATAATATCAGTTAGTCCTTATCATCCTAGAGAATATAATATCAGTTAGTCCTTACCATCCTACAGAATATAATATCAGTCCTTACCATCATACATAATATAATATCAGTCAAACCTTACCATCCTACAGAATATAATATCAGTCATTACCGTCCTACAGAATATAATATCAGTTAGTCCTTATCATCCTACAGAATATAATATCAGTTAATCCTTATCATCCTACAGAATATAATATCAGTCCTTACCATCCTACAGAATATAATATCAGTCCTTACCATACTACAGAATATAATATCAGTCCTTACCATCCTACAGAATATTATATCAGTTAGACCTTACAACCCTACAGAATATAATATCAGTCAATCCTTACCATCGTACAGAATATAATATCAGTCCTTACCATCCTACATAATATAATATCAGTCAACCCTTACCATCCTACAGAATATAATATCAGTCATTACCGTCCTACAGAATATAATATCAGTTAGTCCTTACCATCCTACATAATATAATATCAGTCCTTACCATCCTACAGAATATAATATCAGTCCTTACCATCCTACAGAATATAATATCAGTTAGACTTTACAATCCTACAGAATATAATATCTGTCAGTCCTTATCATCCTACCGAATATAATATCAGTCAAATCTTACCATCGTACAGAATATAATATCAGTCCTTACCATCCTACATAATATAATATCAGTCAACCATTACCATCCTACAGAATATAATATCAGTCATTACCGTCCTACAGAATATAATATCAGTTAGTCCTTACCATCCTACATAATATAATATCAGTCCTTACCATCCTACAGAATATAATATCAGTCCTTACCATCCTACAGAATATAATATCAGTTAGACTTTACAATCCTACAGAATATAATATCTGTCAGTCCTTATCATCCTACCGAATATAATATCAGTTAATCCTTATCATCCTACAGAATATAATATCAGTCCTTACCATCCTACAGAATATAATATCAGTCCTTACCATCCTACAGAATATAATATCAGTCCTTACCATCCTACAGAATATAATATCAGTTAGACCTTACAATCCTACAGAATATAATATCAGTCAATCCTTACCATCCTACAGAATATAATATCAGTCCTTACCATCCTACATAATATAATATCAGTCAATCCTTACCATCCTACAGAATATAATATCAGTCATTACTGTCCTACAGAATATAATATCAGTTAGTCCTTACCATCCTACAGAATATAATATCAGTCCTTACCATCCTACAGAATATAATATCAGTCCTTACCATCCTACAGAATATAATATCAGTCCTTACCATCCTACATAATATAATAATAGTCCTTACCATCCTACAGAATATAATATCAGTTAGACCTTACAATCCTACAGAATATAATATCAGTTAGTCCTTATCATCCTACAGAATATAATATCAGTTAGTCCTTATCATCCTACAGAATATAATATCAGTCCTTACCATCCTACAGAATATATTATCAGTCCTTACCATCCTACAGCATATAATATCAGTTAGTCCTTACCGTCCTACAGAATATAATATCAGTTAGTCCTTACCGTCCTACAGAATATAATATCAGTCCTTACCATCCTACATAATATAATATCAGTCCTTACCATCCTACAGAATATAATGAGTTAGTCCTTACCATCCTACAGAATATATCAGTCCTTACTATCCTACAGAGTATAGTGTCAGTTAGTCTTTACCATCCTACAGAATATAATATCAATTAGTCCTTACCATCCTACAGAATATAATATCAGTCCTTACCATCCTACAGAATATAATATCAATTCTTACCATCCTACAGAATATAATATCAGTCCATACCATTCTACAGAATATAATATCAATCCTTAACATCCTACAGAATATAATATCAGTCCTTACCATCCTACAGAATATAATATCAGTCCTTACCATCCTATAGACTATAATATCAGTCAGTCCTTACTATCCTATAGAATAGAAATTCAGTCCTTACCATCCTACAGAATATAATATCAGTCCTTACCATCCTACAGAATATAATATCAGTCATTACCGTCCTACAGAATATAATATCAGTTAGTCCTTACCATCCTACATAATATAATATCAGTCCTTACCATCCTACAGAATATAATATCAGTCCTTACCATCCTACAGAATATAATATCAGTCCTTACCATCCTAAAGAATATAATATCAGTACTTACCATCCTACAGAATATAATATCAGTTAGACCTTACAATCCTACAGAATATAATATCAGTTAGTCCTTATCATCCTACAGAATATAATATCAGTTAATCCTTATCATCCTACAGAATATAATATCAGTCCTTAACATCCTACAGCATATAATATCAGTTAGACGTTACAATCCTACAGAATATAATATCAGTTAGTCCTTACCATCCTACAGAATATAATATCAGTCCTTACCATCATACATAATATAATATCAGTCAATCCTTACCATCCTACAGAATATAATATCAGTCATTACCGTCCTACAGAATATAATATCAGTTAGTCCTTATCATCCTACAGAATATAATATCAGTTAATCCTTATCATCCTACAGAATATAATATCAGTCCTTACCATACTACAGAATATAATATCAGTCCTTACCATCCTACAGAATATAATATCAGTCCTTACCATCCTACAGAATATAATATCAGTCAATCCTTACCATCCTACAGAATATAATATCAGTCCTTACCATCCTACATAATATAATATCAGTCAATCCTTACCATCCTACAGAATATAATATCAGTCATTACCGTCCTACAGAATATAATATCAGTTAGTCCTTACCATCCTACATAATATAATATCAGTCCTTACCATCCTACAGAATATAATATCAGTCCTTACCATCCTACAGAATATAATATCAGTTAGACTTTACAATCCTACAGAATATAATATCTGTTAGTCCTTATCATCCTACCGAATATAATATCAGTTAATCCTTATCATCCTACAGAATATAATATCAGTCCTTACCATCCTACAGAATATAATATCAGTCCGTACCATCCCACAGAATATAATATCAGTTAGACCTTACAATCCTACAGAATATAATATAAGTCAATCCTTACCATCCTACAGAATATAATATCAGTCCTTACCATGCTACATAATATAATATCAGTCAATCCTTACCATCCTACAGAATATAATATCAGTCATTACCGTCCTACAGAATATAATATCAGTTAGTCCTTACCATCCTACAGAATATAATATCAGTCCTTACCATCCTACAGAATATAATATCAGTCCTTACCATCCTACAGAATATCATGTCCTTACCATCCTACAGAATATAATATCAGTCCTTACCATCCTACAGAATATAATAATAGTCCTTACCATCCTACAGAATATAATATCAGTTAGACCTTACAATCCTACAGAATATAATATCAGTTAGTCCTTATCATCCTACAGAATATAATATCAGTTAGTCCTGATCATCCTACACAATACAATATCAGTCATTACCATCCTACAGAATATATTATCAGTCCTTACCATCCTACAGCATATAATATCAGTTAGTCCTTACCGTCCTACAGAATATAATATCAGTTAGTCCTTACCGTCCTACAGAATATAATATCAGTCCTTACCATCCTACAGAATATAATATCAGTCCTTACCATCCTACAGAATATAATATCAGTCAGTCCTTACCATCCTACAGAATATAATATCAGTCCTTAACGTCCTACAGAAAATAATATCAGTCCTTAACATCCTACATAATATAATATCAGTCCTTACAATCCTACATAATATAATAGCAGTCAGTCCTTACCATCCTACATAATATAATATCAGTCAGTCCTTACCATCCTCCAGAATAGAATATCAGTCATTACTGTCCTACAGAATATAATATCAGTTAGTCCTTACCATCCTACAGAATATAATATCAGTCCTTACCATCCTACAGAATATAATATCAGTCCTTACCATCCTACAGAATATAATATCAGTCCGTACCATCCCACAGAATATAATATCAGTTAGACCTTACAATCCTACAGAATATAATATAAGTCAATCCTTACCATCCTACAGAATATAATATCAGTCCTTACCATGCTACATAATATAATATCAGTCAATCCTTACCATCCTACAGAATATAATATCAGTCATTACCGTCCTACAGAATATAATATCAGTTAGTCCTTACCATCCTACAGAATATAATATCAGTCCTTACCATCCTACAGAATATAATATCAGTCCTTACCATCCTACAGAATATCATGTCCTTACCATCCTACAGAATATAATATCAGTCCTTACCATCCTACAGAATATAATAATAGTCCTTACCATCCTACAGAATATAATATCAGTTAGACCTTACAATCCTACAGAATATAATATCAGTTAGTCCTTATCATCCTACAGAATATAATATCAGTTAGTCCTGATCATCCTACAGAATCCAATATCAGTCATTACCATCCTACAGAATATATTATCAGTCCTTACCATCCTACAGCATATAATATCAGTTAGTCCTTACCGTCCTACAGAATATAATATCAGTTAGTCCTTACCGTCCTACAGAATATAATATCAGTCCTTACCATCCTACAGAATATAATATCAGTCCTTACCATCCTACAGAATATAATATCAGTCAGTCCTTACCATCCTACAGAATATAATATCAGTCCTTAACGTCCTACAGAAAATAATATCAGTCCTTAACATCCTACATAATATAATATCAGTCCTTACAATCCTACATAATATAATAGCAGTCAGTCCTTACCATCCTACATAATATAATATCAGTCAGTCCTTAACATCCTCCAGAATAGAATATCAGTCATTACTGTCCTACAGAATATAATATCAGTTAGTCCTTACCATCCTACAGAATATAATATCAGTCCTTACCATCCTACAGAATATAATATCAGTCCTTACCATCCTACAGAATATAATATCAGTCCTTACCATCCTAAAGAATATAATATCAGTCCTTAACATCCTACAGAATATAATATCAGTTAGACCTTACAATCCTACAGAATATAATATCAGTTAGTCCTTATCATCCTACAGAATATAATATCAGTTAATCCTTATCATCCTACAGAATATAATATCAGTCCTTACCATCCTACAGAATATAATATCAGTTAGACCTTACAATCCTACAGAATATAATATCAGTTAGTCCTTACCATCCTACAGAATATAATATCAGTCCTTACCATCATACATAATATAATATCAGTCAATCCTTACCATCCTACAGAATATAATATCAGTCATTACCGTCCTACAGAATATAATATCAGTTAGTCCTTATCATCCTACAGAATATAATATCAGTTAATCCTTATCATCCTACAGAATATAATATCAGTCCTTACCATCCTACAGAATATAATATCAGTCCTTACCATACTACAGAATATAATATCAGTCCTTACCATCCTACAGAATATAATATCAGTTAGACCTTACAATCCTACAGAATATAATATCAGTCAATCCTTATCATCGTACAGAATATAATATCAGTCCTTACCATCCTACATAATATAATATCAGTCAACCCTTACCATCCTACAGAATATAATATCAGTCATTACCGTCCTACAGAATATAATATCAGTTAGTCCTTACCATCCTACATAATATAATATCAGTCCTTACCATCCTACAGAATATAATATCAGTCCTTACCATCCTACAGAATATAATATCAGTTAGACTTTACAATCCTACAGAATATAATATCTGTCAGTCCTTATCATCCTACCGAATATAATATCAGTTAATCCTTATCATCCTACAGAATATAATATCAGTCAATCCTTACCATCGTACAGAATATAATATCAGTCCTTACCATCCTACATAATATAATATCAGTCAACCCTTACCATCCTACAGAATATAATATCAGTCATTACCGTCCTACAGAATATAATATCAGTTAGTCCTTACCATCCTACATAATATAATATCGGTCCTTACCATCCTACAGAATATAATATCAGTCCTTACCATCCTACAGAATATAATATCAGTTAGACTTTACAATCCTACAGAATATAATATCTGTCAGTCCTTATCATCCTACCGAATATAATATCAGTTAATCCTTATCATCCTACAGAATATAATATCAGTCCTTACCATCCTACAGAATATAATATCAGTCCTTACCATCCTACAGAATATAATATCAGTCCTTACCATCCTACAGAATATAATATCAGTTAGACCTTACAATCCTACAGAATATAATATCAGTCAATCCTTACCATCCTACAGAATATAATATCAGTCCTTACCATCCTACATAATATAATATCAGTCAATCCTTACCATCCTACAGAATATAATATCAGTCATTACCGTCCTACAGAATATAATATCAGTTAGTCCTTACCATCCTACAGAATATAATATCAGTCCTTACCATCCTACAGAATATAATATCAGTCCTTACCATCCTACAGAATATAATATCAGTCCTTACCATCCTACAGAATATAATATCAGTCCTTACCATCCTACAGAATATAATAATAGTCCTTACCATCCTACAGAATATAATATCAGTTAGACCTTACAATCCTACAGAATATAATATCAGTTAGTCCTTATCATCCTAGAGAATATAATATCAGTTAGTCCTTATCATCCTACAGAATATAATATCAGTCCTTACCATCCTACAGAATATATTATCAGTCCTTACCATCCTACAGCATATAATATCAGTTAGTCCTTACCGTCCTACAGAATATATTATCAGTTAGTCCTTATCGTCCTACAGAATATAATATCAGTCCTTATCATCCTACAGAATATAATATCAGTCCTTACCATACTACAGAATATAATATCAGTCCTTACCATCCTACAGAATATAATATCAGTCCTTACCATCCTACAGAATATAATATCAGTCAATCCTTACCATCCTACAGAATATAATATCAGTCCTTACCATCCTACATAATATAATATCAGTCAATCCTTACCATCCTACAGAATATAATATCAGTCATTACCGTCCTACAGAATATAATATCAGTTAGTCCTTACCATCCTACATAATATAATATCAGTCCTTACCATCCTACAGAATATAATATCAGTCCTTACCATCCTACAGAATATAATATCAGTTAGACTTTACAATCCTACAGAATATAATATCTGTTAGTCCTTATCATCCTACCGAATATAATATCAGTTAATCCTTATCATCCTACAGAATATAATATCAGTCCTTACCATCCTACAGAATATAATATCAGTCCTTACCATCCTACAGAATATAATATCAGTCCTTACCATCCTACAGAATATAATATCAGTTAGACCTTACAATCCTACAGAATATAATATCTGTTAGTCCTTATCATCCTACCGAATATAATATCAGTTAATCCTTATCATCCTACAGAATATAATATCAGTCCTTACCATCCTACAGAATATAATATCAGTCCTTACCATCCTACAGAATATAATATCAGTCCGTACCATCCCACAGAATATAATATCAGTTAGACCTTACAATCCTACAGAATATAATATCAGTCAATCCTTACCATCCTACAGAATATAATATCAGTCCTTACCATGCTACATAATATAATATCAGTCAATCCTTACCATCCTACAGAATATAATATAAGTCATTACCGTCCTACAGAATATAATATCAGTTAGTCCTTACCATCCTACAGAATATAATATCAGTCCTTACCATCCTACAGAATATAATATCAGTCCTTACCATCCTACAGAATATCATGTCCTTACCATCCTACAGAATATAATATCAGTCCTTACCATCCTACAGAATATAATAATAGTCCTTACCATCCTACAGAATATAATATCAGTTAGACCTTACAATCCTACAGTTTATAATATCAGTTAGTCCTTATCATCCTACAGAATATAATATCAGTTAGTCCTGATCATCCTACAGAATACAATATCAGTCATTACCATCCTACAGAATATAATATCAGTCATTACCGTCCTACAGAATATAATATCAGTTAGTCCTTACCATCCTACAGAATATAATATCAGTCCTTACCATCCTACAGAATATAATATCAGTCCTTACCATCCTACAGAATATCATGTCCTTACCATCCTACTTAATATAATATCAGTCCTTACCATCCTACAGAATATAATAATAGTCCTTACCATCCTACAGAATATAATATCAGTTAGACCTTACAATCCTACAGAATATAATATCAGTTAGTCCTTATCATCCTACAGAATATAATATCAGTTAGTCCTGATCATCCTACAGAATACAATATCAGTCATTACCATCCTACAGAATATATTATCAGTCCTTACCATCCTACAGCATATAATATCAGTTATTCCTTACCGTCCTACAGAATATAATATCAGTTAGTCCTTACCGTCCTACAGAATATAATATCAGTCCTTACCATCCTACAGAATATAATATCAGTCAGTCCTTACCATCCTACATAATATAATATCAGTCCTTACCATCCTACATAATATAATATCAGTCAGTCCTTACCATCCTCCAGAATAGAATATCAGTCATTACTGTCCTACAGAATATAAGATCAGTTAGTCCTTACCATCCTACGGAATATAATATCAGTCCTTACCATCCTACAGAATATAATATCAGTCCTTACCATCCTACAGAATATAATATCAGTCCTTACCATCCTAAAGAATATAATATCAGTCCTTAACATCCTACAGAATATAATATCAGTTAGACCTTACAATCCTACAGAATATAATATCAGTTAGTCCTTATCATCCTACAGAATATAATATCAGTCCTTACCATCCTACAGAATATAATATCAGTTAGACCTTACAATCCTACAGAATATAATATCAGTTAGTCCTTACCATCCTACAGAATATAATATCAGTCCTTACCATCATACATAATATAATATCAGTCAATCCTTACCATCCTACAGAATATAATATCAGTCATTACCGTCCTACAGAATATAATATCAGTTAGTCCTTATCATCCTACAGAATATAATATCAGTTAATCCTTATCATCCTACAGAATATAATATCAGTCCTTACCATCCTACAGAATATAATATCAGTCCTTACCATACTACAGAATATAATATCAGTCCTTACCATCCTACCGAATATAATATCAGTTAGACCTTACAATCCTACAGAATATAATATCAGTCAATCCTTACCATCGTACAGAATATAATATCAGTCCTTACCATCTTACATAATATAATATCAGTCAACCCTTACCATCCTACAGAATATAATATCAGTCATTACCGTCCTACAGAATATAATATCAGTTAGTCCTTACCATCCTACATAATATAATATCAGTCCTTACCATCCTACAGAATATAATATCAGTCCTTACCATCCTACAGAATATAATATCAGTTAGACTTTACAATCCTACAGAATATAATATCTGTCAGTCCTTATCATCCTACCGAATATAATATCAGTTAATCCTTATCATCCTACAGAATATAATATCAGTCAATCCTTACCATCGTACAGAATATAATATCAGTCCTTACCATCCTACATAATATAATATCAGTCAACCCTTACCATCCTACAGAATATAATATCAGTCATTACCATCCTACAGAATATAATATCAGTCATTACCGTCCTACAGAATATAATATCAGTTAGTCCTTACCATCCTACATAATATAATATCAGTCCTTACCATCCTACAGAATATAATATCAGTCCTTACCATCCTACAGAATATAATATCTGTCAGTCCTTATCATCCTACCGAATATAATATCAGTTAATCCTTATCATCCTACAGAATATAATATCAGTCCTTACCATCCTACAGAATATAATATCAGTCCTTACCATCCTACAGAATATAATATCAGTCCTTACCATCCTACAGAATATAATATCAGTTAGACCTTACAATCCTACAGAATATAATATCAGTCAATCCTTACCATCCTACAGAATATAATATCAGTCCTTACCATCCTACATAATATAATATCAGTCAATCCTTACCATCCTACAGAATATAATATCAGTCATTACCGTCCTACAGAATATAATATCAGTCATTACCGTCCTACAGAATATAATATCAGTTAGTCCTTACCATCCTACAGAATATAATATCAGTCCTTACCATCCTACAGAATATAATATCAGTCCTTACCATCCTACAGAATATAATATCAGTCCTTACCATCCTACAGAATATAATATCAGTCCTTACCATCCTACAGAATATAATAATAGTCCTTACCATCCTACAGAATATAATATCAGTTAGACCTTACAATCCTACAGAATATAATATCAGTTAGTCCTTATCATCCTACAGAATATAATATCAGTTAGTCCTTATCATCCTACAGAATATAATATCAGTCCTTACCATCCTACAGAATATATTATCAGTCCTTACCATCCTACAGCATATAATATCAGTTAGTCCTTACCGTCCTACAGAATATAATATCAGTTAGTCCTTATCGTCCTACAGAATATAATATCAGTCCTTACCATCCTACATAATATAATATCAGTCCTTACCATCCTACAGAATATAATGAGTTAATCCTTACCATCCTACAGAATATATCAGTCCTTACTATCCTACAGAGTATAGTGTCAGTTAGTCTTTACCATCCTACAGAATATAATATCAGTTAGTCCTTACCATCCTACAGAATATAATATCAGTCCTTACCATCCTACAGAATATAATATCAATTCTTACCATCCTACAGAATATAATATCAGTCCATACCATTCTACAGAATATAATATCAATTCTTAACATCCTACAGAATATAATATCAGTCCTTACCATCCTACAGAATATAATATCAGTCCTTACCATCCTATAGAATATAATATCAGTCAGTCCTTACTATCCTATAGAATAGAAATTCAGTCCTTACCATCCTACAGAATATAATATCAGTCCTTACCATCCTACAGAATATAATATCAGTTAGACCTTACAATCCTACAGAATATAATATCAGTTAGTCCTTATCATCCTACAGAATATAATATCAGTTAGTCCTTATCATCCTACAGAATATAATATCAGTCCTTACCATCCTACAGAATACAATATCAGTCCTTACCATCCTACATAATATAATATCAGTCAGTCCTTACCATCCTAGAGAATATAATATCAGTCCTTACCATCCTACAGAATATAATATCAGTCAGTCCTTACCATCCTACAGAATAAAATATCAGTTAGTCCTTACTTTCCTACATAATATAATATCAGTCAGTCCTTACCGTCCTACAGAATATAATATCAGTCCTTGCCGTCCTACAGAATATAATATCAGTCCTTACCGTCCTACAGAATATAATATCAGTCCTTACCGTCCTACAGAATATAATATCAGTCCATACCATCCTAAAGAATATAATATCAGTTAGTCCTTACCATCCTACAGAATATAATATCAGTTAGTCCTTATCATCCTACAGAATATAATATCAGTTAGTCCTTATCATCCTACAGAATATAATATCAGTTAGTCCTTATCATCCTACAGAATATAATGTCAGTCCTTACCATCCTACAGAATATATTATCAATCCTTACCATCCTACAGCATATAATATCAGTTAGTCCTTACCGTCCTACAGAATATAATATCAGTCCTTACCATCCTACAGAACGGGAAATACAGACATGTAACACACATATCTTGCTTAAGCAAAAGGCACAAGAGGGTGTGGTATATTGCCAATATACCACGGGTAAGGGCTCTTCTTACGCGCGACGCAACGCGGAGTGCCTGGATACAGCCTTTAGCCGTGGTATATTGGTCATATACCCCAAACCCCCGAGGTGCTTTGCTATTATAAACTGGTTACCACCGTAATTAGAGCAGTAAAATAAATGTTTTGTCATACAGACGGTCTGTTATACCACAGCTGTCAGACAATCAGCATTCAGGGCTCGAACCACCCAGTTTATAATGTCTGATATACTATGGCTTTCAGTCAATCAGCAGCCAGGACTCAAACTCCCTGGTTTATAATGTCTGATATACCACGGCTGTCAGTCAATCAGCATCCAGGACTCAAACTCCCCGGTTTATAATGTCTGATATACCACGGCTGTCAGTCAATCAGCATCCAGGACTCAAACTCCCCGGTTTATAATGTCTGATATACCACGGCTGTCAGTCAATCAGCATCCAGGACTCAAACTCCCCGGTTTATAATGCCTGATATACCACGGCTGTCAGTCAATCAGCATCCAGGACTGAAACTCCCAAGTTTATAATCCATTTAAAAGAATACAGAACTATACATGGGCTCGTTCCATTTCTGTATGTGACCCCCATTCTTCCAGAAATGACCACTAGTACTTCAGTGTTGACAGATCAGACATGACTGGATAGGTTAAAACCTCTCAGTGTCTTACTGGTAGGCTGTTGTCTTGTAGTAGGTCTCCCAGGATATCTACCAGGGCTTGGAAGGTAGGTCTCTCCCGGGGCTCGCCCTGCCAGCAGGCCAGCATTATACCATAGCTATTAAGAGAGAGACACAGACACACAGCAACATGAAAAAGCAAAGAGATATCCTACAGGCCAGCAGGATCCCATAACTACCAGTAGAGATATCCTACAGGCCAGCAGGATCCCATAACTACCAGCAGAGATGTACTACAGGCCAGCAGGATCCCATAACGACCAGTAGAGATATCCTACAGGCCAGCAGGATCCCATAACGACCAGTAGAGATATCCTACAGGCCAGCAGGATCCCATAACTACCAGTAGAGATGTCCTACAGGCCAGCAGGATCCCATAACTACCAGCAGAGATATCCTACAGGCCAGCAGGATCCCATAACTACCAGTAGAGATATCCTACAGGCCAGCAGGATCCCATAACTACCAGTAGAGATATCCTACAGCCCAGCAGGATCCCATAACTACCAGTAGAGATGTCCTACAGGCCAGCAGGATCCCATAACTACCAGTAGAGATATTCTACAGGCCAGCAGGATCCCATAACTACCAGCAGAGATGTCCTACAGGCCAGCAGAGATGTCCTACAGGCCAGCAGGATCCCCTAACTACCAGTAGAGATAACCTACAGGCCAGCAGGATCCCATAACTACCAGAAGAGATGTCCTACAGGCCAGCAGGATCCCATAACTACCAGTAGAAATGTCCTACAGGCCAGCAGGATCCCATAACTACCAGCAGAGATGTCCTACAGGCCAGAAGGATCCCATAACTACCAGCAGAGATGTCCTACAGGCCAGGAGGATCCAATAACTACCAGTAGAGATGTCCTACAGGCCGGCAGGATCCCATAACTACCAGTAGAGATATCCTACAGGCCAGCAGGATCCCATAACTAACAGCAGAGATGTCCTACAGGCCAGCAGAGATGTCCTACAGGCCAGCAGGATCCCCTAACTACCAGTAGAGATACTCTACAGGCCAGCAGGATCCCATAACTACCAGAAGAGATGTCCTACAGGCCAGCAGGATCCCATAACTACCAGTAGAAATGTCCTACAGGCCAGCAGGATCCCATAACTACCAGCAGAGATGTCCTACAGGCCAGAAGGATCCCATAACTACCAGCAGAGATGTCCTACAGGCCAGGAGGATCCTATAACTACCAGTAGAGATGTCCTACAGGCCAGCAGGATCCCATAACTACCAGTAGAGATGTCCTACAGGCCAGCAGGATCCCATAACTACCAGTAGAGATGTCCTACAGGCCGGCAGGATCCCATAACTACCAGTAGAGATATCCTACAGGCCAGCAGGATCCCATAACTACCAGCAGAGATGTCCTACAGGCCAGCAGAGATGTCCTACAGGCCAGCAGGATCCCATAACTACCAGCAGAGATGTCCTACAGGCCAGGAGGATCCTATAACTACCAGTAGAGATGTCCTACAGGCGAGCAGGATCCCATAACTACCAGTAGAGATGTCCTACAGGCCAGCAGGTTCCCATAACTACCAGTAGAGATGTCCTACAGGCCAGCAGGATCCCATAAGTACCAGTAGAGATGTCCTACAGGCCAGCAGGATCCCATAACTACCAGCAGAGATGTCCTACAGGCCAGCAGAGATGTCCTACAGGCCAGCAGGATCCCATAACTACCAGTAGAGATATACTACAGGCCAGCAGGATCCCATAACTACCAGTAGAAATGTCCTACAGGCCAGCAGGATCCCATAACTACCAGCAGAGATGTCCTACAGGCCAGCAGGATCCCATAACTACCAGTAGAGATGTCCTACAGGCCGGCAGGATCCCATAACTACCAGTAGAGATATCCTACAGGCCAGCAGGATCCCATAACTACCAGCAGAGATGTCCTACAGGCCAGGAGGATCCTATAACTACCAGTAGAGATGTCCTACAGGCCAGCAGGATCCCATAAGTACCAGTAGAGATGTCCTACAGGCCAGCAGGATCCCATAACTACCAGCAGAGATGTCCTACAGGCCAGCAGAGATGTCCTACAGGCCAGCAGGATCCCATAACTACCAGTAGAGATATACTACAGGCCAGCAGGATCCCATAACTACCAGCAGAGATATCCTACAGGCCAGCAGGATCCATAACTACCAGCAGAGGGCAGCAGAGACACACAGTAGGGCTGAAGAGTGTTCGAGTGCACTTCACACAGCCACTAGTAGTTCTAGCCACTACAGAGCACAGAGCACACAGTACCTTACATTACTAAGCATGTAGTGTGCTTGGGTTTGCATGAAATGTATGCAAGGTAGGTAAGGAGTAAGTGACTCACATATAACTACATATATCTTGTGAATTATTCTCGGATCTGTGTTGACTCACATATAACTACATATATCTTGTGAATTATTCTCGGATCTGTGTTGACTCACATATAACTACATATATCTTGTGATATATTCTAGGGTCTGTGTTGACTCACATCTCAGGGGAAGCTGTTTCAGGAGCTCTCATCCTGGTTCCATCTTTCAGTCGTTTACAGAAGTCCTCATCGATCTGGACACCGGGGTACGGAGATGCACCTGAGGAGAGGAACACTGGTGTTATCAGAGATAAGTTCTGTCTGTCAGCATGGGTGGCTAACCTAGGGAAGAACAATGTCTCTCACTGCTAAAAGACCTAAATGTCTCACCCAGAGAGAAGATCTCCCAGAGTAGAACACCAAAGGACCAGACGTCAGACTGGCTGGTGTAGACCTTGTCAAAGATACTCTCTGGAGCCATCCACTTCAGTGGCAGACGGGCCTGCAGAGAGAGAAGAGAGGGGAGAAAAGAGAGAGAGAGAGAGAGAGAGAGAGAGAGAGAGAGAGAGAGAGAGAGAGAGAGGGAGGGAGGGAGAAGAGAGACAGAGAGAGAGAGAGAATTTAATCAGCCATACACTCTTAGAATAAAGGGTTCCAGAAGGATCCTTCGGCCGACCCCACAGTAGAACCCTTTTGTGTTCCATGTAGAACCGTCTATGGAAAGGGTTCAACGTGGAACCCAAAAATGTTCTTTCTACCTGGAAACCAAATAGGTTCCACCAGGAAAGAAACATTTCTTCAAAGGTTTCTCCTATGGGGACAGCCGATGAACCCTTTTAGGTTCTAGATAGCACCTTTTAGGCTCTAGATAGCACCTTTAAGGTTATACGAGTCTAGTGGATGACAACCTAGACATACTGCTCCTCCGGTGACAGAGATTTGAATTTGCCGTTGGCCCTGATATAACTACCCCAAGATTTTCCCCCGAGGTGTGTGTCTTACGTTGCCTTTCCTGACGTAGTCGGGGTCTTTGTAGATGTCTCTAGCCAGGCCGAAGTCACATATCTTCACCACGTTGTTCTCTGACAGTAGAATGTTCCTCGCTGCAAGGTCCCTGTGGATACACTGCCGAAACACACACACCCACACACACGGATGTAACTCCTCCAACATACTGAGCTCCTTACTACCTGAGACACAGTGGGAGGGGGGAGCTTTACTATCACGACATAGTGGGAGGGAGGAGCTTTACTATCACAACATAGTGGGAGGGAGGGGCTTTACTATCATGACATAGTGGAGGGAGGACCTTTACTATCACAACATAGTGGGGGGGTGAGCTTTACTATCACGCCATAGTGGAGGGAGGAGCTTTACTATCACGACATAGTGGGAGGGGGGAGCTTTACTATCACGACATAGTGGAGGGAGGAGCTTTACTATCACAACATAGTGGGAGGGAGGATCTTTACTATCACGACATAGTGGGAGGGAGGACCTTTGCTATCACGACATAGTGGGAGGGGAGCTTTGCTATCACGACATAGTGGAGGGAGGAGCTTTACTATCACGACACAGTGGAGGGCGGAGCTTTATTAACACAAGACAGTGGAGGGAGGAGCTTCATTATCATCTCTACATCTCATTGTGGTTCCATTTTAGTCTCTAGTCTTGACACACAGTGGGCTGGATACCAGATTTAGGCTATTCATGGGTTCTCTGTTGAGCATGTGTCGCGGACTGCAGCAGAGACTATTTCTGTTTATTGCTATTAGATTATTGAGGAGTTTGCAGTCGGCAACCCATCAAGCATGGGAGAGTGTGGAGGAGTGCAACAGAGAATTCTTTATTTTTCCCATCAAGAGTGAACCATGTTTTATAACAAAGCTGCTTATCTATTTACCTCTGTTTCTACCAGTCCGAGCACAAGGCCTCCCTGCCCTGCTCCCAGCACAAGGCCTCCCTGCCCTGCTCCCAGCACAAGGCCTTCCTGCCCTGCTCCCAGCACAAGACCTCCCTGCCCTGCTCCGAGCACAAGGCCTCCATGAAGAACAAACGGTAGATTTCTTGCAGACCTTGCTAGAAGGAGAGGCCAAACGCCAGATACAGTTATTCGATTTTAAAGACACAGATACAACTGCTTAAATCTTAGTTAAACTTCAAGAACTATATGGCGAGCGTGCATCACCGGCTAACCTGTGAATTACGTTTTCCCATAAACAGGCTGTCAGAAAACAGGTGGGGGGGGCGGGGGGGGGGCTTCCTCTGGTGATTACAGGAAGCATTCCAGAAGTGGAAAACTGCAAAGCCTGATGGTTCAGCCAGCAAGGTTGACACATTGCACGACCAGGTGATCATGGCTCTGCAACCAGGCGCTATAAAAAAAGACCTCCAACGCCAGATACGTCAAGAACTCCAAATGTATTTTTCCTGACTTTTACAGGACGTAAAGCAGCTGGAAAGTGAAGAGGGGAACGTACAGAGTGAAAGCTTGGCCAGGCGAGTGACTGTAGAAGAACCCCCTCTACAAGACGCTGCTGCTCAGTTGAAGAAACAGACACACAGAGTTCCTAAATCATAGGAAGTCATTACGGGAGGAACTAATGCTGAAGGAGCAGCAACCCATCCAACAACCCTAGAATTATTCCATGAACAAGGGGGACATGGTCGTTTTCAGAAGCAGCTAAGCTGGGTTGGCCAAGGCCGCCCCCATCTGTCTTCACTGTGGAGAGGGAGGCCAAATGCGCAGAGAACGCCCACAACTGCAAGCGCCAAAGCAGCCGTTAAACCGGAACGCCTGTCCACTTTAAGGCGAGTGGACGGGATGAGTACTGAAAGCAGAATGAGTCAATAAAGCCCTTTTTAATAGGGGAATATCCTTAGGTGGGGGTTATTGCAGGGGGAATCGCTGTGCCTTGTCTTCTAGACTCTGGGTATCAGGTGACCATGTTTAGTGAATCCTTTTTTCAAGGACAATTCAAACACTAGCAGCCTGGGCGGAAAGAAGGATTAGAATGGCTAGCCTTAAAAGGGGGATTAGAATGGCTAGCCTTAAAAGGAGAATTAGAATGGCTAGCCTTAAAAGGAGAATTAGAATGGCTAGCCTTAAAATAAGGATTAGAATGGCTAGCCTTAAAAGGAAGATTAGAATGGCTAGCCTTAAAAGGAGGATTAGAATGGCTAGCCTTAAAAGAAGGATTAGAATGGCTAGCTTTAAAAGAAGGATTAGAATGGCTAGCCTTAAAAGGAGGATTAGAATGGCTAGCCTTAAAAGGAGGATTAGAATGGCTAGCCTTAAAAGAAGGATTAGAATGGCTAGCCTTAAAAGGAGGATTAGAATGGCTAACCTTAAAAGGAGGATTAGAATGGCTAGCCTTAAAAGGAGGATTAGAATGCCTAGCCATAAAAGAAGGAGTAGAATGGCTAGCCTTAAAAGCTGCTAATGGACTTTAATATCCTTATGTTGGGTATGTAGTGCTGGACTTCCTGTGTAATACTGACCCAGCAACGGCCCGACTCACCCAGCAACAGCCAGTACGTATACCCCTGAAACATATTCCAGAGCCTCCTGGTCAGATGGACTACTGTGGTGGAGAGACTCCTGGTCAGATGGTCTACTGTGGTGGAGAGACTCCTGGTCAGATGGACTACTGTGGTGGAGGGCCTCCTGGTCAGATGGACTACAGTGGTGGAGGGCCTCCTGGTCAGATGGACTACCGTGGTGGACAGACTGCTGGTCAGATGGACTACTGTGGTGGACAGACTGCTGGTCAGATGGACTACTGTGGTGGACAGACTGCTGGTCAGATGGACTACTGTGGTGGAGGGCCTCCTGGTCAGATGGACTACTGTGGTGGAGGGCCTCCTGGTCAGATGGACTACTGTGGTGGAGAGCCTCCTGGTCAGATGGACTACTGTGGTGGAGAGCCTCCTGGTCAGATGGACTACTGTGGTGGACAAACTGCTGGTAAGATGGACTACTGTGGTGGAGAGCCTGGATACAGAGACTGAGTTGAGTGGGAGGTACACATGCTGTAGCCTGGGTGCACAACAGATTCCAGTAGGTCTACAACCCCCAACCTTAAACCAAATTCCACAATGGTGCCCCTAAGCAAAAGTATGTCAAGTTGATAACCAACAAATACAGTCCCCACAGGTTGATTTGCAGGAACTGTCGGAGGACGTGCTCGAAGTTGCACTGAAACGTTGAAGGATGGGAAAGCTGTGTTCCAGAGGCTCTTGGAAACGTTCCACACTGTGAAGGACTTGCCCCAGAGCGACAAGCCAAAGTGGACCAACTTGTACAGAAATGGCATTGCATTTTCTTCCTAGAAAATAAGGGAAAGCCGCACACTCTAAGAGCTCAGATGCAAAAATGTAATAACCTAATAACCAACGTTTCTACAGCAAAGCTGTCTTCATCAGGGTATCATCACAAACACTGCGAGATGAGTCATTTATATAGTGTCAGAAGACACACAGGTGTTTGTAATCATGGCCAAGTGTGGCCTAATATCATTGGTTAACTCAAATATTTAAAAAAATGTCATACAAAGAACATACAAAAAGACAAACAAATGGATAGCATACGATCATAGCATTTGTAGTCTAAAATGTATCTAACAAACAAAATGGCATTGCATTTTCTTCCAGCATGACGAGGACTTTGCGCACACCGATGCAGTTAGACACAACATCCCTACTGGAACTGTGCCACCGTTTCGAGAAAGGGAAAGGTAGCCCCATACCTCCAAGCTTTTACCAAGAACTCAGGTCCTCAGGTCCACCAAACTGGAAGTCTTCCGACTAGCTTGGAAAGACAATACTGTGCAGTATTGAAGAGCCCTCACTGCTGCTCGATCATCCTATTTTTCCAACTGAATTGAGGAAAATAAGAACATTCCAACATTTATTTTTGATACTGTTGCAAGGGTAACTAAAAAGCAGCATTCCCCAAGAGAGGATGGCTTTCACCTCAGCAGTGATACATTCATGAACTTCTTTGACGAAAAGATCATGATCATTAGAAAGCAAATTATGGAGTCCTTTTTAAATCTAAGTATTTCTCCAAAGCTCAGTTGTCCTGAGTCTGCACAACACTGCCAGGACCTAGGATCAAGGGAGACACTCAAATTGTTTAATCCTATATCTCTTGACACATTCATGAAAATAGTAATGGCCTCTAAACCTTCAAGCTGCATACTGGACCCTATCCAACTAAACAACTGAAAGAGCTGCTTCCTGTGCTTGGCCCTCCTATGTTGAACATAATAAATGGCTTCCTAACCACCGGATGTGTACAAAACTCACTAAAAGTGGCAGTAATAAAGCCTCTCTTGGAAAAGCCAAACCTTGAACCAGAAAATATAAAAAACTATCGGCCTATATCGACTCTCCCATTCCTCTAAAAAAAATGTAAAAAGCTGTTGCACAGCAACTCACTGCCTTCCTGAAGACAATCAGTGTATACAAAACTCTTCAGTCTGGTTTTAGACCCCATCATAGCACTGAGACTGCACTCGTAAAGGTGGTAAATTACCTTTTAATGGCGTCAGACCAAGGCTCTGCATCTGTCCTCGTGCTCCTAGACCTTAGTGCTGTTTTTGATACCATTGATCACCACATTCTTTTGGAGAGATTGGAAACCCAAATTGGTCAACACGGACAAGTTCTGGCCTGGTTTAGATCTTATCTGTAGGAAAGATATCAGTTTGTCTCTGTGGATGGTTTGTCCTCTGACAAATCAACTGTGTTCCTCAAGGCTCTGTTTTAGGACCACCATTGTTTTCACTATGTATTTTACCTCTTCGTGATGTCATTCGGAAACATTATGTTAACTTTCACTGCTATGCGGATGACACACAGCTGTACATTTCAATGAAACACGGTGAAGCCCCAAGTGGATGGGGGCAAATGTTCTACTTTTAAACTCGGACAAAACAGAGATGCTACTTCTAGGTCCCAAGAAACAGACAGATCTTCTGTTGGATCTGACAATTAATCTTGATGGTTGTACAGTCGTCTCAACTAAAACTGTGAAGGACCTCTGCGTTACTCTGGACCCTGATCTCTCTTTTGACGAACATATCAAGAATATTTCAAGGACAGCTTTTTTCAATCTACGTAACATTACAAAAATCTGAAACTTTCTGTCCAAAAAGGATGCAGAAAAGTTAATCCATGCTTTTGCCACTTCTAGATTAGACTTCTGCAATGGTCTACTTTCCGGCTACCCGGATAAAGCACTAAATAAACTTTAGCTAGCGCTAAACACGGCTGCTAAAATCTTGACTAGAACCCCAAAATGTGATCATATTAGTCCAGTGCTAGCCTCTCTACACTGGCTTCCTGTTAAGGCTAGGGCTGATTTCAAGGTTTTACTGATAACCTACAAAGCATTACATGGGCTTGCTCCTACCTATCGTTCCGATTTGGTCCTGCTGTACATACCTACACGTACGCTATGGTCACAAGACGCAGGCCTCCTTACTGTCCCTAGAATTTCTAAGCAAACAGCTGGAGGCAGGGCTTTCTCCTATGGAGCTCCATTTTTATGGAATGGTCTGCCGATCCATGTGAGAGACGCCGACTCGGCCTCAACCTTTAACTCTTTACTGAAGACTCATCTCTTCAGTAGGTCCTATGATTGAGTGTAGCCTGGCCCAGGGGTGCGAAGGTGAACAGCAGGGCACTGGAGCGACGAACCACCCTTGCTGTCTCTGCCTGGCCGGTTCCCCTCTCTCCACTGGGATTCTCAGCCTCTAACCCTATTACGGGGGCTGAGTCACTGGCTTACTGGTGCTCTTCCATGCCATCCCTAGGAGGGGTGCGTTACTTCAGTGGGTTGAGTCACTGATGTGATCTTCCTGTCCGGGTTGGCGCGCCCCTCGGGTTTGTGCCGTGAGGGATATCTTTGTGGGCTATACACGGCCTTGTCTCAGAATGGTAAGTTGGTGGTTTGAAGATATCCCAGTAGTGGTGTTGGGGCTGTGTTTTGGCAAAGTGGGTGGGGTTATATCCTGCCTGGTTGGCCCTGTCCGGGGGTATCGTCGGATGGGGCCACAGTGTCTCCTGACCCCTCCTGACCCCTCCTTTCTCAGCCTCCAGTATTTATGCTGCAATAGTTTGTGTCAGGGAGCTAGGGTCAGTCTGTTATATCTGGAGTATTTATCCTGTCTTACCCGGTGTCCTGTGTGAATTTAAGTATGCTCCCTCTAATTCTCTCTCTCTCGCTCGCTCTCTCTCTCTCGCTTTCTCTCTTCTCTCGGAGGACCTGAGCCCTAGGACCATGCCTCAGGACTACCTGGCTTGAAGACTCCTTGCTGTCCCCAGTCTACCTGGACGTGCTGCTGCTCCAGTTTCAAATGTTCTGCCTGCAGCTATGGAACCCTGACCTGTTCACCGGACGTGCTACCTGTCCCGGACCTGCTGTTTTTGAATCTCTCTCCCTACCGCACCTGCTGCCTCTAACTCTGAATGATCGGCTATGAAAAGCCAACTGACATTTACTCCTGAGGTGCTGACCTGTTGCACCCTCTACAACCACTGTAATTATTATTATTTGACCCTGCTGGTCAGATATGAACATTTGAACATCTTGGCCATGTTCTGTTACAATCTCCACCCGGCACAGCCAGAAGAGGACTGGCCACCCCTCAGAGCCTGGTTCCTCTCTATGTTTCTTCCTAGGTTCCTGCCTTTCTAGGGAGTTTTTCCTAGCCACCGTGCTTCTACACCAGCATTGTTTGCTGTTTGGGGTTTTAGGCTGGGTTTCTGTACAGCACTTTGTGACATTGACTGATATAAAAAGGGCTTTATAAATACATTTAATTGATTGATTGGTAGTCCAGAGTATGCTAGCAAAAGGGGTAGTGAGAGAAACCAGTAGCAGCACCTACAGTCCTTGTTAAAAAGAATGAAGTCTGTCACACTCCGTAACATGTTTTTTAGGCTTTAATCTGTGTCTGGGAAACAAGCCCAGGATGTGGTATTATTGGATCATCTATTTGCATTACACCTCCTCTTCCTCCTCCTCCTCCTCCTCTTCCTTCTCCCCTCCTCTTCCTCCTCCCCCTCCTCCCCCTACTCTTCCTCTTCCTCCTCCCCTCCTCTTCCTCCTCTTCCTCCCCCTCCTCTTCCTCCTCCCCCTCCCCTTCCTCCTCTTCCTCCCCTTACTCCTCCCCCTCCTCTTCCTCCTCCCCCTCCTCGTCTTCCTCTTCCTCCTCCTCCTCCTCCTCCTCCCCCTCCTCTTCCTCACACCCCCTGTCAGACTGGTCTCTAGAATCTCTGTGGTTTCTAGGGAGATCAATATGGTGTAGTGCACTACTTTAGTCCAGAGCTTTATACCACACCATGTGTGGTTCTGGGAAACTGGCCCGGTACAGTATGTATTACTATATATTATACAGCTTGTTCTCTATAATCTGTGTGTGGTTTCTGGGGCGATGGGTTTTTAAGATTACATTTTCTGGGGCGATGGGTTTTTAGGGAGAAATCTTCTGCGGCGATGGGTTTTTAGGGAGAAATCTTCTGGGGCGATGGGTTTTTAGTATTAAATCTTCTGGGGCGATGGGTTTTTAGGGAGACATATTCTGGGCGATGGGTTTTTAGGGAGACATATTCTGGGTGATGGGTTTTTAGGGAGAAATCTTCTGGGGCGATGGGTTTTTAGGATTACATCTTCTGGGGCGATGGGTTTTTAGGGAGACATATTCTGGGGCGATGGGTTTTTAGGGAGACATATTCTGGGCAATGGGTTTTTAGGGAGAAATCTTCTGGGGCGATGGGTTTTTAGGATTAAATCTTCTGGGGCGATGGGTTTTTAGGGAGACATATTCTGGGGCAATGGGTTTTTAGGGAAACATATTCTGGGACGATGGGTTTTTAGGGAGAAATCTTCTGGGGTGATGGGTTTTTAGGGAGAAATCTTCTGGGGCGGTGGGTTTTTAGGGAGAAATCTTCTGGGGCGATGGGTTTTTAGGATTAAATCTTTTGGGGCGATGGGTTTTTAGGATTAAATCTTCTGGAGTGATGGGTTTTTAGGATTAAATCTTCTGGGCCGATGGGTTTGTAGGGTGAATTGTTTTTGTTTTTTTGGACGATGGGTGTGTGGTTGCTGGGGAGATACCATTCGCGAGGCCAGGAACTCCATTCCTCTGGCCACCTGGAAACTATAGCAGATCAGATCTTCTATAGTGAGAGGAGTCTTCCATAGGTCCTCCACTGGAGGGAGGGAGGGAGGGAGGGAGGGAGGGAGGGAGGGAGGGAGGGAGGGAGAGAGAGAGAGAGAGAGAGGGAGAGAAAGGATTTAACTCAGGTATAACTTGTTTTGATTCTACATTCATGAGGCTCAGATGGAGCTCTTCAGTCAAAAGCTCAAGACTGAACTTTCAGCACTTAAAATCCAATATAGCAATTCACACCACTCACTCTTCTCCCCAGCAGGAGAGGGGCTCTTCTGATTGGACTTGCTGGATGACTGACTCTGGGGGCTGCCAATAGAGGAGGAGGATGTGGAAGGTGGGAGGCGGGCTCTCTGCTCCACTTGTCCCGCCTCTATCATGCGTCTCACCTGGCTCTGAGTCTTAGGCGAGCGGTCCTGAGGAACACACAGGTACATCGTGCAAGTTACCATCTACACATTGGACAGGATTTAAATCAGTAACTTTGCGCCATTTAAAGGTCATTTCCGATTTAGACGACCTATGCAGCGTTTACCATTAATGTGGTCTCAGTGAACGCGGGACATTGCCTTTAAAAACATGCAATACGAACAAAGCGCAAATTGGATTGAGACCCGGGGACTTAGTCTATTCCAACAGCCATCGTGTTATAAGAGCCTATGATCTATGATGTTATAATAAACCCTTTTCACCAGCTCTGCAACAGAACAGTCCTCACACTCACCATCACTTTCCATTGATTTCAGTTGTTTTTCTCAATTGAACAAAACATTCTGTAAATGTTGTATGTAATTGATCCTAGTGTCACCCTGATAAAACAGTTATATTATGTCAAACACATCTGTAGATTACAGACCACGAGTCAGTAACTAACTAAATGCCTCTGAAAACTAAAGACTTAGCATTAGGTCTTACCCTGTAAGGTGGGGAGAACTCTCTCTTGGCTCTCAGGTAGTTGGACAGGTTAGGGGTTAGGGGTTAGGGGTTAGGGTTAGGTCTTACCCTGTAAGGTAGGAAGAACTCTCTCTTGGCTCTCAGGTAGTTGGACAGGTTAGGGGTTAAGGGTTAGGGGTTAAGGGTTAGGGGTTAGCATTAGGTCTTACCCTGTAAGGTAGGAAGAACTCTCTCTTGGCTCTCAGGTAGTTGAACAGGTTAGGGGTTAGATATTAGGGGTTAGGGTTAGGTCTTACCCTGTAAGGTAGGAAGAACTCTCTCTTGGCTCTCAGGTAGTTGGACAGGTTAGGGGTTAAGGGTTAGGGGTTAAGGGTTAGGGGTTAGCATTAGGTCTTACCCTGTAAGGTAGGAAGAACTCTCTCTTGGCTCTCAGGTAGTTGAACAGGTTAGGGGTTAGATATTAGGGGTTAGGGTTAGGTCTTACCCTGTAAGGTAGGAAGAACTCTCTCTTGGCTCTCAGGTAGTTGGAGAGGTTCCCATACTTGCAGTACTCCACCACCACCATGAGGGGGGCGTTGGGTTTGGTGCATGCCCCCAGGAGGTTGACCACGTTAAGATGGTTCCCAATGTGGATCAGAATCTTCAGCTCTGACATCAGAGCCTTGTGGTCACTGGCACACGCTCCCTCTGGACACAGGAGACAGGGAGAGACTAGGTCAGGACACACACATTTAGTTATTTGCTTTGTTTGGGGACCTTTTATACAGCGGTTGCTGTTTTGATAGACAACTGAGGACATCAACAGGGAACATGGAACATGACACACAAAAACATGCAGGCAGGCAGGCAGGCAGACAGACAGGCAGGCAGGCAGGCAGGCAGGCAGGCAGGCAGGCAGGCAGGCAGGCAGGCAGGCAGGCAGGCAGACAGACACACCTTTCAACATCTTCACCGCCACAGTGTCCAGGCTGCTGTTCTTGCTGATTCCAAAGATGGAGGCCTCGATGACCTTCCCAAACGCTCCATGACCCAACACCTTCCCTGAGAGAGGGAGGAAACAATAGAGAGAGCGAGAGAGAGAGAGAGAGAGAGAGAGAGAGAGAGAGAGAGAGAGAGAGAGAGAGAGAGAGAGAGAGAGAGAGAGGAAGCAATAGAGAGAGAGAGGGAGAGAGAGAGAGAGGGAGGAAGCGAGAGAGAGAGAGAGAGAGAGAGAGAGAGAGAGAGGGAGTGAGGGAGAGAGAGGAAGAGGGAGAGAGAGAGGGAGGAAGCGATAGAGAGAGAGAGAGAGAGAGAGAGAGAGAGGGAGGAAGCGAGAGAGAGAGAGGGAGAGAGAGAGAGGGAGGAAGCGATAGAGAGAGAGGGAGAGAGGGAGAGAGCGAGAGGGAGAGAGGGAGAGAGAGAGCGAGTGAGAGAGAGAGAGAAAGAGAGAGGGAGGAAGCGATAGAGAGGAAGCGATAGAGAGAGAGAGAGAGGGAGAGAGAGAGATATAGAGAGGGAGAGGGAGAGAGACAGAGACAGAGAGAGAGAGCAGAGAATTAGAGAAACCAGATGTGTTTCTAATTCTTAAAGTAAAGACGTTTTGATTTATCTGCTGGTCTGGTTCACTGATCCTAAAGTCCCTCCAGACTGCAACATCTGCTCTCTCTGTTTATTATCTCTGCATAGTAACTTTATCCCTACCTACATGTACAAATTACCTCGACTAACCTGTACACCCGCTCGGTACCGGTACCAGCTGTATATAGCCTCGTTATTGGTGTTACTTTAACTGCATTGTTGGTTAAGGGCTTGTAAGTAATCATTTCACTGTAAGGTCCACCCACACCTGTTGTATTCAACGCATGTGACGAATAACATTTGATTTGATTTAATGAGTCAAATGTAAATGTATAAATGAAAAAGTTAAAATGTAATAGGATTCTAATTCCAATGGCCACAGGGACAAACAACAGGGTTGTCATCCATCACTCTGGAGGGATCTAGACACTAACCCTTGGGATTGTGTGTGTGTGTGTGTGTGTGTGTGTGTGTGTGTGTGTGTGTGTGTGTGTGTGTGTGTGTGTGTGTGTGTGTGTGTGTGTGTGTGTGTGTGGTGTGTGTGTGTGTGTGTGTGTGTGTTACAGAGCACTGAACAGAGAGTGAACCAGCATCAAACACCATCATCATTACCACTGACTGCTACCCAAACCATCATCATCAGTAGCAGTCTGGGCTCCAGACCCGTTCAACAGGAACAGAGGAAACCAGAATGTAGCATTCATTAGCTTGGTTGATTCTTTTTGCTAACTCATTCATTAGTTCGGTTGATTCTTTTTGCTAACTCATTCATGAGCTTGGTTGATTCTTTTTGCTAACTCATTCATTAGTTGGGTTGATTCTTTTTGCTAACTCATTCATTAGTTTGGTTGATTTTTTTGCTAACTCATTCATTAGCTTGGTTGATTATTTTTGCTAACTCATTCATTAGCTTGGTTGATTCTTTTTGCTAACTCATTCATTAGCTTGGTTGATTCTTTTTGCTAACTCATTCATTAGCTTGGTTGATTCTTTTTGCTAACTCATTCATTAGTTTGGTTGATTCTTTTTGCTAACCTCATTCATTAGCTTGGTTGATTCTTTTTGCTAACTCATTCATTAGTTTGGTTGATTCTTTTTGCTAACTCATTCATTAGCTTGGTTGATTCTTTTTGCTAAGTCATTCATTAGCTTGGTTGATTTTTTTTGCTAACTCATTCATTGGCTTGGTTGATTCTTTTTGCTAACTCATTCATTAGCTTGGTTGATTATTTTTGCTAACTCATTCATTAGTTTGGTTTATTCTTTTTGCTAACTCATTCATTTCATTCATTCTTCAGTTTGTTTATCCCTCCCTCCCCTCCCTCCCTCCCTCCCTCCCTCCCTCCCTCCCTCCCTCCCTCCCTCCCTCCCTCCCTCCCTCCCTCCCCTCCCTCCCTCTATCTCTCTAGCCCTCTCTCCCTCCCTCCCTGGCTGCTGGGGTGGCAGGTACCCCTAGTGGTTAGAGCATTGGGCCAGTAACTGAAAGGTTGCTGGATTGAATCCCTGAGTTGACAAAGTAAAAATATGTTGTTCCGTCCCTGAGCAAGGCAGTTAACCCACTGTTCCCTGGGCGATGTGGATGTGGATGTCAATTAAGGCAGCCCCCCCAACCCCTCTCTGATTCAGAGGGGGTGGATTAAAAATATCCCCCTTTATCTATCCCTACATCCCTCCTCTTCTTACCTAGTCGTAGTTTGTCCACAGATATCTCCCACTGGGACGAGTTGTAGGAGAGGTATTCAAACTGCTCATCCAGAGGAACCTCCCCTGGGTCCATTATGATGGACAGATAGCCTGTCTTTATATCTGCAGGGTTCACCTGGAGAGAGAGAGAGGCTCAGTGAAACATGGCCACATTGATGTTGAACATCTCTGTTGGATGTACGTGTTGAACCAAACATCTCTGTTAGATGTACGTGTTGAACATCTCTGTTAGATGTACGTGATGTACGTGTTGAACATCTCTGTTAGATGTACGTGTTGAACATCTCTGTTAGATGTACGTGTTGAACATCTCTGTTAGATGTACGTGTTGAACCAAACATCTCTGTTAGATGTACGTGTTGAACATCTCTGTTAGATCGTAGACATACGGCCTCTGATATTTCACATTGAGACTTGGGGGTATTTGCACCTTTCCTCCTTTCGCCATGTGACTAAAGAGCTGAGGGAGATGTTACAGAGGTGAGGTCAGAGTTCACAGTCACTCTGATTGGAGGAGGTCAATGATCTCTTAGAACAGCCTATAGGGAGATCACAGTGCGTGTGTTCTGACCCGTTTAACGTTGCAGAAGATGAGGATGAGTAGAGCACAGAAGAACACAGCGAAGACACCCGTCCCAATCAGAATCACGATCTCCCACGTTAGCCCTGTCACCGGAACCTGGTGAGATAAACAACAACAACCATTAGCCCTGTCACCGGAACCTGGTGAGATAAACAACAACAACATTAGCCCTGTCACCGGAACCTGGTGAGATAAACAACAACAACGTTAGCCCTGTCCACTGGAACCTGGTGAGATAAACAACAACAACGTTAGCCCTGTCACCGGAACCTGGTGAGATAAACAACAACAAAATTAGCCCTGTCACCGGATCCTGGTGAGATAAACAACAACAACATTAGCCCTGTCACTGGAACCTGGTGAGATAAACAACAATAACATTAGCCCTGTCACTGGAACCTGGTGAGATAAACAACAACAACGTTAGCCCTGTCACCGGAACCTGGTGAGATAAACAACAACAACGTTAGCCCTGTCACTGGAACCTGGTGAGATAAACAACAACAACATTAGCCCTGTCACTGGAACCTGG
>NC_138299.1:107076063-107391063 GCF_965601325.2 Salmo salar | reverse complement strand
TATGCTTTAGTAGGCTGGCCCTCGCTACATATTCGTCGCCAAACCCACTGGCTCCAGGTCATCTATATGTCTTTGCTAGGTAAAGCTCCGCCTTATCTCAGCTCACTGGTCATGATAACAACACCCACCCGTAGCACGCGCTCCAGCAGGTATATCTCACTGATCATCCCCAAAGCCAACACCTCCTTTGGCCGCCTTTCCTTCCAGTTCTCTGCTGCCAATGATTGGAATGAATTGCAAAAATCGCTGAAGTTGGAGACTTATATTTCCCTCACTAACTTTAAACATCAGCTATCTGAGCAGCTAACCGATCGCTGCAGCTGTACATAGTCCATCTGTAAATAGCCCACCCAATCTACCTACCTCATCCCCATATTGTTTTCATTTACTTTCTGCTCTTTTGCAGACCAGTATCTCTACTTGCACATCATCATCTGCTCATCTATCACTCTGGTGTTAATCTGCTAAATTGTAATTACTTCGCTACTATGGCCTATTTATTGCCTTACCTCCTCATGCCATTTGCACACACTCTATATAGACTTTTCTATTATGTTATTGAATGTACGCTTGTTTATCCCATGTGTAACTCTGTGTTGTTGTATGTGTCAAACTGCTTTGCTTTATCTTGGCCAAGTCACAGTTGTAAATGAGAACTTGTTCTCAACTAGCCTACCTGGTTAAATAAATAAATAAAAAAAATAAAAAATGCTCTGGCTAAACACTGTGTGTGTGTGTGTGTGTGTGTGTGTGTGTGTGTGTGTGTGTGTGTGTGTGTGTGTGTGTGTGTGTGTGTGTGTGTGTGTGTGTGTACCTACCTGACATTTGGTGCAGGGGCTGGTTGTCTTTGAACCAGGAGAGGTGTGGTGAAGGAGTTCCCACTACATCACACTCCATCAGGAGAGACTCACTGATGTTCACTGTCTGATTGGTTGGGTTGTGTCTGTACCAGGGGGCTTCTAGAGCTGAGGGGGGAGGGGGTAGAATGATAGGAGAGAGAGAAAGAGGAGAGGAGAGGAGAGGAGAGGAGAGGAGAGGAGAGGAGAGGAGAGGAGAGGAGAGGAGAGGAGAGGAGAGGAGAGGAGAGGAGAGGAGAGGAGAGGAGAGGAGAGGAGAGGGAGATGAAAGGAAATAAATAGTTAATTGCAAAATTGACTAAAGGGCAAAGAGACCAATCTGTGAGGCTGAGGACTGTCAGGAGAGAGAGAAGAGCAGGAGGAGATGAAGGGATGGAGGGTGGAGAATTAAGGTGTCTGGACTGGACATGAATGAAGCATTAGTGTGGAAATTAGTGACTAGTGTATGTTAATCCCTTCCTCTAGGGGACTAGTGTGTGTTTAACCCCTTCCTCTGAGGGACTAGTGTATGTTAAGCCCTTCCTCTGAGGGACTAGTGTGTGTTTAACCCCTTCCTCTAGGGGACTAGTGTATGTTTAACCCCTTCCTCTGAGGGACTAGTGTGTGTTTAACCCCTTCCTCTGAGGGACTAGTGTGTGTTTAACCCCTTCCTCTAGGGGACTAGTGTATGTTAAACCCCTTCCTCTGAGGGACTACTGTGTTTTTAACCCCTTCCTCTGAGGGACTAGTGTATGTTTAACCCCTTCATCTGAGGGACTAGTGTGTGTTTAACCCCTTCCTCTGAGGGACTAGTGTGTGTTTAACCCCTTCCTCTGAGGGACTAGTGTGTGTTTAACCCCTTCCTCTGAGGGACTAGTGTGTGTATTTAACCCCTTCCTCTGAGGGACTAGTGTGTGTTTAACCTCTTCATCTAGGGGACTAGTGTGTGTTTAACCCCTTCCTCTGAGGGACTAGTGTGTGTTTAACCCCTTCCTCTAGGGGACTATTGTGTGTTTAACCCCTTCCTCTGAGGGACTAGTGTGTGTTTAACCCCTTCCTCTGAGGGACTAGTGTGTGTTTAACCCCTTCCTCTGAGGGACTAGTGTGTGTTTAACCCCTTCATTTAGGGGACTAGTGTGTGTTTAACCCCTTCCTCTGAGGGACTAGTGTGTGTTTAACCCCTTCCTCTAGGGGACTAGTGTGTGTTTAACCCCTTCCTCTGAGGTACTAGTGTGTGTTTGACCCCTTCCTCTGAGGGACTAGTGTGTGTTTAAACCCTTCCTCTGAGGGACTAGTGTGTGTTTAACCCCTTCTTTTAGGGGACAAGTGTGTGTTTAACCCTTTCCTCTGAGGGACTAGTGTATGTTTAACCCCTTCCTCTGAGGGACGAGTGTGTTTAACACCTTCCTCTAGGGGACTAGTGTGTGTTTAACCCCTTCCTCTGAGGTACTAGTGTGTGTTTAACCCCTTCCTCTGAGGGACTAGTGTGTGTTTAACCCCTTCCTCTGAGGGACTAGTGTGTGTTTAACCCCTTCCTTTAGGGGACAAGGGTGTGTTTAACCCCTTCCTCTGAGGGACTAGTGTATGTTTAACCCCTTCCTCTGAGGGACGAGTGTGTTTAACACCTTCCTCTAGGGGATTAGTGTGTGTTTAACCCCTTCCTCTGAGGGACTAGTGTGTGTTTAACCCCTTCCTCTGAGGGACTAGTGTGTGTTTAACCCCTTCCTCTGAGGGACTAGTTTGTGTTTAACCCCTTCCTCTGAGGGACTAGTGTGTGTTTAACCCCTTCCTTTAGGGGACTAGTGTGTGTTTAACCCCTTCATCTTGGGGACTAGTGTATGTTAACCCCTTCCTCTGAAGGACTAGACTAGTGTATGTTTAACCCCTTCCTCTAGGGGACTAGTGTATGTTAACCCATTCCTCTGAAGGACTAGACTAGTGTATGTTTAACCCATTCCTCTGAGGGACTAGTGTATGTTAACCCCTTCCTCTAGGGGACTAGTGTATGTTTAACCCCTTCCTCTGAGGGACTAGTGTAGGTTAACCCCTTCCTCTGAGGGACTAGTGTATGTTAACCCCTTCCTCTAGGGGACTAGTGTGTGTTTAACCCCTTTCTCGAGGGGACTAGTGTGTGTTTAACCCCTTCCTCTAGGGGACTAGTGTATGTTAACCCCTTCCTCTAAGGGACTAGTGTGTGTTTAACCCCTTCCTCTGAGGGACTAGTGTGTGTTTAACCCCATCCTTTAGGGGACTAATGTGTGTTTAACCCCTTCCTCTGAGGGACTAGTGTGTGTTTAACCCCTTCCTCTGAGGGACTAGTGTGTGTTTAACCCCTTCCTTTAGGGGACTAGTGAAAGTTTAACCCCTTCCTCTGAGGGACTAGTGTGTGTTTAACCCCTTCCTCTGAGGGACTAGTGTGTGTTTAACTCCTTCCTCTAGGGGACTAGTGTATGTTAACCCCTTCCTCTGAGGGACTAGTGTATGTTAACCCCTTCCTCTAGGGGACTAGTGTATGTTAACCCCTTCGTCTGAGGGACTAGTGTATGTTAACCCCTTCCTCTGAGGGACTAGTGTATGTTAACCCCTTCCTCTGGGGGACTAGTGTATGTTTAACCCCTTCCTCTAGGGGACTAGTGTATGTTAACCCCTTCCTCTAGGGGACTAGTGTATGTTAACCCCTTCCTCTGAGGGACTAGTTTGTGTTTAACCCCTTCCTCCGAGGGACTAGTGTGTGTTTAACCCCTTCCTCTGAGAGACTAGTGCGGTGTTTAACCCCTTCCTTTAGGGGACTAGTGTGTGTTTAACCCCTTCATCTAGGGGACTAGTGTATGTTAACCCCTTCCTCTAGGGGACTAGTGTATGTTAACCCCTTCCTCTGAAGGACTAGACTAGTGTATGTTTAACCCCTTCCTCTAGGGGACTAGTGTATGTTAACCCATTCCTCTGAAGGACTAGACTAGTGTATGTTTAACCCATTCCTCTGAGGGACTAGTGTATGTTAACCCCTTCCTCTAGGGTACTAGTGTATGTTTAACCCCTTCCTCTGAGGGACTAGTGTATGTTAACCCCTTCCTCTAGGGGACTAGTGTGTGTTTAACCCCTTCCTCTAGGGGACTAGTGTGTGTTTAACCCCTTCCTCGAGGGGACTAGTGTGTGTTTAACCCCTTCCTCTAGGGGACTAGTGTATGTTAACCCCTTCCTCTAAGGGACTAGTGTGTGTTTAACCCCTTCCTCTGAGGGACTAGTGTGTGTTTAACCCCATCCTTTAGGGGAATAATGTGTGTTTAACCCCTTCCTCTGAGGGACTAGTGTGTGTTTAACCCCTTCCTCTGAGGGACTAGTGTGTGTTTAACCCCTTCCTTTAGGGGACTAGTGAAAGTTTAACCCCTTCCTCTGAGGGACTAGTGTGTGTTTAACCCCTTCCTCTGAGGGACTAGTGTGTGTTTAACTCCTTCCTCTAGGGGACTAGTGTATGTTAACCCCTTCCTCTGAGGGACTAGTGTATGTTAACCCCTTCCTCTAGGGGACTAGTGTATTTTAACCCCTTCCTCTGAAGGACTAGTGTATGTTAACCCCTTCCTCTGAGGGACTAGTTTGTGTTTAACCCCTTCCTCCAGGGACTAGTGTGTGTTTAACCCCTTCCTCTGAGGGACTAGTGTGTGTTTAACCCCTTCCTTTAGGGGACAAGTGTGTGTTTAACCCCTTCCTCTAGGAGACTAGTGTATGTTAACCCCTTCCTCTAGGGGACTAGTGTGTGTTTCTAACCCCTTCCTCTGAGGGACTAGTGTATGTTAACCCCTTCCTCTGAGGGACTAGTGTATGTTTAACCCCTTCCTCTAGGGGACTAGTGTGTGTTTAAAACCAACAGCATCTGTCAGCATGTACTATGTGTGTGTACAATATATATACCTGGCCATTCTACAGCATGACAGTGTGTGTGTTGGTGTGTGAGGCCTAAGTTCCTCTGTGTGTGTGAGGCCTACGTTACATTTACATTTTACATTTTAGTCATTTAGCAGACGCTTTTATCCAGAGCGACTTACAGTAGTGAATGCATACATTTCATACAATTTCATACATTTCATACATTTTTTTTTTCTGTGCTGGCCCCCCGTGGGAATCAAACCCACAACCCTGGCATTGCAAACACCATGCTCTACCAACTGAGCCACAGGGAAGGTGTGTGAGGGCTACGTTCCTCTGGTGTGTGAGGGCTACGTTCCTCTGGTGTGTGAGGCCTACGTTCCTCTGGTGTGTGAGGCCTACGTTCCTCTGTGTGTGTGAGGTCTACGTTCCTCTGGTGTGTGAGACCTACATTCCTCTGGGGTGAGACCTACGTTCCTCTGGGGTGAGACCTACGTTCCTCTGGGGTGAGACCTACGTTCCTCTGTGTGTGTGAGGCCTACGTTCCTCTGGTGTGTGAGGCCTACGTTCCTCTGGTGTGTGAGGCCTACGTTCCTCTGTGTGTGTGAGGTCTACGTTCCTCTGGTGTGTGAGACCTACATTCCTCTGGGGTGAGACCTACGTTCCTCTGGGGTGAGACCTACGTTCCTCTGGGGTGAGACCTACGTTCCTCTGTGTGTGTGAGGCCTACGTTCCTCTGGTGTGTGAGGCCTACGTTCCTCTGGTGTGTGAGGCCTACGTTCCTCTGGTGTGTGAGGCCTACGTTCCTCTGTGTGTGTGAGGCCTATGTTCCTCTGGTGTGTGAGGCCTACGTTCCTCTGGTGTGTGAGGCCTACGTTCCTCTGGTGTGTGAGGCCTACGATCCTCTGGTGTGTGAGCCCTACGTTCCTATGGTGCGTGAGGCCTACGCTCCTCTGTGTGTGTGAGGCCTACGTTCCTCTGGTGTGTGAGGCCTACGTTCCTCTGGTGTGTGAGGCCTACGTTCCTCTGGCGTGTGAGTCCTTCGTTCCTCTGTGTGTGTGAGGCCTACGTTCCTCTGGTGTGTGAGGGCTACGTTCCTCTGGTGTGTGAGGCCTACGTTCCTCTGGTGTGTGAGGCCTACGTTCCTCTGGTGTGTGAGGCCTAAGTTCCTCTGTGTGTGTGTGTGAGGCCTACGTTCCTCAGGTGTGTGAGGCCTACGTTCCTCTGGTGTGTGAGGCCTACGTTCCTCTGGTGTGTGAGTCCTTCGTTCCTCTGTGTGTGTGAGGCCTACGTTCCTCTGGTGTGTGAGGCCTACGTTCCCTCTGGTGTGTGAGGCCTACGTTCCTCTGGTGTGTGAGGCCTACCTTCCTCTGTGTGTGTGAGGCCTACGTTCCTCTGGTGTGTGAGGCCTACGTTCCTCTGGTGTGTGAGGCCTATGTTCCTCTGGTGTGTGAGGCCTACGTTCCTCTGTGTGTCAGTGTATGATTACACTGTTAGAATAAAGGTGCTATCTTGAACCAATAAGGGTTCTCCCCATAGGAGACCCTGTTTGGTTCCAGGTAGAACCCTGTTTGGTTCCATGTAGAACCCTTTCCACTGGGGTTTTTACTTGGAACCCAAAAGGGTTCTCCCTTAAACCAAGAAGGGCTCTATCTAGGATCCATAGACGGTTCTCCTATGGGGACAGTTGTAGAACCCTTTTTTCTAAGAGTGTAGACGTTCCTGTGTGTTTCTCTCCCTCTCACCTTTAAACGATATGCATTTGCGTAGACAGTGTCTCTCTCCCTCTCACCTTTAACCGATATGTATTTGCGTAGACAGTGTTTCTCTCCGCTCCTCCTATTCTGAACCTCACAGACATAGTTCCCTTCATCCTGTAGCGTGATGCTAGCTATAGTCATCTCCAGGACCCAGCTGTTAGACCGCTCCTGATAGGTCAGTTGTCCATCCAGGCGGTCAGCGTACAGGTGGACACTACGACAGTCCAGCTCCAGGGGTTTACCACTCTCATCCTGCAGCGCCTGGAGAGGGAGAGAGAGGGAGAGAGAGAGGGAGATATATATATATATATATATATATATATATATATATATATAAAAAGTCAGTCTTACTGTTCTTCCTGTCCTACTATTCTACTAGCTTGGGTCCCAGATCAGTTTTGTGTCGTCTTACCAAAATCCATCAACAAGTTTACAATGGAATTGTCAAGATTTGGGATATTAATTTGACAGTCACAACCAAATTAAACTACATGAGCATTAAGAACATTAAGTGTGCCATTCTCTCTACCTAGGGGTTCAATCTGTACCAGGTGAGCTGTTACCTGTGGGTCCAGTCTGTACCAGGTGAGCTGTTACCTGTGGGTCCAATCTGTACCAGGTGAGTTGTTACCTGTGGGTCCAGTCTGTACCAGGTGAGTTGTTACCTGTGGGTCCAGTCTGTACCAGGTGAGCTGTTACCTGTGGGTCCAGTCTGTACCAGGTGACCTGTTACCTGTGGGTCCAGTCTGTACCAAGTGAGTTGTTACCTGTGGGTCCAGTCTGTACCAGGTGACCTGTTACCTGTGGGTCCAGTCTGTACCAGGTGACCTGTTACCTGTGGGTCCAGTCTGTACCAGGTGACCTGTTACCTGTGGGTCCAGGCTGTACCAGGTGAGTTGTTACCTGTGGGTCCAGTCTGTACCAGGTGAGTTGTTCGTAGGTGTAGTTGTCAGCGATGCAGCTTAGCGACACTTCCTCCTGCTCCAGAGGTTCCTCAGACGGACCCAGCTCTACACTGAACCCTTCTGGGATTGCTGAAGGGGGCAGGGAGGGAGGGAGGAGGGGGGAGGGAGGGGGTAGGGGGGAGGTAGGCAGAGAGGGAGGGAGGAGGTGGGGAAGGAGGGAGGGGGGAGGGAGGGGGGATTAGATTATTTTGTTTATGATTTTGAGGGCTCTATGGTTCAATGGTTGTTGTACTACTACACAAACTATTACTACTACTATTACAAAAGGGCAGATCTATTTATTAATGTATATATACTAAAAATTACTGTATAGTACTTTGTATGCTAAACCAAGAGAAGGAAAAAAGTTGAAATACTCACTGGTCACATAGAAGTATATCAGCTTTTGGTCTTTACCCACTTTGTTGTCAGCAGAACATTTATACATGACCGATACACTGGCGTTCTGGATCACCAGTCTGCTGACTATCTAGAGAGGAGAGGGAGAGGAGAGGGAGAGGAGAGGAGCGGAGCGGAGAGGAGAGGAGAGTATAAACATATAAACGTTCTGCATAACCAGCCTGCTGACTATCTAGAGAGGAAGACAGGTTTCAATACAACATGGCTTCCATACTAAATAAATCTGCTCTTACATTGAAAGTACTGAAGAGTGAAGGGAGATGGGTTCTAAATGTTTTATTATGACAACTGACTGGGACTTTGAACCCTGACCTGGAATCCACACTCAATCAATCCACTAGTATCTACTCTGGCTCTGGTTAACCTGGCTGTCCTGGTTGATTCCATGCTACTCTGGCTCTTGTTGCCCTGGCTGGCCTGGTTGATTCCATGCTACTCTGGCTCTGGTTGTCCTGGTTGTCCTGGTTGATTCCATGCTACTCTGGCTCTGGTTGTCCTGGCTGTCATGGTTGATTCCATGCTACTCTGACTCTGGTTGTCCTGGCTGTCCTGGTTGATTCCATGCTACTCTGGCTCTGGTTGTCCTTGCTGTCCTGGTTGATTCCATGCTACTTTGGCACTGGTTGTCCTGGCTGTCCTGGTTGATTCCATGCTACTCTGGCTCTGGTTGTCCTGGCTGTCCTGGTAGATTCCATGCTACTCTGGCTCTGGTTGTCCTGGCTGGCCTGGTTGATTCCATGCTACTCTGGCTCTGGTTGTCCTGGCTGTCCTGGTTGATTCCATGATACTCTGGCTCTGGTTGTCCTGGCTGGCCTGCTTGATTCCATGCTACTCTGGCTCTGGTTGTCCTGGTTGGCCTGGTTGATTCCATGCTACTCTGGCTCTTGTTGTCCTGGCTGTCCTGGTTGATTCCATGCTACTCTGGCTCTTGTTGTCCTGGCTGTCCTGGTTGATTCCATGCTACTCTGGCTGTGGTTGTCCTGGCTGTCATGGTTGATTCCATGCTACTCTGACTCTGGTTGTCCTGGCTGTCCTGGTTGATTCCATGCTACTCTGGCTCTGGTTGTCCTTGCTGTCCTCGTTGATTCCATGCTACTTTGGCACTGGTTGTCCTGGCTGTCCTGGTTGATTCCATGCTACTCTGGCTCTGGTTGTCCTGGCTGTCCTGGTAGATTCCATGCTACTCTGGCTCTGGTTGTCCTGGCTGGCCTGGTTGATCCCATGCTACTCTGGCTCTGGTTGTCCTGGCTGTCCTGGTTGATTCCATGCTACTCTGGCTCTGGTTGTCCTGGCTGGCCTGCTTGATTCCATGCTACTCTGGCTCTGGTTGTCCTGGTTGGCCTGGTTGATTCCATGCTACTCTGGCTCTTGTTGTCCTGGCTGTCCTGGTTGATTCCATGCTACTCTGGCTCTGGTTGTCCTGGTTGATTCCATGCTACTCTGGCTCTGGTTGTCCTGGCTGTCCTGGTAGAGTCCATGCTACTCTGGCTCTGGTTGTCCTGGCTGGCCTGGTTGATTCCATGCTACTCTGGCTCTTGTTATCCTGGCTGTCCTGGTTGATTCCATGGTACTCTGGCTCTGGTTAACCTGGCTGTCCTGGTTGATTCCATGCTACTCTGGCTCTTGTTGTCCTGGCTGTCCTGGTTGATTCCATGCTACTCTGGCTCTGGTTGTCCTGGCTGGCCTGGTTGATTCCATGCTGCTCTGGTTGTCCTGGTTGATTCCATGCTACTCTGGCTCTGGCTGTCCTGGCTGGCCTGGTTGATTCCATGCTACTCTGGCTCTGGTTGTCCTGGCTGGCCTGGTTGATTCCATGCTACTCTGGCTCTGGTTGTCCTGGTTTATTCCATGCTACTCTGGCTCTTGTTGTCCTGGCTGTCCTGGTTGATTCCATGCTACTCTGGCTCTGGTTGTCCTGGCTGTCCTGGTTGATTCCATGCTACTCTGGCTCTGGTTAATCTGGCTGTCCTGGTTGATTCCATGCTACTCTGGCTCTGGTTGTCCTGGCTGTCCTGGTTGATTCCATGTGACTCTGGCTCTTGTTGTCCTGGCTGTCCTGGTTGAGTCCATGCTACTCTGGCTCTGGTTGTCCTGGCTGGCCTGGTTGATTCCATGCTGCTCTGGTTGTCCTGGTTGATTCCATGCTACTCTGGCTCTGGTTGTCCTGGCTGGCCTGGTTGATTCCATGCTACTCTGGCTCTGGTTGTCCTGGCTGGCCTGGTTGATTCCATGCTACTCTGGCTCTGGTTGTCCTGGCTGTCCTGGTTGATTCCATGCTACTCTGGCTCTTGTTGTCCTGGTGTGGAAGTGTTCTGCTGGTTGATGGTTGATGAGAACACGGTCTCTGTAGACGTTGACGTGACTCAAACTTTTCCGCTGCCACGCCTGCCACTCCATCACAACAGGAACTGACCTCACAGGTGTGACCCACAACAGGACATTTGCTGTGTGACATTTGTGTGTGTGTGTGTTTGTGTTTGTGAGTGTCCATTCATCTGTCTGTGTTGATTTATATAGCCCTTCTTACATCAGCTGATATCTCAAAGTGCTGTACAGAAACCCAGCCTAAAACCCCAAACAGCAAACAACGCAGGTGTAGAAGCACAGTGGCTAGGAAAAACTCCCTAGAAAGGCCAGAACCTAGGAAGAAACCTAGAGAGGAACCAGGCTCTGAGGGGTGGCCAGTCCTCTTCTGGCTGTGCCGGGTGGAGATTATAACAGAATATGGCCAAGATGATATCCTACAATAATTTAATTACATGGTCATGATTCAACATTTGGATAACATTCAGATAACATTCAGATAACGTTCAGATAACATTCAGATAACATTCAGATAACATTCAGATAACATTTGTTCTCAGGGAAATGTTGAAATGTTGGTACTGTGAGAGAGATTTAAGCTTCTGTCTCTCTGTGTCACGTCCTGACCATAGAAAGCTGTTATTTTCTATGGTAGAGTAGGTCAGGGCGTGACAGGGGGGGTTTCTATGTTGTCATGTTCTAGTTTTGTATTTCTATGTTGGCTTGTTCTAGTTTTTGTATTTCTATGTTGGGCTTTGTTTGGGATGATCTCCAATTAGAGGCAGCTGGTCATTGTTGTCTCTAATTGGAGGTCATTTTTAAGTTGGTGTTTGCTCCTCCTGGGTTTGTGGGAGATTGATTTTGAGTCAGTGTATGTTTCACCTCTGCGTCACGGTTTGTTGTTTTTTTGTCATTCAGTTTATTTATGTATTGCATAGTTTCACAGAGTAAAAATAAAATGTGGAACGACACACACGCTGCACTTTGGTCCGCTCCTTCCTACGACAGCCGTGTCTCTCTGAGATACTTCATCAGAATGATAGAATGATGTACTAACGCTGTCATGATTAAACATTCAGATAACATTCAAAGTATTGTTAAATGGTGTAAACTTTTGTGGAGGGAGTGAGAACCAACCTTCTGCCTTCCGTCCACCACTTCGACTGACGTCTCGATGTTTTCCATTTTATTAACGGGGTTCTGCGAGTCCAGGTCCTGCCAGTTCTGACAGTCTGAGACGCTGTCGCTACGCCCTTTACGATCCCTCCGACTCCTACAAAACACAACAACAGAACAACGTAGTCTTTCACCACGGCCCTATGGCACCCTATTCCCTATATAGTGCACTACTTTAGACCAGAACCCTATGGCACCCTATCCCTTATATAGTGCACTACTTTTAGGGTTGATTGATTGATTGATTGATTGATTGATTGATTGATTGATTGATTGATTGATTGATTGATTGATTGACAGATTTTTTTTAAGGTAAAACAATTTGTCGAATTTAACAGAAAAGGACCAAACAGACAGCACACATCTGGGAACCATCCAATGTTCTGGTCACTTCCAATGTGTTTCCATGGTCGGTCATTTACCAGACTCTCTCATCCATTTACAGTTAGTGCATTCAGCTAAGTAAAGACTACCACACATCACAGCCATTGACTTCCGCATGTTGGTGTTGTGGCATGCAACCAGTATATATCTCTCTCTCTCTGGGGCCAAAGCTTCTCTTCCTATATACAGGATATATAAATATACTGGCTGACGTTCCACTATCTAATGGCTGATGTTACTACTGTTCTACTATCTACTGGCTGATGTTATACTATCTACTGGCTGATGTTACTACTGTTCTACTATCTACTGGCTGATGTTACTACTGTTCTACTATCTACTGGCTGATGTTACTACTGTTCTACTATCTACTGGCTGATGTTACTACTGTTCTAATATCTACTGGCTGATGTTCTACTGTTCTACTATCTACTGGCTGATGTTACTACTGTTCTACTATCTACTGGCTGATGTTACTACTGTTCTACTATCTACTGGCTGATGTTCTGCTGTTCTACTATCTACTGGCTGATGTTACTACTATTCTACTTTCTACTGGCTGATGTTCTACTATCTACTGGCTGATGTTCTACTATCTAGTGACTGATGTTCTACTATCTACTGGCTGATGTTATTACTGTTCTACTATCTACTGGCTGATGTTCTACTATCTACCTGCTGATGTTCTACTATCTACTGGCTGATGTTCTACTATCTACTGGCTGATGTTACTACTGTTCTACTATCTACTGGCTGATGTTCTACTATCTACTGGCTGATGTTACTACTGTTCTACTATCTACTGGCTGATGTTCGACTATCTACTGGCAGTATCACCATGTCTATCACCACGTCTATCTATCACCACGTCTATCTATCACCACGTCTATCTATCACCACCTCTATATATCACCACGTCTATATATCACCACGTCTATATATCACCACGTCTATCTATCACGACGTCTATATATCACCACGTCTATCTATCACCACGTCTATCTATAACCACGTCTACCACCACGTCTATCACCACGTCTATATATCACCACGTCAACCTATCACCACGTCTATCTATCACCACGTCTATCTATCATAACGTCTATATATCACGACGTCCATATATCACCACTTCTATATATCACATCACCACGTCTATCTATCACCACACCTATCACCACGTCTATCACCACGTCTACATATCACCACATCTATCACAACATCTATATATCACCACGTCTGTATATCACCACGTCGATCTATCACCACATCTATATACCTCCATGTATATCTCCACGTCTATATATCACCACGTCTATCACCACGTCTATATATCACCACGTCTATCTATCACCATGTCACTCTATCACCACATCTATATATCACCAAGTCTATCTATCACCAAGCCTTTATATCACCACGTCTATCTAGCACCACGTCTATATATCACCACGTCTATCACCACGCCTATATATCACCACGTCTATCTATCACCACGTCTATATACCTCCACGTATATCACCACATCTATATATCACAACGTCTATCACCACGTCTATATATCACCACGTCTATCTATCACCACCTCTATATACCTCCACGTATATCACGATGTCTATATATCACCACATCTATCACCACATCTATATATCACCATGTCTATCTATCACCACGTCTATACACCAACAAGTCAATATATCACCACGTCTCTCTATCACCACCTCTATATATCACCACGTCTATATATCACCACGTCTATATATCACCACGTCTATCTATCACGACGTCTATATATCACCACGTCTATCTATCACCACGTCTATCTATAACCACGTCTATCTATCATCACGTCTATATATCACCACGTCTATCTATCACCACGTCTATCTATCACCACGTCTATCTATAACCACGTCTACCACCACGTCTATCACCACGTCTATATATCACCACGTCAACCTATCACCACGTCTATCTATCACCACGTCTATCTATCATAACGTCTATATATCACGACGTCCATATATCACCACTTCTATATATCACATCACCACGTCTATCTATCACCACACCTATCACCACGTCTATCACCACGTCTACATATCACCACATCTATCACAACATCTATATATCACCACGTCTGTATATCACCACGTCGATCTATCACCACATCTATATACCTCCATGTATATCTCCACGTCTATATATCACCACGTCTATCACCACGTCTATATATCACCACGTCTATCTATCACCATGTCACTCTATCACCACATCTATATATCACCAAGTCTATCTATCACCAAGCCTTTATATCACCACGTCTATCTAGCACCACGTCTATATATCACCACGTCTATCACCACGCCTATATATCACCACGTCTATCTATCACCACGTCTATATACCTCCACGTATATCACCACATCTATATATCACAACGTCTATCACCACGTCTATATATCACCACGTCTATCTATCACCACCTCTATATACCTCCACGTATATCACGATGTCTATATATCACCACATCTATCACCACATCTATATATCACCATGTCTATCTATCACCACGTCTATACACCAACAAGTCAATATATCACCACGTCTCTCTATCACCACGTCTATATACCACCACGTCTATATATCACCACGTCTATCTATCACCACGTCTATCTATCACCATGTCTATCTATCACCACGTCTATCACCACGTCTATATATGTCACGATTCCCGCCGAAGTCGACCCCTCTCCTTGTTCGGGCGGCGTTCGGCGGTCGACGTCACCGGCTTACTAGTTGCCACCGATCGATGTTTCACTGTTCGTTTGGTTTTGTCTTTATTGTGTACACCTGTTTTGAGTTTCCCTAATTATGTTCATTATTTAAACCTCTGCATTTCCTGTTTGTCTTGTCGGTGATTGTTTGTCTGTTTTATGTAGTTGGAGGTGTTTCTCCAAACTATGTATTTTGATGAGAAGATTGATGGATAATTTTAGTAAACACGTTTTGTTTAACTTTATCCCTGTGTCCTGCGCCTGACTCCTCCACTTCTCTAAGAAAAGCATTACAGAATCACCGACCAGAAATGGAGTCAGCAGGAGCAGCCAGTTCTCCTAGTCATATAGAGGAGCGCGTTCAGCAGCAGGCGAATATGATCCAGGATCTAATGACTGCCATGGATTGCGTGCTGCTGACCATGGAGAGAGTGGAGAGGGAAGGATGTCCCGTCGACCCAGCCACACCACCGCCCGGCACACCTCTGGATCCTATCCAACCGCCGTCTGGATCCGGTGGGATTCGGCTCTCGGGAGCGTATGACGGAGCAGCTGCCGGGTGTCAGCTGGAGCTCTACCTGGCGGCTGTCCGGCCGCGGCCCTCGGGACGCAAGAGAGTGAGCGCCCTCATCTCCTGTTTGACTGGTAAAGCCCTAGAGTGGGCCAACGCCATCTGGGAGGTGGAAGACCCGACTCGGGAAAACTACGAGGACTTCTCCCGCCGCTTTCGGGCAGTATTTGATCATCCAACAGAAGGAAAAGCGGTGGGAGAGCGCTTGTTCCATTTGAAGCAGGAGATGAGGAGTGCTCGGGAGTTTGCACTGGATTTTAGAACTCTGGCGGCTGGTGCAGGATGGAATGAGCGGGCCCTGATCAATCACTACAGGTGTGGTTTGCGAGAGGACTTTCGTAGGGAGCTAGCCTGCAGGGACACCACCCTCCACCTGGACCAGCTGGTGGACTTATCTATCCAGCTGGATAACCTGCTGGCCTCCCGCGGACGTCCGGATCGGGGTCCGTTGGTTCCATCCTCCAGTCCCTTAGACCCAACACCGATGGAGTTGGGTGGGGCTGGTACTAGGGAGACCGGAGGGGAAACCGTTCCATGCACCAGAGGTGACCGCAGAGGACACACTGCTGGTCGGTGCTGGGGAGGTTTTCCAGGTAGTCGAGGTGGTAGGCGGAACACTGGTGGTTCATCTCAGGTGAGTAGGCACACGACTCACCCAGACCCCCCTATTGCTCACATGTGGTTATCTATAAGCTTTCCGGGGTTTTCCCCGCATTCCCAGCATAAGGCCCTAGTAGATTCAGGCGCAGCTGGGAACGTTATAGATCGGTCTTTGGCCAATAGATTAGGGATTCCTATTGTTCCCGTTGATGTTCCCTTTCCTATACATGCGCTAGATAGTCGTCCTTTGGGGTCTGGGCTGATTAGGGAGGTCACAGTTCCCATTGCTATGGTGACGCAGGAGAGTCATGAAGAGAGTATTAGTCTCTTTCTGATTGACGCTCCTGCGTTTCCCGTTGTGTTGGGGCTTCCCTGGTTGGCTTCTCATGATCCTATTATTTCGTGGCAACAGAGGGTTCTCAAGGGATGGTCCTGTCAGTGTTCAGGGAGGTGTTTAGGTGTTTCCTTAGGTGCCACTACGGTGGAAAGTCCAAACCAGGTTTCCACCATGCACATTCCTCCCGAATATGCCAATTTGGCAATCGCCTTGTGTAAAAGGAAGGCGACTCAATTACCACCCCATCGACCGGGGGATTGTGCGATAAATCTCCTGGAGGGTGCTGCACTTCCCAGGAGTCACCTGTATCCTCTGTCACAGGAGGAGACGGCGGCTGTGGAAACATATGTCGCTGAATCTCTGGGACAGGGATACATTCGGCCCTCCATTTCACCTGTCTCCTCGAGCTTCTTTTTTGTGAAGAAGAAGGATGGAGGTTTACGCCCGTGCATTGACTATCGAGGTTTGAACCAGATTACTGTGAAATACAGTTACCCGCTACCTCTGATCGCCAGTATGACAGAGTCATTGCTCGGGGCGCGCTTCTTCACAAAATTGGACCTCAGGAGCGCGTACAACCTGGTGCGTATCAGGGGAAGGGATGAGTGGAAGACGGCATTTAGCACTACATCTGGGCACTATGAGTACCTCGTCATGCCGTATGGGTTAATGAATGCTCCATCCGTCTTCCAATCATTTGTGGATGAGATCTTCAGGGACCTTCACGGGCGGGGTGTAGTGGTGTATATAGATGATATTCTCATATACTCCACCACCCGCGCTGAGCATGTGTCCCTTGTGCGTACGGTGCTTGGTCGACTGTTGGAGCATGACCTTTACGTCAAGGCGGAGAAATGTCTGTTCTTTCAACAGTCCGTCTCCTTCCTTGGGTACCGTTTGTCCTCGTCAGGGGTGGAGATGGAGACTGACCGCATATCAGCCGTGCTTAATTGGCCGACTCCAACCACGGTAAAGGAGGTGCAGCGGTTTTTAGGGTTTGCCAACTACTACCGGAGGTTTATCCGGGGCTTTGGCCAGGTGGCGGCTCCCATTACCTCCTTACTGAAGGGGGGACCGGTGTGGTTGCAGTGGTCGGCTGAGGCGGACAGAGCTTATGGTAACCTGAAGGCTCTGTTTACCACGGCTCCAGTGCTGGCGCATCCTGATCCCTCCTTAGCGTTCATAGTTGAGGTGGATGCATCCGAGGCTGGAATAAGGGCTGTGCTATCTCAGCGCTCGAGTAACCCACCAAAACTCCACCCCTGTGCTTTCTTTTCGAAGAAGCTCAGCCCGGCGGAGTGAAACTATGACGTGGGGGATAGGGAGTTGTTAGCTGTTGTCGGGGCTCTGAAAGCGTGGAGACATTGGCTTGAGGGGGCTAGACACCCTTTCCTCATTTGGACTGACCACCGAAATCTGGAGTATATTCAGGCAGCGAGGAGACTGAACCCTCGCCAGGCTAGGTGGGCTATGTTTTTCACACGCTTTTCTTTCACTCTTTCCTATAAACCAGGTTCCCAGAACGTCAAGGCAGACGCACTGTCCCGGCTGTATGATACAGAGGAGCGGTCCACAGAGCCCACTCCCATAATTCCAGCCTCATGCCTGGTGGCACCGGTGGTATGGGAGGTGGACGCGGACATCGAACGGGCGTCACGTGCAGAACCCACTCCCTCCCAGTGTCCCGTTGGGCACGTGTACGTGCCGTTTGATGTTCGCGATCGTTTGATCTGTTGGGCCCACACATCACCCTCCTCTGGTCATCCTGGTATAGGTCGGACGGTGCGCTGCCTTACGGGGAAGTACTGGTGGCCCACGTTAGCCAAGGACGTGAGGGTTTATGTCTCCTCCTGTTCGGTATGCGCACAGTGCAAGGCACCTAGACATCTGCCCAGAGGGAAATTACAACCCCTTCCCGTTCCGCGACGACCGTGGTCACACCTATCGGTGGATTTCGTGATGGATCTTCCCCCGTCACGGGGTAACACCACGATCCTGGTCGTTGTGGATCGTTTTTCTAAGTCCTGCCGTCTCCTTCCTTTGCCCGGTCTCCCTACGACCCTACAGACTGCGGAGGCCCTATTCACCCATGTATTCCGGCACTACGGGGTGCCTGAGGATATAGTCTCTGATCGGGGTCCCCAATTTACGTCTAGAGTCTGGAGGGCGTTTATGGATCGCCTGGGGGTCTCGGTCAGTCTTACCTCAGGGTTCCACCCCGAGAGTAACGGGCAGGTGGAAAGAGTCAACCAAGAGGTGGGTAGGTTTCTGCGGTCCTATTGCCAGGACCGGCCGGGAGAGTGGGCATCATTTATCCCTTGGGCCGAGATGGCCCAAAATTCCCTACGCCACTCTTCCACTAACCTTAGCCCTTTTCAGTGTCTGCTAGGGTATCAGCCGGTCCTGGCACCATGGCATCAGAGCCAGATCGAGGCTCCTGCAGTGGATGAATGGTTTCGGCACTCGGAGGAGACATGGAACGCTGCCCATGTACGTCTTCAACGAGCCATCAGGCGGCAAAAGGCGAGTGCCGACAGCCACCGCAGTGAGGCCCCGGTTTATGCACCGGGGGATCGGGTATGGCTCTCGACCCGAAACCTGCCCCTTCACCTGACCTGCCGGAAGCTGGGTCCGCGGTTTGTGGGGCCATTTAAAGTCCTGAGGAGATTGAACGAGGTTTGTTATAGGTTACAACTTCCCCCTGATTATCATATTAACCCCTCGTTCCATGTGTCTCTCCTCAGGCCGGTGGTGACTGGTCCGCTCCAGCAGTCGGAGGTACGGGACGTTCCTCCGCCCCCTCTGGACATCGAGGGGGCCCCGGCATATACCGTACGAGCCATTATGGACTCCAGACGTCGGGCGGGGGGCCTTCAGTACCTCGTGGAGTGGGAGGGGTATGGCCCGGAGGAGCGAAGCTGGGTACCGGCGGAAGACATCCTGGATCCGTCGTTAATGAAGGATTTTCACCGCTTCCGTCCGGATCGCCCTGCTCCCCGTTCTCCGGGTCGTCCCCGAGGCCGGTGTCGGCGCGCTGCTGGAGCCGCGCGTCGGGGGGGGGGGGGTACTGTCACGACTCCCGCCGAAGTCGACCCCTCTCCTTGTTCGGGCGGCGTTCGGCGGTCGACGTCACCGGCTTACTAGTTGCCACCGATCGATGTTTCACTGTTCATTTGGTTTTGTCTTTATTGTGTACACCTGTTTTGAGTTTCCCTAATTATGTTCATTATTTAAACCTCTGCATTTCCTGTTTGTCTTGTCGGTGATTGTTTGTCTGTTTTATGTAGTTGGAGGTGTTTCTCCAAACTATGTATTTTGATGAGAAGATTGATGGATAATTTTAGTAAACACGTTTTGTTTACCTTTATCCCTGTGTCCTGCGCCTGACTCCTCCACTTCTCTAAGAAAAGCATTACAATATATCAACACGTATATGTATCACCACTTCTATATATATCCACGTCTATCACCACGTCTTTCACCACGTCTATATATCACCACGTCTATCTATCACCACATCTATATATCACCACGTCTATCTATCACCACGTCTATATATCACCACGTCTATCTATCACCACGTCTATCTATCACCACGTCTATCTATCACCACGTCTATATATCACCACATCCATCTATCACCATGTCTATCTATCACCACGTCTATATATCACCACGTCTATATATCACCACGTTTATATATCACCACGTCTATCTATCACCACGTCTATCACCACGTCTATCGCCACGTTTATATTTCACCACGTCTATACATCACCACGTCTATCTATCACCACGTCTATATATCACCATGTCTATCTATCACCACGTCTATCACTACGTCTATCTATCACCACATCTATATATCACCACGTCTATATAGCACCACGTCTATATAGCACCACGTTTATCTATCACCACGTTTATCTATCACCACGTCTATATATCACCACGTCTATCTATCACCACGTCTATTTATCACCACGTCTATCTATCACCACGTCTATCTATCACCACGTCTATATATCACCACGTCTATTTCTATGGGCACTGTTCATACCCTTCTTGTTGGAGGAGAGAAACTTTTGCAGGTTTAAAGCTTGTGTGTGTGTGTGTGTGTGTGTGTGTGTGTGTGTGTGTGTGTGTGTGTGTGTGTGTGTGTGTGTGTGTGTGTGTGTGTGTGTGTGTGTGTGTGTGTGTGCAGGGTCAGAGGATGTGTGTGTGTGTGATGCTACATTGCCATCTGTCCCATCCATACATCCTGTTGTTAGTCCAAACATCACTCCTCTCCTCACACGCACGCACACACGCATGCTGGCACGCACGCACACACGCACACACACACAGAAACATCCAAAACAGGCTGGGTTGTGTGTAAATCTCTCAGGCTGGGTTGTGTGTGTGTGTGTGTGTGTGTACTGTATATACAGGTGTGGGTGTGTCTTACATGCGTTGGGTGCTGTTGAGGCCACAGGGGCTCCATGCCCTCCACTGCCAGGTGATGTTGGGGGCGGGACGTCCGTACCCTGTACAGGTGAGGGTCTGGCTGCTGCCACGGCGATACGGGCTAGAGGGTGCTGCTATTTCCTTCTCATGGATCTGAGGGGGAACTGAGGGGGGGTAGAGCGACGGGGAGGGGGTAGAGCGACGGGGAGGGCGTAGAGCGATGGGGAGGGGGTAGAGCGACGGGGAGTGGGTAGAGCGACGGGGAGGGGTAGAGCGACGGGGAGGGGGTAGAGAGACGGGGAGGGTGTAGAGAGACGGGGAGGGGATAGAGCGACGGGGAGGGGGTAGAGCGACGGAGAGGGGGTAGAGCGATGGGGAGGAGGGGGAGTGAAGGGGAAGGTAGAGTGACGAGGGAGATTATTAGACTTTGGTCAAATACATACGGACACACCTACACATTCAAGGGTTTTCTACATTGTAGAAAAATAGTGAAGACATCAAAACTATGAAATAACACATATGGAATCATGTAGTAAACAAAAAAGTGTTAAACAAATCAAAATATATTTATTTTTTGAGATTCTTCAAAGTAGCCACCCTTTGCCTTGATGACAGCTTTGCACACTCTTGGTAAAACCCTTGAAGTAGTAGGTATGTCCAAACTTTTGGCTGGTACTATACATCTAATATTTACAAATACCTGATTCATCTTGAGGCTGGGGAATATTCCATTGGTTTTTCTGGTACTGGCAAAATAATTCACACTAGGTTCAACTACACCGCTGAAAGTGTCTAACTACACCGCTGAGTGTTCAACTACACCACTGAGAGTGTTCAACTACACCACTGAGAGTGTGTGTGTGTTCAGCTACACCGCTGAGAGTGTTAAACTACACCACTGAGTGTGTTCAACTACACCACTGAGAGTGTTCAACTACACCACTGAGAGTGTTCAACTACACCACTGAGAGTGTTCAACTACACTACTGAGAGTGTTCAACTACACTACTGAGAGTGTTCAACTACACCACTGAGAGTGTGTGTGTGTTCAACTACACCGCTGAGAGTGTTGAACTACACCACTGAGTGTCCAACTACACCACTGAGAGTGTTCAACTACACCACTGAGAGTGTGTGTGTGTCACCTACACCGCTGAGAGTGTTAAACTACACCGCTGAGAGTGTGTGTGTGTTCACCTACACCGCTGAGAGTGTTCAACTACACCGCTGAGTGTTCAACTATACCACTGAGAGTGGGTGTTCAACTACACCACTGAGAGTGATTGTGATGGTTACCGTTGATGATGAGTGTGATGGTGATGGAGAAAAATACCGTTGACGATGAGTGTGATGGTTGTGGTGATGGTTACCGTTGACGATGAGGGTGATGGTTGTGGTGATGGTTACCGTTGACGATGAGTGTGATGGTGATTCTCCTCTCCAGCAAGGCGGCGGTGTTCTTGAGGAGGATGGTGTAGTTTCCAGCATCCTCAGGGTGAACGTCTCTGATCTCCAAGTTATAGTGCTGATGGAGACGCATCCTGTTGAACTCTGGACGACGGCTGATCAACTTATCACCTTTAAACCTGAGAGAACATCCAAACAAAAAGGAATACAAAGTTGAACTTGATATAGAAAAATGTTGTAGAAAACAAGTATTATTAAATACATACACCAGAAACAGGGTACACTTTGGGGCTTGTCAGATCGATATCAGCAAGGTAGAATAGCTAACTGCAGAAAAAATAGCTTGCTAGCTGATTGGCTAAACACAGAACGTCAGCAACAAACCTAGTTCTGAAAGACGAATTTAGAGGGCACCCTAGCAACATTATGAAGATAAATGTTCTATATCAGATAGTTAATGTTCCATAGCAGATAGTTAATGTTCTATATCAGATAGTTAATGTTCCATATAAGATAGTTAATGTTCCATATCAGATAGTTAATGTTCCATATCAGATAGTTAATGTTTCATGGCAGATAGTTAATGTTCGATGTCAGATAGTTAATGTTCCATATCAGAGGGTTAATGTTCCATGTCAGAGGGTTAATGTTCCATATCAGATAGTTAACAATGCCAGATGGTCTTACCACTGTATGTCAGGTCTGGGGTATGCTGACACCTTGGCTAACAGTTTGAAGGACTTCTGTCCTGATGTTGCCTCGACGACCGGGCCGCTCCTGTAGTCTAGGCTGATGAATGGCTTCTCTGTAACAGGACACATGCGTACACACACACACACACACACACACACACACACACACACACACACACACACACACACACACACACACACACACACACACACACACACACACACACACACACACACACACCACACACACACACACACACACGACACACACACACACACACACACGCAAACGTAGGAGGGCAAACATTAGCAGAGGAGGTTTGATGAAGCATACATGCGTAATGAGAAACCTTGCCAAAGACCGAAAGACTTCGGAAAGGTCTCTTACCTAGGCTTAGCTCAGCGGACTAACGCTGGGTTTCCCCGGGTTTCAAACGTAGTTCTTACCATGCACTATGACTTGCGTTGCCAGATCCAGTTTCTTCTCCACGGTGATGGTAGAGCAGGTGTAAGTGCCGGTGTCGCTGACGTTGACACTTTGGATGGTCAGGATGCTGTCTGCCTCCGTGAACCGAGAGAGAGAATTACGCTTGTGCACTATGCCCACTGTACTGTTCATCTAGAGGTGGGAGAGAGGGAGAGAGGGGGATTTAAAGAGAGAGAGGGGGATTTAGAGAGAGAGGGGGGATTTAGAGAGAGAGAGAGAGAGAGAGAGAGTGAGAGGGGGATTTAGGGAGAGAGAGGGGGGATTTAGAGAGAGAGGGGGGATTTAGAGAGAGAGAGGGGGGTTTAGAGAGAGAGAGGGGGATTTAGAGAGAGAGAGGGGGATTTAGATAGAGAGAGGGGGATTTAGATAGAGAGGGGGGGATTTAGAGAGAGCGAGAGGGGGATTTATGGAGAGAGAGGGGGAATTTAGAGAGAGAGGGGGGGATTTAGAGAGAGATAGGGGGGTTTAGAGAGAGAGAGGGGGATTTAGAGAGAGCGAGGGGGATTTAGATAGAGGGGGGATTTAGAGAGAGCGAGAGGGGGATTTAGGGAGAGAGAGGGGGGGATTTAGAGAGAGAGGGGGGGATTTAGAGAGAGAGGGGGATTATAGAGAGAAAGGGGGGATTTAAAGAGAGAGAGGGGGGATTTAGAGAGAGAGGGGGGGATTTAGAGAGAGAGGGGGGATTTAGAGAGAGGGGGGGATTTAGAGAGAGGGGGGGATTTAGAGAGAAAGAGGGGGGGATTTAGAGAGAGAGGGGGGATTTAGAGAGAGAGGGGGGATTTAGAGAAAGAGGGGGGATTTAGAGAGAGAGAGGGTGATTTAGAGAGAGAGAGGGGGATTTAGAGAGAGGGGAGATTTAGAGAGAGGGGAATTTAGAGAGAGAGAGGAGGATTTTGAGAGAGAGGGGGGATTTAGAGAGGGAGAGGGGAGATTTAGAGAGAGAGGGGGGATTTAGAGAGAGAGAGGGGGATTTAGAGAGAGCGAGAGGGGGATTTAGGGAGAGAGGGGGGGATTTAGAGAGAGAGAGGGGGATTTAGAGAGAGAGTGGGGATTTAGAGAGAGAGGGGGATTTAAAGACAGAGAGGGGGGGATTTAGAGAGAGAGAGGGGGATTTAGAGAGAGAGAGGGGGGGTTTAGAGAGAGAGAGGGGGGGATTTAGAGAGAGAGGGGGGGATTTAGAGAGAGGGAGGATTTAGAGAGAGAGAGGGGGATTTAGAGCGAGTGAGAGGGGGATTTAGGGAGAGAAAGGGGGGATTTAGAGAGAGAGAGGGGGATTTAGAGAGAGAGAGGGGGATTTAGAGAGAGGGGGGATTTAGAGAGAGGGGAATTTAGAGAGAGAGAGGATGATTTTGAGAGAGAGGGGGATTTAGAGAGGGAGAGGGGGGATTTAGAGAGTGAGGGGAGATTTAGAGAGAGAGAGGGGGATTTAGAGAGAGAGAGGGGGGGATTTAGAGAGAGGGGGGATTTAGAGAGAGGGGGGGATTTAGAGAGAGAGCGGGGGATTTAGAGAGAGAGGGGGGATTTAGAGAGAGATGGGGGGATTTAGAGAGAGCGAGAGAGAGAGAGAGAGGGGGGGGATTTAGAGAGAGATGGGGGGAGACCGAGAAATTTAAAGACATAAACAAGACAGTCTATACTTATATTTCCATCTAATTACCTAGTTCCTCTTAATCCGAGCTAAAATAGGAGCATATAATGAAATTCCCCCCCCCCCCAACATTTACCTGGATCTACGTAAAGTGTACAAACGACTCTTTTCTCTACCGTACCTGTTTTCCAGGAAAGGACCAGCGGAACTCGACAAACATGCCAAACTCTACAGTGGCGTTACAGTTGAGCGTCAGGGCTTCCCCCATGATCAGCTCCACCGAGTCCTCTGGATACAGCTTGACATCGTAAAGCTGACTTCCTGTCGGGGGGGTGGGGGGGGTGGGGGGGGGGGGGGGTGAGAACGGTTACCGTGACGCCATCACAGTGACAAACAGAGCTGGCCCAGAGAAGTTGAGTCTCTTTGGCTGGCCCACACCATGTCCCTGGACCCCTGGCACGATTCCATTACTTTTAAACTCACATCCTTCCTTTCTCTCTTCCGAGAAGTAATCACTTGAAGAAAATGACCTATTTACCAACATTGGGTCGGTTCAAGTTGCATAGTTTTACACCTATCCAGTCATTACAGATCAGTGATTATTTAAACTAAGTGAGGAAGTATTTTGAACAAGGCTTAGGGCTGGAGTGGGCTAGCTCTGTCGACTCGAGGCTGAGCTAATCTGTTGAAATGTCCACCTTTCAAACTGTCGTCACCTAATCTGTGAGGACTTGATAGGGGAAACCAAACTGTCTTCATCCAGTCTTTTCACCTGTCTTTAGGAAAACTTTAAGACTGTCAGCGGCCGACCAAGACCTCTCTAATTGTGAAGCTCAAGTTGTGGCTCTCTGCTCTTATTGGGAAAAAATTAGGACTCTAACATACAAGCAGTATGGACGTCTCTAATGATACAGAGAGACATGCAGTATGGACATCTCTAATAATACAGAGAGACATGCAGTACGGACATCTGTAATGATATAGAGAGACATGCAGTATGGCCATCTCTAATGATACAGAGAGACATGCAGTATGGACATCTCTAATGATACAGAGAGACATGCAGTATGGACATCTCTAATGATATAGAGTGACATGCAGTATGGACGTCTCTAATGATATAGAGAGACATGCAGTATGGCCATCTCTGTTATAGAGAGACATGCAGTATGGCCATCTCTAACGATACAGAGAGACATGCAGTATGGACATCTCTAATGATATAGAGAGACATGCAGTATGGACATCTGTAATGATAAAGAGAGACATGTAGTATGGACATCTCTGTTATACAGCGACATGCAGTATGGACGTCTCTAATGATATAGAGAGACATGCAGTATGGACATCTCTAATGATATAGAGAGACATGCAGTATGGACATCTCTAATGATATAGAGAGACATGCAGTATGGACATCTCTAAGGATATAGAGAGACATGCAGTATGGACATCTCTAAGGATATAGAGAGACATGCAGTATGGACATCTCTGTTATAGAGAGACATGCAGTATGGCCTGAGAGGAAATCCCTGATATAAAATAATTTAATTGTGACTCTCATTTCCTGTCAGTCATGTGGTCAAGAGATACTTAGGGCTCTAGTTGTACTAGTAGTGTACACTAGGTAGAGTGTAGACAGTAGAGATACTCAGGGCTCTAGTTGTACTAGTAGTGTACACTAGGTAGTGTGTACTATGTAGTGCATAGTTACCTGTGAAGTGCAGCACGTAGTGGGGAGAGCGGTACACTCTCCCCTGTAGTCCAGCTTGGCAGTACAATCCAAAGAGGAAAGGTCTAGTGTCTAAGGCCTGTCTAGGGATGGACCAGCCTCTTTTACTGTCCCACACCATCCCCTCATCCTCCAGGGGCATAGGTATAGATTCCCACTGAGGAGAGAGGAGAGGAGAGAGGGATGAGAGAGGGATGAGGAGAGAGGGATGAGAGGGGAGAGGGGGACAAGGAGAGGAGAGAGGGATGAGAGGAGAGGGGGGCGAAGAGAGGAGAGAGGGATGAGAGGGGAGAGGGGGACGAGGAGAGGAGAGAGGGATGAGAGGAGAGGGGGCGAAGAGAGGAGAGAGGGATGAGAGGGGAGAGGGGGATGAGGAGAGGAGAGGGGGATGAGAGGAGAGGGGGACGAGGAAAGGAGAGAGGGATGAGAGGAGAGGGGATGAGGAGAGAGGAACGAGAGGAGAGGGGGACGAGGAGAGAGGGATGAGAGGGACGAGGAAAGGAGAGAGGGATGAGAGGAGAGGGGACGAGGAGAGGAGAGAGGGATGAGAGGGGGACGAGGAGAGAGGGATGAGAGGGGAGAGAGGGACGAGGAAAGGAGAGAGGGATGAGAGGAGAGGGGGACGAGGAGAGGAGAGAGGGATGAGAGGAGAGGGGGACGAGGAGAGAGGAATGAGAGGGGAGATAGGGATGAGAGGAGAGGGGGACGAGGAGAGATGAATGAGAGGGGAGAGAGGGATGAGGGGAGAGGGGGACAAGGAGAGAGGAATGAGAGGGATGAGAGGAGAGGGGGACGAGGAGAGAGGAATGAGAGGGGAGATAGGGATGAGAGGAGAGGGGGACGAGGAGAGATGAATGAGAGGGGAGAGAGGGATGAGGGGAGAGGGGGACAAGGAGAGAGGAATGAGAGGGGAGAGAGGGATGAGAGGGGAGAGAGGGATGAGAGGGGAGATGGGGATGAGAGGGGAGTATCTGGGATGAGAGGGGAGAGAGGGATGAGGAGAGGAGAGAAGAATGAGAGGGGGATGAGACAGACAGACAGACAGACAGACAGACAGACAGACAGACAGACAGACAGACAGACAGACAGACAGACAGACAGACAGACAGACAGACAGACAGACAGACAGACAGACAGACAGAAATGAAGGTACCAACCAGATAAAGTGTGACGATGAGGTCGGGAACAGTGACTAGACAAGGTACTGTGATGTGAGTGGAGGATCGTGATATGAAGATTGTCTCGAGGTCACCGTTGCTTCCTCTGTTTCTCCTGAGGAAAGGCTGCTCCAGATCTGGAGGAAAGGAGACAGGACAGTCAAGGCAGTCAGAGGACAATGACAGAGATAATATACAATATAATATACAATATACATGTTTAGAATGAAGACAATCAGTTGATCATGATTGTGTTACCGCTGGAACAAAAGTATTTACAAACAACCCTTTGGGATTAATAAAGTACAACCTAATCTCCTATAATCTAGTCTCATCTCACCAGTCCTCTGTGCATAAACAATAGATCACCCCTGGCATATAACAGCATATATATTTTTTTATTTTATCTTTATTTAACTAGGCAAGTTAGTTAAGAACAAATTCTTATTTATAATGACGGCCTAGGAACAGTGGGTTAATTGTCTTGTACAGGGGCAGAACGACAGAATTTTACCTTGTCAGCTCTGGGGATTGATCTTGCAACCTTTTGGTTAGAAGTCCAACGCTCTAAACACTAGCCTACGCTGCTGCCCCAAAATTGTAATCTAGTAATTTGCTTCTAGCGCCAGATAGAACAATGAGCCATACCGTATGGATAAATGTGAAGCATCTGGTTGGCATTTCCACTCACCCCAAAATATGAAGAGAAGGAGAAGGTAAACTGACATTCTAATATTCTCCTTCACGTTTTCATGAACAGTTTTCTGTTCCCAAAACTAAAATCTGTTACGAACAGAGTGGACTATGTTTTGTAGACTTTACCCTTTGACAAAGATTTAAAAATTGTGTTGTTTAGGTCCACAAACGATGCAATCAATACCAGAGCAGTCTACTCCCCACAGAGCAGGACTGACTCATTACCAGGCAGTCTACTCGCCACAGAGCAGGACTGACTCATTACCAGAGCAGTATAACCCCAAAAGAGCAGGACTGACTCATTACCAGAGCAGTCCACCCCCCACAGAGCAGGACTGACTCATTACCAGAGCAGTCTACCCCCCACAGAGCAGGACTGACTCATTACCAGGCAGTCTACTCCCCACAGAGCAAGACTGACTCATTACCAGAGCAGGACTGACTCATTACCTGAGCAGGACTGACTCATTACCAGGCAGTCTACTCCCCACAGAGCAGGACTGACTCATTACCAGAGCAGGACTGACTCAATACCAGAGCAGTCTACTCCGCACAGAGCAGGACTGACTCATTAAAAGAGCAGGACTGACTCATTACCAGAGAAGTCTACTCCCCACAAAGCAGGACTGACTCATTACCAGAGCAGGACTGACTCATTATCAGAGCAGGACTGACTCATTACCAGGTAGTGTACTCCCCACAGAGCAGGACTGACTCATTACCAGAGCAGAACTGACTCAATACAAGAGCAGTCTACTCCCCACAGAGCAAAACTGACTCATTACCAGAGCAGTCTACTCCCTACAGAGCAGGACTGACTCATTACCAGAGCAGTCTACTCCTCACAGAGTAGGACTGACTCATTACCAGAGCAGGACTGACTCATTACCAGATCAGGACTGACTCATTACCAGAGCAGTCTACTCCCCACAGAGCAGGACTGACTCATTACCAGAGCAGTCTACTCCCCACAGAGCAGGACTGACTCATTACCAGAGCAGTCTACTCCCCACAGAGCAGGACTGACTCATTACCAGAGCAGGACTGACTCATTACCAGAGCAGGACTGACTCATTACCAGGCAGTGTACTCCCCACAGAGCAGGACTGACTCATTACCAGAGAATTCTACTCCCCACAGAGCAGGACTGACTCATTACCAGAGCAGTCTACTCCCCACAAAGCAGGACTGACTCATTACCAGAGCAGGACTGACTCATTATCAGAGTAGGACTGACTCATTAACAGGCAGTGTACTCCCCACAGAGCAGGACTGACTCATTACCAGAGCAGGACTGACTCAATACAAGAGCAGTCTACTCCCCACAGAGCAGGACTGACTCATTACCAGAGCAGTCTACTCCCTACAGTGCAGGGCTGACTCATTACCAGAGCAGTCTGCTCCCCATAGAGTAGGACTGACTCATTACCAGAGCAGGACTGACTCATTACCAGAGCAGGACTGACTCATTACCAGAGCAGTCTACTCCCCACAGAGCAGGACTGACTCATTACCAGGCAGTGTACTCCCCACAGAGCAGGACTGACTCAATACAAGAGCAGTCTACTCCCCACAGAGCAGGACTGACTCATTACCAGAGCAGTCTACTCCCCACAGAGAAGGACTGACTCATTACCAGAGCAGTCTACCCCCCACAGAGCAGGACTGACTCATTACCAGAGCTATCTACTCCCTACAGAGCAGGACTGACTCATTACCTTAGCAGTCTACTCCCTACAGAGCAGGACTGACTAATTACCAGAGCAGGACTGACTCATTACCAGAGCAGGACTGACTCATTACCAGAGCAGTCTACACCCCACAGAGCAGGACTGACTCATTACCAGAGCAGTCTACTCCCCACAAAGCAGGACTGACTCATTACCAGAGCAGGACTGACTCATTATCAGAGCAGGACTGACTCATTACCAGGTAGTGTACTCCCCACAGAGCAGGACTGACTCATTACCAGAGCAGGACTGACTCATTACCAGGTAGTGTACTCCCCACAGAGCAGGACTGACTCATTACCAGAGCAGAACTGACTCAATACAAGAGCAGTCTACTCCCCACAGAGCAGGACTGACTCATTACCAGAGCAGTCTACTCCCTACAGAGCAGGACTGACTCATTACCAGAGCAGTCTACTCCTCACAGAGTAGGACTGACTCATTACCAGAGCAGGACTGACTCATTACCAGATCAGGACTGACTCATTACCAGAGCAGTCTACTCCCCACAGAGCAGGACTGACTCATTACCAGGCAGTCTACTCGCCACAGAGCAGGACTGACTCATTACCAGAGCAGTATAACCCCAAAAGAGCAGGACTGACTCATTACCAGAGCAGTCCACCCCCCACAGAGCAGGACTGACTCATTACCAGAGCAGTCTACCCCCCACAGAGCAGGACTGACTCATTACCAGGCAGTCTACTCCCCACAGAGCAAGACTGACTCATTACCAGAGCAGGACTGACTCATTACCTGAGCAGGACTGACTCATTACCAGGCAGTCTACTCCCCACAGAGCAGGACTGACTCATTACCAGAGCAGGACTGACTCAATACCAGAGCAGTCTACTCCGCACAGAGCAGGACTGACTCATTAAAAGAGCAGGACTGACTCATTACCAGAGAAGTCTACTCCCCACAGAGCAGGACTGACTCATTACCAGAGCAGTCTACTCCCCACAAAGCAGGACTGACTCATTACCAGAGCAGGACTGACTCATTATCAGAGCAGGACTGACTCATTACCAGGTAGTGTACTCCCCACAGAGCAGGACTGACTCATTACCAGAGCAGAACTGACTCAATACAAGAGCAGTCTACTCCACACAGAGCAGGACTGACTCATTACCAGAGCAGTCTACTCCCTACAGAGCAGGACTGACTCATTACCAGAGCAGTCTACTCCTCACAGAGTAGGACTGACTCATTACCAGAGCAGGACTGACTCATTACCAGATCAGGACTGACTCATTACCAGAGCAGTCTACTCCCCACAGAGCAGGACTGACTCATTACCAGAGCAGTCTACTCCCCACAGAGCAGGACTGACTCATTACCAGAGCAGTCTACTCCCCACAGAGCAGGACTGACTCATTACCAGAGCAGGACTGACTCATTACCAGAGCAGGACTGACTCATTACCAGGCAGTGTACTCCCCACAGAGCAGGACTGACTCAATACAAGAGCAGTCTACTCCCCACAGAGCAGGACTGACTCATTACCAGAGCAGTCTACTCCCCACAGAGAAGGACTGACTCATTACCAGAGCAGTCTACCCCCCACAGAGCAGGACTGACTCATTACCAGAGCTCTCTACTCCCTACAGAGCAGGACTGACTCATTACCTTAGCAGTCTACTCCCTACAGAGCAGGACTGACTAATTACCAGAGCAGGACTGACTCATTACCAGAGCAGGACTGACTCATTACCAGAGCAGTCTACTCCCCACAGAGCAGGACTGACTCATTACCAGAGCAGTCTATTCCCCACAGAGCAGGACTGACTCATTACCAGAGCAGTCTACTCGCCACAGAGCTGGACTGACTCATTACCAGAGCAGGACTGACTCATTACCAGAGCAGGACTGACTCATTACCAGAGCAGGACTGACTCATTACCAGAGCAGTCTACTACCCACAGAGCAGGACTGACTCATTACCAGAGCAGTCTACCCCCCACAGAGCAGGACTGACTCATTACCAGGCAGTCTACTCCCCACAGAGCAAGACTGACTCATTACCAGAGCAGGACTGACTCATTACCAGGCAGTCTACTCCACACAGAGCAGGACTGACTCATTACCAGAGCAGTGATCTCCCCACAGAGCAGGACTGACTCATTACCAGAGCAGGACTGACTCATTACCAGAGCAGAACTGACTCATTACCAGGCAGTGTACTCCCCACAGAGCAGGACTGACTCATTACCAGAGCATTCTAATCGCCACAGAGCTGGACTGAATCATTATCAGAGCAGGACTGACTCATTACCAGAGCAGAACTGACTCATTACCAGGCAGTGTACTCCCCACAGAGCAGGACTGACTCATTACCAGAGCAGTCTACTCCCCAAAGAGCAGGACTGACTCATTACCAGAGCAGGACTGACTCATTACCAGAGAATTCTACTCCCCACAGAGCAGGACTGACTCATTACCAGAGCAGTCTACTCCCCACAAAGCAGGACTGACTCATTACCAGAGCAGGACTGACTCATTATCAGAGTAGGACTGACTCATTAACAGGCAGTGTACTCCCCACAGAGCAGGACTGACTCATTACCAGAGCAGGACTGACTCAATACAAGAGCAGTCTACTCCCCACAGAGCAGGACTGACTCATTACCAGAGCAGTCTACTCCCTACAGTGCAGGGCTGACTCATTACCAGAGCAGTCTGCTCCCCATAGAGTAGGACTGACTCATTACCAGAGCAGGACTGACTCATTACCAGAGCAGGACTGACTCATTACCAGAGCAGTCTACTCCCCACAGAGCAGGACTGACTCATTACCAGGCAGTGTACTCCCCACAGAGCAGGACTGACTCAATACAAGAGCAGTCTACTCCCCACAGAGCAGGACTGACTCATTACCAGAGCAGTCTACTCCCCACAGAGAAGGACTGACTCATTACCAGAGCAGTCTACCCCCCACAGAGCAGGACTGACTCATTACCAGAGCTCTCTACTCCCTACAGAGCAGGACTGACTCATTACCTTAGCAGTCTACTCCCTACAGAGCAGGACTGACTAATTACCAGAGCAGGACTGACTCATTACCAGAGCAGGACTGACTCATTACCAGAGCAGTCTACTCCCCACAGAGCAGGACTGACTCATTACCAGAGCAGTCTACTCCCCACAAAGCAGGACTGACTCATTACCAGAGCAGGACTGACTCATTATCAGAGCAGGACTGACTCATTACCAGGTAGTGTACTCCCCACAGAGCAGGACTGACTCATTACCAGAGCAGGACTGACTCATTACCAGGTAGTGTACTCCCCACAGAGCAGGACTGACTCATTACCAGAGCAGAACTGACTCAATACAAGAGCAGTCTACTCCCCACAGAGCAGGACTGACTCATTACCAGAGCAGTCTACTCCCTACAGAGCAGGACTGACTCATTACCAGAGCAGTCTACTCCTCACAGAGTAGGACTGACTCATTACCAGAGCAGGACTGACTCATTACCAGATCAGGACTGACTCATTACCAGAGCAGTCTACTCCCCACAGAGCAGGACTGACTCATTACCAGAGCAGTCTACTCCCCACAGAGCAGGACTGACTCATTACCAGAGCAGTCTACTCCCCACAGAGCAGGACTGACTCATTACCAGAGCAGGACTGACTCATTACCAGGTAGTGTACTCCCCACAGAGCAGGACTGACTCATTACCAGAGCAGAACTGACTCAATACAAGAGCAGTCTACTCCCCACAGAGCAGGACTGACTCATTACCAGAGCAGTCTACTCCCTACAGAGCAGGACTGACTCATTACCAGAGCAGTCTACTCCTCACAGAGTAGGACTGACTCATTACCAGAGCAGGACTGACTCATTACCAGATCAGGACTGACTCATTACCAGAGCAGTCTACTCCCCACAGAGCAGGACTGACTCATTACCAGAGCAGTCTACTCCCCACAGAGCAGGACTGACTCATTACCAGAGCAGTCTACTCCCCACAGAGCAGGACTGACTCATTACCAGAGCAGGACTGACTCATTACCAGGTAGTGTACTCCCCACAGAGCAGGACTGACTCATTACCAGAGCAGAACTGACTCAATACAAGAGCAGTCTACTCCCCACAGAGCAGGACTGACTCATTACCAGAGCAGTCTACTCCCTACAGAGCAGGACTGACTCATTACCAGAGCAGTCTACTCCTCACAGAGCAGGACTGACTCATTACCAGAGCAGGACTGACTCATTACCAGAGCAGTCTACTCCCCACAGAGCAGGACTGACTCATTACCAGAGCAGTCTACTCCCCACAGAGCAGGACTGACTCATTACCAGAGCAGTCTACTCGCCACAGAGCTGGACTGACTCATTACCAGAGCAGGACTGACTCATTACCAGAGCAGGACTGACTCATTACCAGAGCAGGACTGACTCATTACCAGAGCAGTCTACTCCCCACAGAGCAGGACTGACTCATTACCAGGCAGTGTACTCCCCACAGAGCAGGACTGACTCAATACAAGAGCAGTCTACTCCCCACAGAGCAGGACTGACTCATTACCAGAGCAGTCTACTCCCCACAGAGAAGGACTGACTCATTACCAGAGCAGTCTACCCCCCACAGAGCAGGACTGACTCATTACCAGAGCTCTCTACTCCCTACAGAGCAGGACTGACTCATTACCTTAGCAGTCTACTCCCTACAGAGCAGGACTGACTAATTACCAGAGCAGGACTGACTCATTACCAGAGCAGGACTGACTCATTACCAGAGCAGTCTACTCCCCACAGAGCAGGACTGACTCATTACCAGAGCAGTCTACTCCCCACAAAGCAGGACTGACTCATTACCAGAGCAGGACTGACTCATTATCAGAGCAGGACTGACTCATTACCAGGTAGTGTACTCCCCACAGAGCAGGACTGACTCATTACCAGAGCAGAACTGACTCAATACAAGAGCAGTCTACTCCCCACAGAGCAGGACTGACTCATTACCAGAGCAGTCTACTCCCTACAGAGCAGGACTGACTCATTACCAGAGCAGTCTACTCCTCACAGAGTAGGACTGACTCATTACCAGAGCAGGACTGACTCATTACCAGATCAGGACTGACTCATTACCAGAGCAGTCTACTCCCCACAGAGCAGGACTGACTCATTACCAGAGCAGTCTACTCCCCACAGAGCAGGACTGACTCATTACCAGAGCAGTCTACTCCCCACAGAGCAGGACTGACTCATTACCAGAGCAGGACTGACTCATTACCAGGTAGTGTACTCCCCACAGAGCAGGACTGACTCATTACCAGAGCAGAACTGACTCAATACAAGAGCAGTCTACTCCCCACAGAGCAGGACTGACTCATTACCAGAGCAGTCTACTCCCTACAGAGCAGGACTGACTCATTACCAGAGCAGTCTACTCCCCACAGAGCAGGACTGACTCATTACCAGAGCAGGACTGACTCATTATCAGAGCAGGACTGACTCATTACCAGGTAGTGTACTCCCCACAGAGCAGGACTGACTCATTACCAGAGCAGAACTGACTCAATACAAGAGCAGTCTACTCCCCACAGAGCAGGACTGACTCATTACCAGAGCAGTCTACTCCCTACAGAGCAGGACTGACTCATTACCAGAGCAGTCTACTCCTCACAGAGTAGGACTGACTCATTACCAGAGCAGGACTGACTCATTACCAGATCAGGACTGACTCATTACCAGAGCAGTCTACTCCCCACAGAGCAGGACTGACTCATTACCAGAGCAGTCTACTCCCTACAGAGCAGGACTGACTCATTACCAGAGCAGTCTACTCCTCACAGAGCAGGACTGACTCATTACCAGAGCAGGACTGACTCATTACCAGAGCAGTCTACTCCCCACAGAGCAGGACTGACTCATTACCAGAGCAGTCTATTCCCCACAGAGCAGGACTGACTCATTACCAGAGCAGTCTACTCGCCACAGAGCTGGACTGACTCATTACCAGAGCAGGACTGACTCATTACCAGAGCAGGACTGACTCATTACCAGAGCAGGACTGACTCATTACCAGAGCAGTCTACTACCCACAGAGCAGGACTGACTCATTACCAGAGCAGTCTACCCCCCACAGAGCAGGACTGACTCATGACCAGGCAGTCTACTCCCCACAGAGCAAGACTGACTCATTACCAGAGCAGGACTGACTCATTACCAGGCAGTCTACTCCACACAGAGCAGGACTGACTCATTACCAGAGCAGTGATCTCCCCACAGAGCAGGACTGACTCATTACCAGAGCAGGACTGACTCATTACCAGAGCAGAACTGACTCATTACCAGGCAGTGTACTCCCCACAGAGCAGGACTGACTCATTACCAGAGCATTCTAATCGCCACAGAGCAGGACTGACTCATTACCAGAGCAGGACTGACTCAATACAAGAGCAGTCTACTCCCCACAGAGCAGGACTGACTCATTACCAGAGCAGTCTACTCCCTACAGTGCAGGGCTGACTCATTACCAGAGCAGTCTGCTCCCCATAGAGTAGGACTGACTCATTACCAGAGCAGGACTGACTCATTACCAGAGCAGGACTGACTCATTACCAGAGCAGTCTACTCCCCACAGAGCAGGACTGACTCATTACCAGGCAGTGTACTCCCCACAGAGAAGGACTGACTCATTACCAGAGCAGTCTACCCCCCACAGAGCAGGACTGACTCATTACCAGAGCTCTCTACTCCCTACAGAGCAGGACTGACTCATTACCTTAGCAGTCTACTCCCTACAGAGCAGGACTGACTAATTACCAGAGCAGGACTGACTCATTACCAGAGCAGGACTGACTCATTACCAGAGCAGTCTACTCCCCACAAAGCAGGACTGACTCATTACCAGAGCAGGACTGACTCATTATCAGAGCAGGACTGACTCATTACCAGGTAGTGTACTCCCCACAGAGCAGGACTGACTCATTACCAGAGCAGGACTGACTCATTACCAGGTAGTGTACTCCCCACAGAGCAGGACTGACTCATTACCAGAGCAGAACTGACTCAATACAAGAGCAGTCTACTCCCCACAGAGCAGGACTGACTCATTACCAGAGCAGTCTACTCCCTACAGAGCAGGACTGACTCATTACCAGAGCAGTCTACTCCTCACAGAGTAGGACTGACTCATTACCAGAGCAGGACTGACTCATTACCAGAGCAGGACTGACTCATTACCAGGTAGTGTACTCCCCACAGAGCAGGACTGACTCATTACCAGAGCAGAACTGACTCAATACAAGAGCAGTCTACTCCCCACAGAGCAGGACTGACTCATTACCAGAGCAGTCTACTCCCTACAGAGCAGGACTGACTCATTACCAGAGCAGTCTACTCCTCACAGAGCAGGACTGACTCATTACCAGAGCAGTCTACTCCCCACAGAGCAGGACTGACTCATTACCAGAGCAGTCTACTCCCCACAAAGCAGGACTGACTCATTACCAGAGCAGGACTGACTCATTATCAGAGCAGGACTGACTCATTACCAGGTAGTGTACTCCCCACAGAGCAGGACTGACTCATTACCAGAGCAGGACTGACTCATTACCAGGTAGTGTACTCCCCACAGAGCAGGACTGACTCATTACCAGAGCAGAACTGACTCAATACAAGAGCAGTCTACTCCCCACAGAGCAGGACTGACTCATTACCAGAGCAGTCTACTCCCTACAGAGCAGGACTGACTCATTACCAGAGCAGTCTACTCCTCACAGAGTAGGACTGACTCATTACCAGAGCAGGACTGACTCATTACCAGATCAGGACTGACTCATTACCAGAGCAGTCTACTCCCCACAGAGCAGGACTGACTCATTACCAGAGCAGTCTACTCCCCACAGAGCAGGACTGACTCATTACCAGAGCAGGACTGACTCATTACCAGAGCAGGACTGACTCATTACCAGAGCAGTCTACTCCCCACAGAGCAGGACTGACTCATTACCAGAGCAGTCTACTCCCCACAGAGCAGGACTGACTCATTACCAGAGCAGTCTACTCCCCACAGAGCAGGACTGACTCATTACCAGAGCAGGACTGACTCATTACCAGGTAGTGTACTCCCCACAGAGCAGGACTGACTCATTACCAGAGCAGAACTGACTCAATACAAGAGCAGTCTACTCCCCACAGAGCAGGACTGACTCATTACCAGAGCAGTCTACTCCCTACAGAGCAGGACTGACTCATTACCAGAGCAGTCTACTCCTCACAGAGCAGGACTGACTCATTACCAGAGCAGGACTGACTCATTACCAGAGCAGTCTACTCCCCACAGAGCAGGACTGACTCATTACCAGAGCAGTCTACTCCCCACAGAGCAGGACTGACTCATTACCAGAGCAGTCTACTCGCCACAGAGCTGGACTGACTCATTACCAGAGCAGGACTGACTCATTACCAGAGCAGGACTGACTCATTACCAGAGCAGGACTGACTCATTACCAGAGCAGTCTACTCCCCACAGAGCAGGACTGACTCATTACCAGGCAGTGTACTCCCCACAGAGCAGGACTGACTCAATACAAGAGCAGTCTACTCCCCACAGAGCAGGACTGACTCATTACCAGAGCAGTCTACTCCCCACAGAGAAGGACTGACTCATTACCAGAGCAGTCTACCCCCCACAGAGCAGGACTGACTCATTACCAGAGCTCTCTACTCCCTACAGAGCAGGACTGACTCATTACCTTAGCAGTCTACTCCCTACAGAGCAGGACTGACTAATTACCAGAGCAGGACTGACTCATTACCAGAGCAGGACTGACTCATTACCAGAGCAGTCTACTCCCCACAGAGCAGGACTGACTCATTACCAGAGCAGTCTACTCCCCACAAAGCAGGACTGACTCATTACCAGAGCAGGACTGACTCATTATCAGAGCAGGACTGACTCATTACCAGGTAGTGTACTCCCCACAGAGCAGGACTGACTCATTACCAGAGCAGAACTGACTCAATACAAGAGCAGTCTACTCCCCACAGAGCAGGACTGACTCATTACCAGAGCAGTCTACTCCCTACAGAGCAGGACTGACTCATTACCAGAGCAGTCTACTCCTCACAGAGTAGGACTGACTCATTACCAGAGCAGGACTGACTCATTACCAGATCAGGACTGACTCATTACCAGAGCAGTCTACTCCCCACAGAGCAGGACTGACTCATTACCAGAGCAGTCTACTCCCCACAGAGCAGGACTGACTCATTACCAGAGCAGTCTACTCCCCACAGAGCAGGACTGACTCATTACCAGAGCAGGACTGACTCATTACCAGGTAGTGTACTCCCCACAGAGCAGGACTGACTCATTACCAGAGCAGAACTGACTCAATACAAGAGCAGTCTACTCCCCACAGAGCAGGACTGACTCATTACCAGAGCAGTCTACTCCCTACAGAGCAGGACTGACTCATTACCAGAGCAGTCTACTCCCCACAAAGCAGGACTGACTCATTACCAGAGCAGGACTGACTCATTATCAGAGCAGGACTGACTCATTACCAGGTAGTGTACTCCCCACAGAGCAGGACTGACTCATTACCAGAGCAGAACTGACTCAATACAAGAGCAGTCTACTCCCCACAGAGCAGGACTGACTCATTACCAGAGCAGTCTACTCCCTACAGAGCAGGACTGACTCATTACCAGAGCAGTCTACTCCTCACAGAGTAGGACTGACTCATTACCAGAGCAGGACTGACTCATTACCAGATCAGGACTGACTCATTACCAGAGCAGTCTACTCCCCACAGAGCAGGACTGACTCATTACCAGAGCAGTCTACTCCCCACAGAGCAGGACTGACTCATTACCAGAGCAGTCTACTCCCCACAGAGCAGGACTGACTCATTACCAGAGCAGGACTGACTCATTACCAGGTAGTGTACTCCCCACAGAGCAGGACTGACTCATTACCAGAGCAGAACTGACTCAATACAAGAGCAGTCTACTCCCCACAGAGCAGGACTGACTCATTACCAGAGCAGTCTACTCCCTACAGAGCAGGACTGACTCATTACCAGAGCAGTCTACTCCTCACAGAGCAGGACTGACTCATTACCAGAGCAGGACTGACTCATTACCAGAGCAGTCTACTCCCCACAGAGCAGGACTGACTCATTACCAGAGCAGTCTATTCCCCACAGAGCAGGACTGACTCATTACCAGAGCAGTCTACTCGCCACAGAGCTGGACTGACTCATTACCAGAGCAGGACTGACTCATTACCAGAGCAGGACTGACTCATTACCAGAGCAGGACTGACTCATTACCAGAGCAGTCTACTACCCACAGAGCAGGACTGACTCATTACCAGAGCAGTCTACCCCCCACAGAGCAGGACTGACTCATGACCAGGCAGTCTACTCCCCACAGAGCAAGACTGACTCATTACCAGAGCAGGACTGACTCATTACCAGGCAGTCTACTCCACACAGAGCAGGACTGACTCATTACCAGAGCAGTGATCTCCCCACAGAGCAGGACTGACTCATTACCAGAGCAGGACTGACTCATTACCAGAGCAGGACTGACTCATACCAGAGCAGTCTACTCCCCACAGAGCAGGACTGACTCATTACCAGAGCAGTCTACTCCCTACAGTGCAGGGCTGACTCATTACCAGAGCAGTCTAGCTCCCCATAGAGTAGGACTGACTCATTACCAGAGCAGGACTGACTCATTACCAGAGCAGGACTGACTCATTACCAGAGCAGTCTACTCCCCACAGAGCAGGACTGACTCATTACCAGGCAGTGTACTCCCCACAGAGCAGGACTGACTCAATACAAGAGCAGTCTACTCCCCACAGAGCAGGACTGACTCATTACCAGAGCAGTCTACTCCCCACAGAGAAGGACTGACTCATTACCAGAGCAGTCTACCCCCCACAGAGCAGGACTGACTCATTACCAGAGCTCTCTACTCCCTACAGAGCAGGACTGACTCATTACCAGAGCAGTCTACTCCCACAGAGCAGGACTGACTCATTACCAGAGCAGGACTGACTCATTACCAGAGCAGGACTGACTCATTACCAGAGCAGTCTACTCCCCACAGAGCAGGACTGACTCATTACCAGAGCAGTCTACTCCCCACAGAGCAGGACTGACTCATTACCAGAGCAGTCTACTCCCCACAGAGCAGGACTGACTCATTACCAGAGCAGGACTGACTCATTACCAGGTAGTGTACTCCCCACAGAGCAGGACTGACTCATTACCAGAGCAGAACTGACTCAATACAAGAGCAGTCTACTCCCCACAGAGCAGGACTGACTCATTACCAGAGCAGTCTACTCCCTACAGAGCAGGACTGACTCATTACCAGAGCAGTCTACTCCTCACAGAGCAGGACTGACTCATTACCAGAGCAGGACTGACTCATTACAGAGCAGGACTGACTCATTACCAGGCAGTGTACTCCCCACAGAGCAGGACTGACTCATTACCAGAGCAGGACTGACTCAATACAAGAGCAGTCTACTCCCCACAGAGCAGGACTGACTCATTACCAGAGCAGTCTACTCCCTACAGTGCAGGGCTGACTCATTACCAGAGCAGTCTGCTCCCCATAGAGTAGGACTGACTCATTACCAGAGCAGGACTGACTCATTACCAGAGCAGGACTGACTCATTACCAGAGCAGTCTACTCCCCACAGAGCAGGACTGACTCATTACCAGGCAGTGTACTCCCCACAGAGCAGGACTGACTCAATACAAGAGCAGTCTACTCCCCACAGAGCAGGACTGACTCATTACCAGAGCAGTCTACTCCCCACAGAGAAGGACTGACTCATTACCAGAGCAGTCTACCCCCCACAGAGCAGGACTGACTCATTACCAGAGCTCTCTACTCCCTACAGAGCAGGACTGACTCATTACCTTAGCAGTCTACTCCCTACAGAGCAGGACTGACTAATTACCAGAGCAGGACTGACTCATTACCAGAGCAGGACTGACTCATTACCAGAGCAGTCTACTCCCCACAGAGCAGGACTGACTCATTACCAGAGCAGTCTACTCCCCACAAAGCAGGACTGACTCATTACCAGAGCAGGACTGACTCATTATCAGAGCAGGACTGACTCATTACCAGGTAGTGTACTCCCCACAGAGCAGGACTGACTCATTACCAGAGCAGAACTGACTCAATACAAGAGCAGTCTACTCCCCACAGAGCAGGACTGACTCATTACCAGAGCAGTCTACTCCCTACAGAGCAGGACTGACTCATTACCAGAGCAGTCTACTCCTCACAGAGTAGGACTGACTCATTACCAGAGCAGGACTGACTCATTACCAGATCAGGACTGACTCATTACCAGAGCAGTCTACTCCCCACAGAGCAGGACTGACTCATTACCAGAGCAGTCTACTCCCCACAGAGCAGGACTGACTCATTACCAGAGCAGTCTACTCCCCACAGAGCAGGACTGACTCATTACCAGAGCAGGACTGACTCATTACCAGGTAGTGTACTCCCCACAGAGCAGGACTGACTCATTACCAGAGCAGAACTGACTCAATACAAGAGCAGTCTACTCCCCACAGAGCAGGACTGACTCATTACCAGAGCAGTCTACTCCCTACAGAGCAGGACTGACTCATTACCAGAGCAGTCTACTCCTCACAGAGTAGGACTGACTCATTACCAGAGCAGGACTGACTCATTACCAGATCAGGACTGACTCATTACCAGAGCAGTCTACTCCCCACAGAGCAGGACTGACTCATTACCAGAGCAGTCTACTCCCCACAGAGCAGGACTGACTCATTACCAGAGCAGTCTACTCCCCACAGAGCAGGACTGACTCATTACCAGAGCAGGACTGACTCATTACCAGGTAGTGTACTCCCCACAGAGCAGGACTGACTCATTACCAGAGCAGAACTGACTCAATACAAGAGCAGTCTACTCCCCACAGAGCAGGACTGACTCATTACCAGAGCAGTCTACTCCCTACAGAGCAGGACTGACTCATTACCAGAGCAGTCTACTCCTCACAGAGCAGGACTGACTCATTACCAGAGCAGGACTGACTCATTACCAGAGCAGTCTACTCCCCACAGAGCAGGACTGACTCATTACCAGAGCAGTCTATTCCCCACAGAGCAGGACTGACTCATTACCAGAGCAGTCTACTCGCCACAGAGCTGGACTGACTCATTACCAGAGCAGGACTGACTCATTACCAGAGCAGGACTGACTCATTACCAGAGCAGGACTGACTCATTACCAGAGCAGTCTACTACCCACAGAGCAGGACTGACTCATTACCAGAGCAGTCTACCCCCCACAGAGCAGGACTGACTCATGACCAGGCAGTCTACTCCCCACAGAGCAAGACTGACTCATTACCAGAGCAGGACTGACTCATTACCAGGCAGTCTACTCCACACAGAGCAGGACTGACTCATTACCAGAGCAGTGATCTCCCCACAGAGCAGGACTGACTCATTACCAGAGCAGGACTGACTCATTACCAGGCAGTGTACTCCCCACAGAGCAGGACTGACTCATTACCAGAGCATTCTAATCGCCACAGAGCAGGACTGACTCATTACCAGAGCAGGACTGACTCAATACAAGAGCAGTCTACTCCCCACAGAGCAGGACTGACTCATTACCAGAGCAGTCTACTCCCTACAGTGCAGGGCTGACTCATTACCAGAGCAGTCTGCTCCCCATAGAGTAGGACTGACTCATTACCAGAGCAGGACTGACTCATTACCAGAGCAGGACTGACTCATTACCAGAGCAGTCTACTCCCCACAGAGCAGGACTGACTCATTACCAGGCAGTGTACTCCCCACAGAGCAGGACTGACTCAATACAAGAGCAGTCTACTCCCCACAGAGCAGGACTGACTCATTACCAGAGCAGTCTACTCCCCACAGAGAAGGACTGACTCATTACCAGAGCAGTCTACCCCCCACAGAGCAGGACTGACTCATTACCAGAGCTCTCTACTCCCTACAGAGCAGGACTGACTCATTACCTTAGCAGTCTACTCCCTACAGAGCAGGACTGACTAATTACCAGAGCAGGACTGACTCATTACCAGAGCAGGACTGACTCATTACCAGAGCAGTCTACTCCCCACAGAGCAGGACTGACTCATTACCAGAGCAGTCTACTCCCCACAAAGCAGGACTGACTCATTACCAGAGCAGGACTGACTCATTATCAGAGCAGGACTGACTCATTACCAGGTAGTGTACTCCCCACAGAGCAGGACTGACTCATTACCAGAGCAGGACTGACTCATTACCAGGTAGTGTACTCCCACAGAGCAGGACTGACTCATTACCAGAGCAGAACTGACTCAATACAAGAGCAGTCTACTCCCCACAGAGCAGGACTGACTCATTACCAGAGCAGTCTACTCCCTACAGAGCAGGACTGACTCATTACCAGAGCAGTCTACTCCTCACAGAGTAGGACTGACTCATTACCAGAGCAGGACTGACTCATTACCAGAGCAGGACTGACTCATTACCAGAGCAGTCTACTCCCCACAGAGCAGGACTGACTCATTACCAGAGCAGTCTACTCCCTACAGAGCAGGACTGACTCATTACCAGAGCAGTCTACTCCCACAGAGTAGGACTGACTCATTACCAGAGCAGGACTGACTCATTACCAGAGCAGGACTGACTCATTACCAGAGCAGTCTACTCCCCACAGAGCAGGACTGACTCATTACCAGCAAAGAGCAGGACTGACTCATTACCAGAGCAGTCTACTCCCCACAGAGCAGGACTGACTCATTACCAGAGCAGGACTGACTCATTACCAGGCAGTGTACTCCCCACAGAGCTGGACTAACTCATTACCAGAGCAGAACTGACTCAATACAAGAGCAGTCTACTCCCCACAGAGCAGGACTGACTCATTACCAGAGCAGTCTACTCCCTACAGAGCAGGACTGACTCATTACCAGAGCAGTCTACTCCCTCACAGAGCAGGACTGACTCATTACCAGAGCAGGACTGACTCATTACCAGAGCAGGACTGACTCATTACCAGAGCAGTCTACTCCCCACAGAGCAGGACTGACTCATTACCAGAGCAGTCTACTCCCCACAAAGCAGGACTGACTCATTACCAGAGCAGGACTGACTCATTATCAGAGCAGGACTGACTCATTACCAGGTAGTGTACTCCCCACAGAGCAGGACTGACTCATTACCAGAGCAGGACTGACTCATTACCAGGTAGTGTACTCCCCACAGAGCAGGACTGACTCATTACCAGAGCAGAACTGACTCAATACAAGAGCAGTCTACTCCCCACAGAGCAGGACTGACTCATTACCAGAGCAGTCTACTCCCTACAGAGCAGGACTGACTCATTACCAGAGCAGTCTACTCCTCACAGAGTAGGACTGACTCATTACCAGAGCAGGACTGACTCATTACCAGATCAGGACTGACTCATTACCAGAGCAGTCTACTCCCCACAGAGCAGGACTGACTCATTACCAGAGCAGTCTACTCCCCACAGAGCAGGACTGACTCATTACCAGAGCAGTCTACTCCCCACAGAGCAGGACTGACTCATTACCAGAGCAGGACTGACTCATTACCAGGTAGTGTACTCCCCACAGAGCAGGACTGACTCATTACCAGAGCAGAACTGACTCAATACAAGAGCAGTCTACTCCCCACAGAGCAGGACTGACTCATTACCAGAGCAGTCTACTCCTCACAGAGTAGGACTGACTCATTACCAGAGCAGGACTGACTCATTACCAGATCAGGACTGACTCATTACCAGAGCAGTCTACTCCCCACAGAGCAGGACTGACTCATTACCAGAGCAGTCTACTCCCCACAGAGCAGGACTGACTCATTACCAGAGCAGGACTGACTCATTACCAGAGCAGGACTGACTCATTACCAGGCAGTGTACTCCCCACAGAGCAGGACTGACTCAATACAAGAGCAGTCTACTCCCCACAGAGCAGGACTGACTCATTACCAGAGCAGTCTACTCCCCACAGAGAAGGACTGACTCATTACCAGAGCAGTCTACCCCCCACAGAGCAGGACTGACTCATTACCAGAGCTCTCTACTCCCTACAGAGCAGGACTGACTCATTACCTTAGCAGTCTACTCCCTACAGAGCAGGACTGACTAATTACCAGAGCAGGACTGACTCATTACCAGAGCAGGACTGACTCATTACCAGAGCAGTCTACTCCCCACAGAGCAGGACTGACTCATTACCAGAGCAGTCTACTCGCCACAGAGCTGGACTGACTCATTACCAGAGCAGGACTGACTCATTACCAGAGCAGGACTGACTCATTACCAGAGCAGGACTGACTCATTACCAGAGCAGTCTACTACCCACAGAGCAGGACTGACTCATTACCAGAGCAGTCTACCCCCCACAGAGCAGGACTGACTCATTACCAGGCAGTCTACTCCCCACAGAGCAAGACTGACTCATTACCAGAGCAGGACTGACTCATTACCAGGCAGTCTACTCCACACAGAGCAGGACTGACTCATTACCAGAGCAGTGATCTCCCCACAGAGCAGGACTGACTCATTACCAGAGCAGGACTGACTCATTACCAGAGCAGAACTGACTCATTACCAGGCAGTGTACTCCCCACAGAGCAGGACTGACTCATTACCAGAGCATTCTAATCGCCACAGAGCTGGACTGAATCATTATCAGAGCAGGACTGACTCATTACCAGAGCAGAACTGACTCATTACCAGGCAGTGTACTCCCCACAGAGCAGGACTGACTCATTACCAGAGCAGGACTGACTCATTACCAGAGCAGGACTGACTCATTACCAGAGCAGTCTACTACCCACAGAGCAGGACTGACTCATTACCAGAGCAGTCTACCCCCCACAGAGCAGGACTGACTCATTACCAGGCAGTCTACTCCCCACAGAGCAAGACTGACTCATTACCAGAGCAGGACTGACTCATTACCAGGCAGTCTACTCCACACAGAGCAGGACTGACTCATTACCAGAGCAGTGATCTCCCCACAGAGCAGGACTGACTCATTACCAGAGCAGGATCTGACTCTCTCCACAGAGCAGGACTGACTCATTACCAGAGCAGTCTACTCCCCACAGAGCAGGACTGACTCATTACCAGAGCAGTCTACTCCCCACAGAGCAGGACTGACTCATTACCAGAGCAGGACTGACTCATTACCAGGCAGTCTACTCCACACAGAGCAGGACTGACTCATTACCAGAGCAGTGTACTCCCCACAGAGCAGGACTGACTCATTACCAGAGCAGTCTACTCCCCACAGAGCAGGACTGACTCATTACCAGGCAGTGTACTCCCCACAGAGCAGGACTGACTCATTACCAGAGCATTCTAATCCCACAGAGCTGGACTGAATCATTATCAGAGCAGGACTGACTCATTACCAGAGCAGAACTGACTCATTACCAGGCAGTGTACTCCCCACAGAGCAGGACTGACTCATTACCAGAGCAGTCTACTCCCCAAAGAGCAGGACTGACTCATTACCAGAGCAGGACTGACTCATTACCAGAGAATTCTACTCCCCACAGAGCAGGACTGACTCATTACCAGAGCAGTCTACTCCCCACAAAGCAGGACTGACTCATTACCAGAGCAGGACTGACTCATTATCAGAGTAGGACTGACTCATTACCAGGCAGTGTACTCCCCACAGAGCAGGACTGACTCATTACCAGAGCAGGACTGACTCAATACAAGAGCAGTCTACTCCCCACAGAGCAGGACTGACTCATTACCAGAGCAGTCTACTCCCTACAGTGCAGGGCTGACTCATTACCAGAGCAGTCTGCTCCCCATAGAGTAGGACTGACTCATTACCAGAGCAGGACTGACTCATTACCAGAGCAGGACTGACTCATTACCAGAGCAGTCTACTCCCCACAGAGCAGGACTGACTCATTACCAGGCAGTGTACTCCCCACAGAGCAGGACTGACTCAATACAAGAGCAGTCTACTCCCCACAGAGCAGGACTGACTCATTACCAGAGCAGTCTACTCCCCACAGAGAAGGACTGACTCATTACCAGAGCAGTCTACCCCCCACAGAGCAGGACTGACTCATTACCAGAGCTCTCTACTCCCTACAGAGCAGGACTGACTCATTACCTTAGCAGTCTACTCCCTACAGAGCAGGACTGACTAATTACCAGAGCAGGACTGACTCATTACCAGAGCAGGACTGACTCATTACCAGAGCAGTCTACTCCCCACAGAGCAGGACTGACTCATTACCAGAGCAGTCTACTCCCCACAAAGCAGGACTGACTCATTACCAGAGCAGGACTGACTCATTATCAGAGCAGGACTGACTCATTACCAGGTAGTGTACTCCCCACAGAGCAGGACTGACTCATTACCAGAGAAGGACTGACTCATTACCAGGTAGTGTACTCCCCACAGAGCAGGACTGACTCATTACCAGAGCAGAACTGACTCAATACAAGAGCAGTCTACTCCCCACAGAGCAGGACTGACTCATTACCAGAGCAGTCTACTCCCTACAGAGCAGGACTGACTCATTACCAGAGCAGTCTACTCCTCACAGAGTAGGACTGACTCATTACCAGAGCAGGACTGACTCATTACCAGATCAGGACTGACTCATTACCAGAGCAGTCTACTCCCCACAGAGCAGGACTGACTCATTACCAGAGCAGTCTACTCCCCACAGAGCAGGACTGACTCATTACCAGAGCAGTCTACTCCCCACAGAGCAGGACTGACTCATTACCAGAGCAGGACTGACTCATTACCAGGTAGTGTACTCCCCACAGAGCAGGACTGACTCATTACCAGAGCAGAACTGACTCAATACAAGAGCAGTCTACTCCCCACAGAGCAGGACTGACTCATTACCAGAGCAGTCTACTCCCTACAGAGCAGGACTGACTCATTACCAGAGCAGTCTACTCCTCACAGAGTAGGACTGACTCATTACCAGATCAGGACTGACTCATTACCAGAGCAGTCTACTCCCCACAGAGCAGGACTGACTCATTACCAGAGCAGTCTACTCCCCACAGAGCAGGACTGACTCATTACCAGAGCAGGACTGACTCATTACCAGAGCAGGACTGACTCATTACCAGGCAGTGTACTCCCCACAGAGCAGGACTGACTCAATACAAGAGCAGTCTACTCCCCACAGAGCAGGACTGACTCATTACCAGAGCAGTCTACTCCCCACAGAGAAGGACTGACTCATTACCAGAGCAGTCTACCCCCCACAGAGCAGGACTGACTCATTACCAGAGCTCTCTACTCCCTACAGAGCAGGACTGACTCATTACCTTAGCAGTCTACTCCCTACAGAGCAGGACTGACTAATTACCAGAGCAGGACTGACTCATTACCAGAGCAGGACTGACTCATTACCAGAGCAGTCTACTCCCCACAGAGCAGGACTGACTCATTACCAGAGCAGTCTATTCCCCACAGAGCAGGACTGACTCATTACCAGAGCAGTCTACTCGCCACAGAGCTGGACTGACTCATTACCAGAGCAGGACTGACTCATTACCAGAGCAGGACTGACTCATTACCAGAGCAGGACTGACTCATTACCAGAGCAGTCTACTACCCACAGAGCAGGACTGACTCATTACCAGAGCAGTCTACCCCCCACAGAGCAGGACTGACTCATTACCAGGCAGTCTACTCCCCACAGAGCAAGACTGACTCATTACCAGAGCAGGACTGACTCATTACCAGGCAGTCTACTCCACACAGAGCAGGACTGACTCATTACCAGAGCAGTGATCTCCCCACAGAGCAGGACTGACTCATTACCAGAGCAGGACTGACTCATTACCAGAGCAGAACTGACTCATTACCAGGCAGTGTACTCCCCACAGAGCAGGACTGACTCATTACCAGAGCATTCTAATCGCCACAGAGCTGGTCTGAATCATTATCAGAGCAGGACTGACTCATTACCAGAGCAGAACTGACTCATTACCAGGCAGTGTACTCCCCACAGAGCAGGACTGACTCATTACCAGAGCAGGACTGACTCATTACCAGAGCAGGACTGACTCATTACCAGAGCAGTCTACTACCCACAGAGCAGGACTGACTCATTACCAGAGCAGTCTACCCCCCACAGAGCAGGACTGACTCATTACCAGGCAGTCTACTCCCCACAGAGCAAGACTGACTCATTACCAGAGCAGGACTGACTCATTACCAGGCAGTCTACTCCACACAGAGCAGGACTGACTCATTACCAGAGCAGTGATCTCCCCACAGAGCAGGACTGACTCATTACCAGAGCAGGACTGACTCATTACCAGAGCAGAACTGACTCATTACCAGGCAGTGTACTCCCCACAGAGCAGGACTGACTCATTACCAGAGCATTCTAATCGCCACAGAGCTGGACTGAATCATTATCAGAGCAGGACTGACTCATTACCAGAGCAGAACTGACTCATTACCAGGCAGTGTACTCCCCACAGAGCAGGACTGACTCATTACCAGAGCAGTCTACTCCCCAAAGAGCAGGACTGACTCATTACCAGAGCAGGACTGACTCATTACCAGAGAATTCTACTCCCCACAGAGCAGGACTGACTCATTACCAGAGCAGTCTACTCCCCACAAAGCAGGACTGACTCATTACCAGAGCAGGACTGACTCATTATCAGAGTAGGACTGACTCATTACCAGGCAGTGTACTCCCCACAGAGCAGGACTGACTCATTACCAGAGCAGGACTGACTCAATACAAGAGCAGTCTACTCCCCACTGAGCAGGACTGACTCATTACCAGAGCAGTCTAATCCCTACAGAGCAGGGCTGACTCATTACCAGAGCAGTCTGCTCCCCATAGATTAGGACTGACTCATTACCAGAGCAGGACTGACTCATTACCAGAGCAGGACTGACTCATTACCAGAGCAGTCTACTCCCCACAGAGCAGGACTGACTCATTACCAGGCAGTGTACTCCCCACAGAGCAGGACTGACTCAATACAAGAGCAGTCTACTCCCCACAGAGCAGGACTGACTCATTACCAGAGCAGTCTACTCCCCACAGAGAAGGACTGACTCATTACCAGAGCAGTCTACCCCCCACAGAGCAGGACTGACTCATTACCAGAGCTCTCTACTCCCTACAGAGCAGGACTGACTCATTACCTTAGCAGTCTACTCCCTACAGAGCAGGACTGACTAATTACCAGAGCAGGACTGACTCATTACCAGCGCAGGACTGACTCATTACCAGAGCAGTCTACTCCCCACAGAGCAGGACTGACTCATTACCAGAGCAGTCTACTCCCCACAAAGCAGGACTGACTCATTACCAGAGCAGGACTGACTCATTATCAGAGCAGGACTGACTCATTACCAGGTAGTTTACTCCCCACAGAGCAGGACAGACTCATTACCAGAGAAGGACTGACTCATTACCAGGTAGTGTACTCCCCACAGAGCAGGACTGACTCATTACCAGAGCAGAACTGACTCAATACAAGAGCAGTCTACTCCCCACAGAGCAGGACTGACACATTACCAGAGCAGTCTACTCCTCACAGAGTAGGACTGACTCATTACCAGAGCAGGACTGACTCATTACCAGATCAGGACTGACTCATTACCAGAGCAGTCTACTCACCACAGAGCAGGACTGACTCATTTCCAGAGCAGTCTACTCCCCACAGAGCAGGACTTACTCATTACCAGAGCAGGACTGACTCATTACCAGGTAGTGTACTCCCCACAGAGCAGGACTGACTCATTACCAGAGCAGGACTGACTCATTACCAGGCAGTGTACTCCCCACAGAGCAGGACTGACTCAATACAAGAGCAGTCTACTCCCCACAGAGCAGGACTGACTCATTACCAGAGCAGTCTACTCCCCACAGAGAAGGACTGACTCATTACCAGAGCAGTCTACCCCCCACAGAGCAGGACTGACTCATTACCAGAGCTCTCTACTCCCTACAGAGCAGGACTGACTCATTACCTTAGCAGTCTACTCCCTACAGAGCAGGACTGACTAATTACCAGAGCAGGACAGACTCATTACCAGAGCAGGACTGACTCATTACCAGAGCAGTCTACTCCCCACAGAGCAGGACTGACTCATTACCAGAGCAGTCTATTCCCCACAGAGCAGGACTGACTCATTACCAGAGCAGTCTACTCGCCACAGAGCTGGACTGACTCATTACCAGAGCAGGACTGACTCATTACCAGAGCAGGACTGACTCATTACCAGAGCAGGACTGACTCATTACCAGAGCAGTCTACTACCCACAGAGCAGGACTGACTCATTACCAGAGCAGTCTACCCCCCACAGAGCAGGACTGACTCATTACCAGGCAGTCTACTCCCCACAGAGCAAGACTGACTCATTACCAGAGCAGGGCTGACTCATTACCAGAGCAGTGATCTCCCCACAGAGCAGGACTGACTCATTACCAGAGCAGGACTGACTCATTACCAGAGCAGAACTGACTCATTACCAGGCAGTGTACTCCCCACAGAGCAGGACTGACTCATTACCAGAGCATTCTAATCGCCACAGAGCTGGACTGAATCATTATCAGAGCAGGACTGACTCATTACCAGAGCAGAACTGACTCATTACCAGGCAGTGTACTCCCCACAGAGCAGGACTGACTCATTACCAGAGCAGTCTACTCCCCAAAGAGCAGGACTGACTCATTACCAGAGCAGGACTGACTCATTACCAGAGAAGTCTACTCCCCACAGAGCAGGACTGACTCATTACCAGAGCAGTCTACTCCCCACAAAGCAGGACTGACTCATTACCAGAGCAGGACTGACTCATTATCAGAGTAGGACTGACTAATTACCAGGCAGTGTACTCCCCACAGAGCAGGACTGACTCATTACCAGAGCAGGACTGACTCAATACAAGAGCAGTCTACTCCCCACAGAGCAGGACTGACTCATTACCAGAGCAGTCTACTCCCTACAGAGCAGGGCTGACTCATTACCAGAGCAGTCTGCTCCCCATAGAGTAGGACTGACTCATTACCAGAGCAGGACTGACTCATTACCAGAGCAGGACTGACTCATTACCAGAGCAGTCTACTCCCCACAGAGCAGGACTGACTCATTACCAGGCAGTGTACTCCCCACAGAGCAGGACTGACTCATTACAAGAGCAGTCTACTCCCCACAGAGCAGGACTGACTCATTACCAGAGCAGTCTACTCCCCACAGAGAAGGACTGACTCATTACCAGAGCAGTCTACCCCCCACAGAGCAGGACTGACTCATTACCAGAGCTCTCTACTCCCTACAGAGCAGGACTGACTCATTACCTTAGCAGTCTACTCCCTACAGAGCAGGACTGACTAATTACCAGAGCAGGACTGACTCATTACCAGAGCAGGACTGACTCATTACCAGAGCAGTCTACTCCCCACAGAGCAGGACTGACTCATTACCAGAGCAGTCTATTCCCCATAGAGTAGGACTGACTCATTACCAGAGCAGGACTGACTCATTACCAGAGCAGGACTGACTCATTACCAGAGCAGTCTACTCCCCACAGAGCAGGACTGACTCATTACCAGGCAGTGTACTCCCCACAGAGCAGGACTGACTCATTACAAGAGCAGTCTACTCCCCACAGAGCAGGACTGACTCATTACCAGAGCAGTCTACTCCCCACAGAGAAGGACTGACTCATTACCAGAGCAGTCTACCCCCCACAGAGCAGGACTGACTCATTACCAGAGCTCTCTTCTCCCTACAGAGCAGGACTGACTCATTACCTTAGCAGTCTACTCCCTACAGAGCAGGACTGACTAATTACCAGAGCAGGACTGACTCATTACCAGAGCAGGACTGACTCATTACCAGAGCAGTCTACTCCCCACAGAGCAGGACTGACTCATTACCAGAGCAGTCTATTCCCCACAGAGCAGGACTGACTCATTACCAGAGCAGTGTACTCGCCACAGAGCTGGACTGACTCATTACCAGAGCAGGACTGACTCATTACCAGAGCAGGACTGACTCATTACCAGAGCAGGACTGACTCATTACCAGAGCAGTCTACTACCCACAGAGCAGGACTGACTCAATACCAGAGCAGTCTACCCCCCACAGAGCAGGACTGACTCATTACCAGGCAGTCTACTCCCCACAGAGCAAGACTGACTCATTACCAGAGCAGGACTGACTCATTACCAGAGCAGGACTGACTTATTACCAGAGCAGGACTGACTCATTACCAGGCAGTGTACTCCCCACAGAGCAGGACTGACTCATTAACAGAGCAGGACTGACTCAATACAAGAGCAGTCTACTCCCCACAGAGCAGGACTGACTCATTACCAGAGCAGTCTACTCCCCACAGAGAAGGACTGACTCATTACCAGAGCAGTCTACCCCCCACAGAGCATGACTGACTCATTACCAGAGCTCTCTACTCCCTACAGAGCATTACTGACTCATTACCTTAGCAGTCTTCTCCCTACAGAGCAGGACTGACTAATTACCAGAGCAGGACTGACTCATTACCAGAGCAGAACTGACTCATTAACAGAGCAGTCTACTCCCCACAGAGCAGGACTGACTCATTACCAGAGCAGGACTGACTCATTACCAGAGCAGGACTGACTCATTACCAGAGCAGTCTACTACCCACAGAGCAGGACTGACTCATTACCAGAGCTGTCTACTCCCCACAGAGCAGGACTGACTCATTAACAGAGCAGGACTGACTCAATACAAGAGCAGTCTACTCCCCACAGAGCAGGACTGACTCATTACCAGAGCAGTCTACTCCCTACAGAGCAGGACTGACTCATTACCAGAGCAGTCTACTCCCCACAGAGCAGGACTGACTCATTACCAGAGCAGTCTACTCCCTACAGAGCAGGGCTGACTTATTACCAGAGCAGTCTACTCCCCATAGAGTAGGACTGACTCATTACCAGAGCATGACTGACTCATTACCAGAGCAGGACTGACTCTTTACCAGAGCAGTCTACTCCCCACAGAGCAGGACAGACTCATTACCAGAGCAGGACTGACTCATTACCAGAGCAGGACTGACTCATTACCAGAGCAGGACTGACTTATTACCAGAGCAGGACTGACTCATTACCAGGCAGTGTACTCCCCACAGAGCAGGACTGACTCATTAACAGAGCAGGACTGACTCAATACAAGAGCAGTCTACTCCCCACAGAGCAGGACTGACTCATTACCAGAGCAGTCTACTCCCCACAGAGAAGGACTGACTCATTACCAGAGCAGTCTACCCCCCACAGAGCATGACTGACTCATTACCAGAGCTCTCTACTCCCTACAGAGCATTACTGACTCATTACCTTAGCAGTCTTCTCCCTACAGAGCAGGACTGACTAATTACCAGAGCAGGACTGACTCATTACCAGAGCAGAACTGACTCATTAACAGAGCAGTCTACTCCCCACAGAGCAGGACTGACTCATTACCAGAGCAGGACTGACTCATTACCAGAGCAGGACTGACTCATTACCAGAGCAGTCTACTACCCACAGAGCAGGACTGACTCATTACCAGAGCTGTCTACTCCCCACAGAGCAGGACTGACTCATTAACAGAGCAGGACTGACTCAATACAAGAGCAGTCTACTCCCCACAGAGCAGGACTGACTCATTACCAGAGCAGTCTACTCCCTACAGAGCAGGACTGACTCATTACCAGAGCAGTCTACTCCCCACAGAGCAGGACTGACTCATTACCAGAGCAGTCTACTCCCTACAGAGCAGGGCTGACTTATTACCAGAGCAGTCTACTCCCCATAGAGTAGGACTGACTCATTACCAGAGCATGACTGACTCATTACCAGAGCAGGACTGACTCTTTACCAGAGCAGTCTACTCCCCACAGAGCAGGACAGACTCATTACCAGAGCAGTCTACTCGCCACAGAGCTGGACTGACTCATTACCAGAGCAGGACTGACTCATTACCAGAGCAGGACTGACTCATTACCAGAGCAGGAATGACTCATTACAAGAGCAGTCTACTACCCACAGAGCAGGACTGACTCATTACCAGAGCAGTCTACCCCCCACAGAGCAAGACTGACTCATTACCAGGCAGTCTACTCCATACAGAGCAGGACTGACTCATTACCAGGCAGTCTACTCCCCACAGAGCAAGACTGACTCATTACCAGAGCAGTCTACCCCCCACAGAGCAGGACTGACTCATTACCAGGCAGTCTACTCCACACAGAGCAGGACTGACTCATTACCAGAGCAGTCATCTCCCCACAGAGCAGGACTGACTCATTACCAGAGCAGGACTGACTCATTACCAGAGCAGAACTGACTCATTACCAGGCAGTGTACTCCCCACAGAGCAGGACTGACTCATTACCAGAGCAGTCTAATCGCCACAGAGCTGGACTGACTCATTATCAGAGCAGGACTGACTCATTACCAGAGCAGAACTGACTCATTACCAGGCAGTGTACTCCCCACAGCGCAGGACTGACTGATTACCAGAGAAGTCTACTCCCCACAGAGCAGGATTGACTCATTACCAGAGCAGGACTGACTCATTACCAGAGCAGGACTGACTCATTACCAGGCAGTGTACTCCCCACAGAGCAGGACTGACTCATTAACAGAGCAGGACTGACTCAATACAAGAGCAGTCTACTCCCCACAGAGCAGGACTGACTCATTACCAGAGCAGTCTACTCCCCACAGAGAAGGACTGACTCATTACCAGAGCAGTCTACCCCCCACAGAGCAGGACTGACTCATTACCAGAGCTCTCTACTCCCTACAGAGCAGGACTGACTCATTACCTTAGCAGTCTACTCCCTACAGAGCAGGACTGACTAATTACCAGAGCAGGACTGACTCATTACCAGAGCAGGACTGACTCATTACCAGAGCAGTCTACTCCCCACAGAGCAGGACTGACTCATTACCAGAGCAGTCTATTCCCCACAGAGCAGGACTGACTCATTACCAGAGCAGTCTACTCGCCACAGAGCTGGACTGACTCATTACCAGAGCAGGACTGACTCATTACCAGAGCAGGACTGACTCATTACCAGAGCAGTCTACTACCCACAGATCAGGACTGACTCATTACCAGAGCAGTCTACCCCGCACAGAGCAGGAATGACTCATTACCAGGCAGTCTACTCCCCACAGAGCAAGACTGACTCATTACCAGAGCAGGACTGACTCATTACCAGAGCAGTGATCTCCCCACAGAGCAGGACTGACTCATTACCAGAGCAGGACTGAGTCATTACCAGAGCAGAACTGACTCATTACCAGGCAGTGTACTCCCCACAGAGCAGGACTGACTCATTACCAGAGAAGTCTATTCCCCACAGAGCAGGACTGACTCATTACCAGAGCAGAACTGACTCATTACCAGGCAGTGTACTCCCCACAGAGCAGGACTGACTCATTACCAGAGCAGTCTACTCCCCACAGAGGAGGACTGACTCATTACCAGAGCAGGACTGACTCATAACCAGAGCAGTCTACTCCCCACAGAGCAGGACTGACTCATTACCAGAGCAGTCTACTCACTACAGAGCAGGACTGACTCATTACCAGAGCAGTCTACTCCCTACAGAGCAGGACTGACTCATTACCAGAGCTGGACTGACTCATTACAAGAGCAGGACTGATTCATAACCAGAGCAGGCTACTCCCCACAGAGCAGGACTGACTCATTACCAGAGCAGTCTACTCCCCACAGAGCAGGACTGACTCATTACCAGAGCAGGACTGACTCATAACCAGAGCAGTCTACTCCCCACAGAGCAGGACTGACTCATTACCAGAGCAGTCTACTCCCTACAGAGCAGGAATGACTCATTACCAGAGCAGTCTACTCACTACAGAGCAGGAATGACTCATTATCAGAGCAGTCTACTCGACACAGAGCAGGACTGACTCATTACCAAAGCAGTCTACTCCCCAAAGAGCAGGATTGACTCATTACCAGAGCAGGACTGACTCATTACCAGAGCAGTCTACTTCCCACAGAGCAGGACTGACTCATTACCAGGCAGTGTAATCCCCACAGAGCAGGACTGACTCATTACCAGAGCAGGACTGACTCATTACCAGAGCAGGACTGACTCATTACCAGAGCAGTCTACTCCCCACAGAGCAGGACTGACTCATTACCAGAGAAGTCTATTCCCCACAGAGCAGGACTGACTCATTACCAGCCAGTCTACTCCCCAAAGAGCAAGACTGACTCAGTACCAGAGCAGGACTGACTCATTACCTGAGCAGGACTGACTCATTACCAAGCAGTCTACTCCCCACAGAGCAGGACTGACTCAATACCAGAGCTGTCAACTCCCCACAGAGCTTGACTGACTCATTACCAGAGCAGGACTGACTCATTACCAGAGAAGTCTAATCCCCACAGAGCAGGACTGACTAAATACCAGAGCAGTCAACTCCCCACAGAGCAGGACTGACTCATTACCAGAGCAGGACTGACTCAATACAAGAGCAGTCTACTCCCCACAGAGCAGTACTGACTCATTACCAGAGCAGTCTACTCCCTACAGAACAGGACTGACTCATTACCAGAGCAGTCTACTCCCCACAGAGCAGGACTGACTCATTACCAGAGCAGTCTACTCCCCACAGAGCAGGACTGACTCATTACCAGAGCAGGACTGACTCATTACCAGAGCAGTCTACTCCCCACAAAGCAGGACTGACTCATTACGAGAGCAGGACTGACTCATTATCAGAGCAGGACTGACTCATTACCAGGCAGTGTACTCCCCACAGAGCAGGACTGACTCATTACCAGAGCAGGACTGACTCAATACAAGAGCAGTCTACTCCCCACAGAGCAGGACTGACTCATTACAAGAGCAGTCTACTCCCCACAGAGCAGGACTGACTCATTACCAGAGCAGTCTACTCCCTACAGAGCAGGACTGACTCATTACCAGAGCAGTCTACTCCCTACAGAGCAGGACTGACTCATTACCAGAGCAGTCTACTCCCTACAGAGCAGGACTGACTCATTACCAGAGCTGGACTGACTCATTACAAGTGCAGGACTGACTCATTACCAGAGCAGTCAACTCCCCACTGAGCAGGACTGACTCATTACCAGAGCAGTCTACCCCCCACAGAGCAGGACTGACTCATTACCAGAGCAGTCTACTCCCTACAGAGCAGGAATGACTCATTACCAGAGCAGTCTACTCCCTACAGAGCAGGAATGACTCATTACCAGAGCAGTCTACTCGCCACAGAGCAGGACTGACTCATTAACAGAGCAGGACTGACTCATAACCAGAGCAGTCTACTCCCCACAGAGCAGGACTGACTCATTACCAGAGCAGTCTACTCCCTACAGAGCAGGAATTACTCATTACCAGAGCAGTCTACTCCCTACAGAGCAGGACTGACTCATTACCAAAGCAGTCTACCCCCCACAGAGCAGGACTGACTCATTACCAGAGCAGAACAGACTCATTACATGAGCAGGACTGACTCATTACCAGGCAGTGTACTCTCCACAGAGCAGGACTGGCTCATTACCATAGCAGGACTGACTCAATACCAGAGCAGTCTACTCCCCACAGAGCAGGTCTGACTCATTACCAGAGCAGGACTGACTTAATACCAGAGCAGTCTACTCCCCACAGAGCTGGACTGACTCATTACCAGAGCAGGACTGACTCATTACCAGAGCTGTACTGACTCCTTACAAGAGCAGGACTGACTCATTACCAGAGCAGGCTACTCCCCACAGAGCAGGACTGACTCATTACCAGAGCAGTCTACGCCCCACAGAGCAGGACTGACTCATTTCCAGAGCAGGCCTGACTCATTACCAGAGCAGGACTGACTCATTACCAGAGCCGTCTACTCCCGAAAGAGCAGGACTGACTCATTACCAGAGCAGTCTACCCCCCACAGAGCAGGACTGACTCATTACCAGAGCAGTCTACTCCCCACAGAGCAGGACTGACTCATTACCAGAGCAGGACTGACTCATAACCAGAGCAGTCTACTCCCCACAGAGCAGGACTGACTCATTACCAGAGCAGTCTACTCCCTACAGAGCAGGAATGACTCATTACCAGAGCAGTCTACTCGACACAGAGCAGGACTGACTCATTACCAAAGCAGTCTACTCCCCAAAGAGCAGGATTGACTCATTACCAGAACAGGACTGACTCATTACCAGAGCAGTCTACTCCCCACAGAGCAGGACTGACTCATTACAAGAGCAGTCTACTCCCCACAGAGCAGGACTGACTCATTACCAGAGCAGTCTACTCCCCACAGAGCAGGACTGACTCATTACCAGAGCAGTCTACTCCCTACAGAACAGGACTGACTCATTACCAGAGCAGTCTATTCCCCACAGAGTAGGACTGACTCATTACAAGAGCAGTCTACTCCCCACAGAGCAGGACTGACTCATTACCAGAGCAGTCTACTCCCGACAGAGCAGGACTGACTCTTTACCAGAGCAGTCTACTCCCCACAGAGCAGGATTGACTCATTACCAGAGCAGGACTGAGTCATTACCAGAGCAGGACTGACTCATTACCAGGCAGTGTGCTCCCCACAGAGCAGGACTGACTCAATACAAGAGCAGTCTACTCCCCACAGAGCAGGACTGACTCATTACCAGAGCAGTCTACTCCCTACAGAGCAGGACTGACTCATTACCAGAGCAGTCTCCTCCCTACAGAGCAGGACTGACTCATTACCAGAGCTGGACTGACTCATTACAAGAGCAGGACTGACTCATTACCAGAGCAGTCAACTCCCCACAGAGCAGGACTGACTCATTACCAGAGCAGGACTGACTCAATACCAGAGCAGTCTACTCCCCACAGAGCAGGACTGACTCATTACCAGAGCAGGACTGACTCAATACCAGAGCAGTCTACTCCCCACAGAGCTGGACTGACTCATTACCAGAGCAGGACTGACTCATTACCAGAGCTGGACTGACTCCTTACAAGAGCAGGACTGACTCATTACCACAGCAGGCTACTCCCCACAGAGCAGGACTGACTCATTACCAGAGCAGTCTACTCCCCACAGAGCAGGACTGACTCATTACCAGAGCAGGCCTGACTCATTACCAGAGCAGGACTGACTCATTACCAGAGCCGTCTACTCCCGAAAGAGCAGGACTGACTCATTACCAGAGCAGTCTACTCCCCACAGAGCAGGACTGACTCATTACCAGAGCAGGACTGACTCATTACCAGAGAAGTCTACTCCCCACAGAGCAGGACTGACTCAATACCAGAGCAGTCAACTCCCCACAGAGCAGGACTGACTCATTACCAGAGCAGGACTGACTCATTACCAGAGAAGTCTACTCCCCACAGAGCAGGACTGACTCATTACCAGAGCAGTGTACTCCCCACAGAGCAGGACTGACTCATTACCAGAGCAGGACTGACTCAATACAAGAGCAGTCTACTCCCCACAGAGCAGTACTGACTCATTACCAGAGCAGTCTACTCCCTACAGAGTAGGACTGACTCATTACAAGAGCAGTCTTCTCCCCACAGAGCAGGACTGACTCATTACCAGAGCAGTCTTCTCCCCACAGAGCAGGACTGACTCATTACCAAAGCAGTCTACCCCCCACAGAGCAGGACTGACTCATTACCAGAGCAGGACAGATTCATTACCTGAGCAGGACTGACTCATTACCAGGCAGTGTACTCTCCACAGAGCAGGACTGGCTCATTACCAGAGCAGGACTGACTCAATACCAGAGCAGTCTACTCCCCACAGAGGAGGACTGACTCATTACCAGAGCAGGACTGACTCAATACCAGAGCAGTCTACTCCCCACAGAGCTGGACTGACTCATTACCAGAGCAGGACTGACTCATTACCAGAGCTGGACTGACTCCTTACAAGAGCAGGACTGACTCATTACCACAGCAGGCTACTCCCCACAGAGCAGGACTGACTCATTACCAGAGCAGTCTACTCCCCACAGAGCAGGACTGACTCATTACCAGAGCAGGCCTGACTCATTACCAGAGCAGGACTGACTCATTACCAGAGCCGTCTACTCCCGAAAGAGCAGGACTGACTCATTACCAGAGCAGTCTACTCCCCACAGAGCAGGACTGACTCATTACCAGAGCAGGACTGACTCATTACCAGAGAAGTCTACTCCCCACAGAGCAGGACTGACTCAATACCAGAGCAGTCAACTCCCCACAGAGCAGGACTGCCTCATAATCAGAGCAGGACTGACTCATTACCAGAGAAGTCTACTTCCCACAGAGCAGGACTGACTCATTACCAGAGCAGTGTACTCCCCACAGAGCAGGACTGACTCATTACCAGAGCAGGACTGACTCAATACAAGAGCAGTCTACTCCCCACAGAGCAGTACTGACTCATTACCAGAGCAGTCTACTCCCTACAGAACAGGACTGACTCATTACCAGAGCAGTCTACTCCCCACAGAGTAGGACTGACTCATTACAAGAGCAATCTACTCCCCACAGAGCAGGACTGACTCATTACCAGAGCAGTCTACTCCCTACAGAGCAGGAATGACTCATTACCAGAGCAGTCTACTCGCCACAGAGCAGGACTGACTCATTAACAGAGCAGGACTGACTCATAACCAGAGCAGTCTACTCCCCACAGAGCAGGACTGACTCATTACCAGAGCAGTCTACTCCCTACAGAACAGGACTGACTCATTACCAGAGCAGTCTACTCCCCACAGAGCAGGACTGACTCATTACCAGAGCAGTCTACTCCCCACAGAGCAGGACTGACTCATTACCAGAGCAGGACTGACTCATTACCAGAGCAGTCTACTTCCCACAGAGCAGGACTGACTCATTACCAGGCAGTGTAATCCCCACAGAGCAGGACTGACTCATTACCAGAGCAGGACTGACTCATTACCAGAGCAGGACTGACTCATTACCAGAGCAGTCTACTCCCCACAGAGAAGGACTGACTCATTACCAGAGAAGTCTATTCCCCACAGAGCAGGACTGACTCATTACCAGCCAGTCTACTCCCCAAAGACCAAGACTGACTCAGTACCAGAGCAGGACTGACTCATTACCTGAGCAGGACTGACTCATTACCAAGCAGTCTACTCCCCACAGAGCAGGACTGACTCAATACCAGAGCTGTCAACTCCCCACAGAGCTTGACTGACTCATTACCAGAGCAGGACTGACTCATTACCAGAGAAGTCAAATCCCCACAGAGCAGGACTGACTCAATACCAGAGCAGTCAACTCCCCACAGAGCAGGACTGACTCATTACCAGAGCATGACTGACTCAATACAAGAGCAGTCTACTCCCCACAGAGCAGTACTGACTCATTACCAGAGCAGTCTACTCCCTACAGAACAGGACTGACTCATTACCAGAGCAGTCTACTCCCCACAGAGCAGGACTGACTCATTACCAGAGCAGTCTACTCCCCACAGAGCAGGACTGACTCATTACCAGAGCAGGACTGACTCAATACCAGAGCAGTCTACTCCCCACAGAGCAGGACTGACTCATTACCAGAGCAGGACTGACTCCTTACCAGAGAAGTCTACTCCCGACAGAGCAGGACTGACTCATTACCAGAGCAGTCTACTCCCCACAAAGCAGGACTGACTCATTACGAGAGCAGGACTGACTCATTATCAGAGCAGGACTGACTCATTACCAGGCAGTGTACTCCCCACAGAGCAGGACTGACTCATTACCAGAGCAGGACTGACTCAATACAAGAGCAGTCTACTCCCCACAGAGCAGGACTGACTCATTACCAGAGCAGTCTACTCCCTACAGAGCAGGGCTGACTTATTACCAGAGCAGTCTAATCCCCATAGAGTAGGACTGACTCATTACCAGAGCAGGACTGACTCATTACCAGAGCAGTCTACTCCCCACAGACCTGGACTGACTCAATACAAGAGCAGTCTACTCCCCACAGAGCAGGACTGACTCATTACCAGAGCAGTCTACTCCCTACAGAGCAGGACTGACTCATTACCAGAGCAGTCTCCTCCCTACAGAGCAGGACTGACTCATTACCAGAGCTGGACTGACTCATTACAAGAGCAGGACTGACTCATTACCAGAGCAGTCAACTCACCACAGAGCAGGACTGACTCATTACCAGAGCAGTCTACTCCCCACAGAGCAGTACTGACTCATTACCAGAGCAGTCTACTCCCTACAGAACAGGACTGACTCATTACCAGAGCAGTCTACTCCCCACAGAGTAGGACTGACTCATTACAAGAGCAGTCTACTCCCCACAGAGCAGGACTGACTCATTACCAGAGCAGTCTACTCGCCACAGAGCAGGACTGACTCATTAACAGAGCAGGACTGACTCATAACCAGAGCAGTCTACTCCCCACAGAGCAGGACTGACTCATTACCAGAGCAGTCTACTCCCTACAGAGCAGGAATGTCTCATTACCAGAGCAGTCTACTCGCCACAGAGCAGGACTGACTCAATACCAGTGCAGGACTGACTGATTACCAGAGCAGTCTACTCCCTACAGAGCAGGAATTACTCATTACCAGAGCAGTCTACTCCCTACAGAGCAGGACTGACTCATTACCAAAGCAGTCTACCCCCCACAGAGCAGGACTGACTCATTACCAGAGCAGGACAGACTCATTACCTGAGCAGGACTGACTCATTACCAGGCAGTGTACTCTCCACAGAGCAGGACTGGCTCATTACCAGAGCAGGACTGACTCAATACCAGAGCAGTCTACTCCCAACAGAGCAGGACTGACTCATTACCAGAGCAGGACTGACTCAATACCAGAGCAGTCTACTCCCAACAGAGCTGGACTGACTCATTACCAGAGCAGGACTGACTCATTACCAGAGCTGGACTGACTCCTTACAAGAGCAGGACTGACTCATTACCAGAGCAGGCTACTCCCCACAGAGCAGGACTGACTCATTACCAGAGCAGTCTACTCCCCACTGAGCAGGACTGACTCATTACCAGAGCAGGCCTGACTCATTACCAGAGCAGGACTGACTCATTACCAGAGCCGTCTACTCCCGAAAGAGCAGGACTGACTCATTACCAGTGCGGCCTACTCCCCACAGAGCAGGACTGACTCATTACCAGAGCAGGACTGGCTCATTACCAGAGAAGTCTACTCCCCACAGAGCAGGACTGACTCAATACCAGAGCAGTCAACTCCCCACAGAGCAGGACTGACTCATTACCAGAGCAGGACTGACTCATTACCAGAGCAGTCTACTCCCTACAGAACAGGACTGACTCATTACCAGAGCAGTCTACTCCCCACAGAGTAGGACTGACTCATTACAAGAGCAATCTACTCCCCGCAGAGCAGGACTGACACATTACCAGAGCAGTCTACTCCCCACAGACCAGGATTGACTCATTACCAGAGTAGGACTGAGTCATTACCAGAGCAGGACTGACTCATTACCAGGCAGTGTGCTCCCCACAGAGCAGGACTGACTCATTAACAGAGCAGGACTGACTCAATACAAGAGCAGTCTACTCCCCACAGAGCAGGACTGACTCATTACCAGAGCAGTCTACTCCCTACAGAGCAGGACTGACTAATTACCAGAGCTGGACTGACTCATTACAAGAGCAGGACTGACTCATTACCAGAGCAGTCTACTCCCCACAGAGCAGGACTGACTCATTACCAGAGCAGGCCTGACTCATTACCAGAGCAGGACTGACTCCTTACCAGTGCAGTCTACTCCCTACAGAGCAGGAATGACTCATTACCAGAGCAGTCTACTCCCTACAGAGCAGGAATGACTCATGACCAAAGCAGTCTACCCCCCACAGAGCAGGACTGACTCATTACCAGAGCAGGACAGACTCATTACCTGAGAAGGACTGACTCATTACCAGGCAGTGTACTCTCCACAGAGCAGGACTGGCTCATTACCAGAGCAGGACTGACTCAATACCAGAGCAGTTTACTCCCCACAGAGCAGGACTGACTCATTACCAGGGCAGGACTGACTGAATACCAGAGCAGTCTACTCGCCACAGAGCAGGACTGACTCATTACCAGAGCAGGACTGACTCATTACCAGAGCAGGACTGACTCATTACCAGAGCCGTCTACTCCCGAAAGAGCAGGACTGACTCATTACCAGAGCAGTCTACTCCCCACAGAGCAGGACTGACTCATTACCAGAGCAGGACTGACTCATTACCAGAGCAGTCTACTCCCCACAGACCTGGACTGACTCAATACAAGAGCAGTCTACTCCCCACAGAGCAGGACTGACTCATTACCAGAGCAGTCTACTCCCTACAGAGCAGGACTGACTCATTACCAGAGCAGTCTCCTCCCTACAGAGCAGGACTGACTCATTACCAGAGCTGGACTGACTCATTACAAGAGCAGGACTGACTCATTACCAGAGCAGTCAACTCACCACAGAGCAGGACTGACTCATTACCAGAGCAGTCTACTCCCCACAGAGCAGTACTGACTCATTACCAGAGCAGTCTACTCCCTACAGAACAGGACTGACTCATTACCAGAGCAGTCTACTCCCCACAGAGTAGGACTGACTCATTACAAGAGCAGTCTACTCCCCACAGAGCAGGACTGACTCATTACCAGAGCAGTCTACTCGCCACAGAGCAGGACTGACTCATTAACAGAGCAGGACTGACTCATAACCAGAGCAGTCTACTCCCCACAGAGCAGGACTGACTCATTACCAGAGCAGTCTACTCCCCACAGAGCAGGAATGTCTCATTACCAGAGCAGTCTACTCGCCACAGAGCAGGACTGACTCAATACCAGTGCAGGACTGACTGATTACCAGAGCAGTCTACTCCCTACAGAGCAGGAATTACTCATTACCAGAGCAGTCTACTCCCTACAGAGCAGGACTGACTCATTACCAAAGCAGTCTACCCCCCACAGAGCAGGACTGACTCATTACCAGAGCAGGACAGACTCATTACCTGAGCAGGACTGACTCATTACCAGGTAGTGTACTCTCCACAGAGCAGGACTGGCTCATTACCAGAGCAGGACTGACTCAATACCAGAGCAGTCTACTCCCAACAGAGCAGGACTGACTCATTACCAGAGCAGGACTGACTCAATACCAGAGCAGTCTACTCCCAACAGAGCTGGACTGACTCATTACCAGAGCAGGACTGACTCATTACCAGAGCTGGACTGACTCCTTACAAGAGCAGGACTGACTCATTACCAGAGCAGGCTACTCCCCACAGAGCAGGACTGACTCATTACCAGAGCAGTCTACTCCCCACTGAGCAGGACTGACTCATTACCAGAGCAGGCCTGACTCATTACCAGAGCAGGACTGACTCATTACCAGAGCCGTCTACTCCCGAAAGAGCAGGACTGACTCATTACCAGTGCGGCCTACTCCCCACAGAGCAGGACTGACTCATTACCAGAGCAGGACTGGCTCATTACCAGAGAAGTCTACTCCCCACAGAGCAGGACTGACTCAATACCAGAGCAGTCAACTCCCCACAGAGCAGGACTGACTCATTACCAGAGCAGGACTGACTCATTACCAGAGCAGTCTACTCCCTACAGAACAGGACTGACTCATTACCAGAGCAGTCTACTCCCCACAGAGTAGGACTGACTCATTACAAGAGCAATCTACTCCCCGCAGAGCAGGACTGACACATTACCAGAGCAGTCTACTCCCCACAGAGCAGGACTGACTCATTACCAGGCAGTGTGCTCCCCACAGAGCAGGACTGACTCATTAACAGAGCAGGACTGACTCAATACAAGAGCAGTCTACTCCCCACAGAGCAGGACTGACTCATTACCAGAGCAGTCTACTCCCTACAGAGCAGGACTGACTAATTACCAGAGCTGGACTGACTCATTACAAGAGCAGGACTGACTCATTACCAGAGCAGTCTACTCCCCACAGAGCAGGACTGACTCATTACCAGAGCAGGCCTGACTCATTACCAGAGCAGGACTGACTCATTACCAGAGCCGTCTACTCCCGAAAGAGCAGGACTGACTCCTTACCAGTGCAGTCTACTCCCTACAGAGCAGGAATGACTCATTACCAGAGCAGTCTACTCCCTACAGAGCAGGAATGACTCATTACCAAAGCAGTCTACCCCCCACAGAGCAGGACTGACTCATTACCAGAGCAGGACAGACTCATTACCTGAGCAGGACTGACTCATTACCAGGCAGTGTACTCTCCACAGTGCAGGACTGGCTCATTACCAGAGCAGGACTGACTCAATACCAGAGCAGTTTACTCCCCACAGAGCAGGACTGACTCATTACCAGGGCAGGACTGACTGAATACCAGAGCAGTCTACTCGCCACAGAGCAGGACTGACTCATTACCAGAGCAGGACTGACTCATTACCAGAGCAGGACTGACTCATTACCAGAGCCGTCTACTCCCGAAAGAGCAGGACTGACTCATTACCAGAGCAGTCTACTCCCCACAGAGCAGGACTGACTCATTACCAGAGCAGGACTGACTCATTACCAGAGCAGTCTACTCCCCACAGACCTGGACTGACTCAATACAAGAGCAGTCTACTCCCCACAGAGCAGGACTGACTCATTACCAGAGCAGTCTACTCCCTACAGAGCAGGACTGACTCATTACCAGAGCAGTCTCCTCCCTACAGAGCAGGACTGACTCATTACCAGAGCTGGACTGACTCATTACAAGAGCAGGACTGACTCATTACCAGAGCAGTCAACTCACCACAGAGCAGGACTGACTCATTACCAGAGCAGTCTACTCCCCACAGAGCAGTACTGACTCATTACCAGAGCAGTCTACTCCCTACAGAACAGGACTGACTCATTACCAGAGCAGTCTACTCCCCACAGAGTAGGACTGACTCATTACAAGAGCAGTCTACTCCCCACAGAGCAGGACTGACTCATTACCAGAGCAGTCTACTCGCCACAGAGCAGGACTGACTCATTAACAGAGCAGGACTGACTCATAACCAGAGCAGTCTACTCCCCACAGAGCAGGACTGACTCATTACCAGAGCAGTCTACTCCCTACAGAGCAGGAATGTCTCATTACCAGAGCAGTCTACTCGCCACAGAGCAGGACTGACTCAATACCAGTGCAGGACTGACTGATTACCAGAGCAGTCTACTCCCTACAGAGCAGGAATTACTCATTACCAGAGCAGTCTACTCCCTACAGAGCAGGACTGACTCATTACCAAAGCAGTCTACCCCCCACAGAGCAGGACTGACTCATTACCAGAGCAGGACAGACTCATTACCTGAGCAGGACTGACTCATTACCAGGCAGTGTACTCTCCACAGAGCAGGACTGGCTCATTACCAGAGCAGGACTGACTCAATACCAGAGCAGTCTATAGTCCCACAGAGCAGGACTGACTCATTGCCAGGGCAGGACTGACTGAATACCAGAGCAGTCTACTCGCCACAGAGCAGGACTGACTCATTACCAGAGCAGGACTGACTCATAACCAGAGCAGTCTGACTCCCCACAGAGCAGGACTGACTCATTACCAGAGCAGTCTACTCCCCACAGAGCAGGACTGACTCATTACCAGAGCAGTCTAACCCCCAAAGAGCATGAGTGACTCATTACCAGAGAAGTCTATTCCCCACAGAGAAGGACTGACTCATTACCAGAGAAGTCTACTCCCCACAGAGCAGGACTGACTCAATACCAGAGCAGTCAACTCCCCACAGAGCAGGACTGACTCATTACCAGAGCAGGACTGACTCATTACCAGAGCAGTCTACTCCCCACAGAGCAGGACTGACTCATTACCAGAGCAGTCTACTCCCCACAGAGCAGGACTGACTCATTACCAGAGCAGTCTAACCCCCAAAGAGCATGAGTGACTCATTACCAGAGAAGTCTATTCCCCACAGAGCAGGACTGACTCATTACCAGGCAGTCTACTCCCCACAAGAGCAAGACTGACTCAGTACCAGAGCAGGACTGACTCATTACCTGAGCAGGACTGACTCATTACCAGGCAGTCTACTCCCCACAGAGCAGGACTGACTCAATACCAGAGCTGTCAACTCCCCACAGAGCAGGACTGACTCATTACCAGAGCAGGACTGACTCATTACCAGAGCAGTCTACTCCCTACAGAGCAGGCCTGACTCATTACCAGAGCATGACTGACTCATTACCAGAGTCGTCTTCTCTCGAAAGAGCAGGACTGACTCATTACCAGAGCAGTCTACCCCCCACAGAGCAGGACTGACTCATTACCAGGGCAGTCTACTCCCTACAGAGCAGGAATGACTCATTACCAGAGCAGTCTACTCCCTACAGAGCAGGAATGACTCATTACCAGAGCAGTCTACTCGCCACAGAGCAGGACTGACTCATTACCAGAGCAGGACTGACTCATAACCAGAGCAGTCTACTAACCACAGAGCAGGACTGACTCATTACCAGAGCAGTCTACTCCCTACAGAGCAGGAATGACTCATTACCAGAGCAGTCTACTCGCCACAGAGCAGGACTGACTCAATACCAGAGCAGGACTGACTCATTACCAGAGCAGTCTACTCCCTACAGAGCAGGAATTACTCATTACCAAAGCAGTCTACTCCCTACAGAGCAGGACTGACTCAATACCAAAGCAGTCTACCCCCCACAGAGCAGGACTGACTCATTACCAGAGCAGGACTGACTCATTACCAGAGACAGTCTACTCCCCACAGAGCAGGACTGACTCAATACCAGAGCAGTCAACTCCCCACAGAGCAGGACTGACTCATTACCAGAGCAGTCTACTCCCCACAGAGCAGGACTGACTCATCACAGAGCGGTGACTCCCCACAGAGCAGGACTGACTCATTACCAGAGCATGACTGACTCATTACCAGAGCCGTCTACTCCCGAAAGAGCAGGACTGACTCATTACCAGAGCAGTCTACCCCCACAGAGCAGGACTGACTCATTACCAGAGCAGTCTACTCCCTACAGAGCAGGAATGACTCATTACCAGAGCAGTCTACTTCCTACAGAGCAGGAATGACTCATTACCAGAGCAGTCTACTCGCCACAGAGCAGGACTGACTCATTACCAGAGCAGGACTGACTTATAACCAGAGCAGTCTACTCCCCACAGCGCAGGACAGACTCATTACCAGAGCAGTCTACTCCCTACAGAGCAGGAATGACTCATTACCGGAGCAGTCTACTCACCACAGAGCAGGACTGACTCATTACCAGAGCAGCACTGACTCATAACCAGAGCAGTCTACTAACCACAGAGCAGGACTGACTCATTACCAGAGCAGTCTACTCCCTACAGAGCAGGAATTACTCATTACCAGAGCAGTCTACTACCTACAGAGCAGGACTGACTCATTACCAAAGCAGTCTACCCCCCACAGAGCAGGACTGACTCATTACCAGAGCTGGACAGACTCATTACCTGAGCAGGACTGACTCATTACCAGGCAGTGTACTCTCCACAGAGCAGGACTGGCTCATTACCAGAGCAGGACTGACTCAATACCAGAGCAGTTTACTCCCCACAGAGCAGGACTGACTCATTACCAGGGCAGGACTGACAGAATACCAGAGCAGTCTACTACCTACAGAGCAGGAATTACTCATTACCAGAGCAGTCTACTCCCTACAGAGCAGGACTGACTCATTACCAAAGCAGTCTACCCCCCACAGAGCAGGACTGACTCATTACCAGAGCAGGACAGACTCATTACCTGAGCAGGACTGACTCATTACCAGAGCAGTTTACTCCCTACAGAGCAGGACTGACTCATTACCAGAGCAGTCTCCTCCCTACAGAGCAGGACTGACTCATTACCAGAGCTGGACTGACTCATTACAAGAGCAGGACTGACTCATTACCAGAGCAGTCAACTCACCACAGAGCAGGACTGACTCATTACCAGAGCAGTCTACTCCCCACAGAGCAGTACTGACTCATTACCAGAGCAGTCTACTCCCTACAGAACAGGACTGACTCATTACCAGAGCAGTCTACTCCCCACAGAGTAGGACTGACTCATTACAAGAGCAGTCTACTCCCCACAGAGCAGGACTGACTCATTACCAGAGCAGTCTACTCGCCACAGAGCAGGACTGACTCATTAACAGAGCAGGACTGACTCATAACCAGAGCAGTCTACTCCCCACAGAGCAGGACTGACTCATTACCAGAGCAGTCTACTCCCTACAGAGCAGGAATGTCTCATTACCAGAGCAGTCTACTCGCCACAGAGCAGGACTGACTCAATACCAGTGCAGGAATTACTCATTACCAGAGCAGTCTACTCCCTACAGAGCAGGAATTACTCATTACCAGAGCAGTCTACTCCCTACAGAGCAGGACTGACTCATTACCAGAGCAGTCTACTCCCCACAGAGCAGAACTGACTCATTACCAGAGCAGTCTACTCCCCACAGAGCAGGATTGACTCATTACCAGAGTAGGACTGAGTCATTACCAGAGCAGGACTGACTCATTACCAGGCAGTGTGCTCCCCACAGAGCAGGACTGACTCATTAACAGAGCAGGACTGACTCAATACAAGAGCAGTCTACTCCCCACAGAGCAGGACTGACTCATTACCAGAGCAGTCTACTCCCTACAGAGCAGGACTGACTCATTACCAGAGCAGTCTACTCCCTACAGAGCAGGACTGACTCATTACCAGAGCTGGACTGATTCATTACAAGAGCAGGACTGACTCATTACCAGAGCAGTCTACTCCCCACAGAGCAGGACTGACTCATTACCAGAGCAGGCCTGACTCATTACCAGAGCATGACTGACTCATTACCAGAGCCGTCTACTCCCGAAAGAGCAGGACTGACTCATTACCAGAGCAGTCTACTCCCTACAGAGCAGGAATGACTCATTACCAGAGCAGTCTACTCCCTACAGAGCAGGAATGACTCATTACCAGAGCAGTCTACTCGCCACAGAGCAGGACTGACTCATTACCAGAGCAGGACTGACTCATAACCAGAGCAGTCTACTAACCACAGAGCAGGACTGACTCATTACCAGAGCAGTCTACTCCCTACAGAGCAGGAATTACTCATTACCAGAGCAGTCTACTCCCTACAGAGCAGGTCTGACTCATTACCAAAGCAGTCTACCCCCCACAGAGCAGGACTGACTCATTACCAGAGCAGGACAGACTCATTACCTGAGCAGGACTGACTCATTACCAGGCAGTGTACTCTCCACAGAGCAGGACTGGCTCATTACCAGAGCAGGACTGACTCAATACCAGAGCAGTTTACGTCCCACAGAGCAGGACTGACTCATTGCCAGGGCAGGACTGACTGAATACCAGAGCAGTCTACTCGCCACAGAGCAGGACTGACTCATTACCAGAGCAGGACTGACTCATAACCAGAGCAGTCTACTCCCCACAGAGCAGGACTGACTCATTACCAGAGCAGTCTACTCCCACAGAGCAGGACTGACTCATTACCAGAGCAGTCTAACCCCCAAAGAGCATGAGTGACTCATTACCAGAGAAGTCTATTCCCCACAGAGAAGGACTGACTCATTACCAGGCAGTCTACTCCCTACAGAGCAGGACTGACTCATTACCAGAGCTGGACTGACTCATTACAAGAGCAGGACTGTCTCATTACCAGAGCAGTCAACTCCCCACAGAGCAGGACTGACTCATTACCAGAGCAGGACTGACTCATTACCAGAGCAGTCTACTCCCCACAGAGCAGGACTGACTCATTACCAGAGCAGTCTACTCCCACAGAGCAGGACTGACTCATTACCAGAGCAGTCTAACCCCCAAAGAGCATGAGTGACTCATTACCAGAGAAGTCTATTCCCCACAGAGCAGGACTGACTCATTACCAGGCAGTCTACTCCCCAAAGAGCAAGACTGACTCAGTACCAGAGCAGGACTGACTCATTACCTGAGCAGGACTGACTCATTACCAGGCAGTCTACTCCCCACAGAGCAGGACTGACTCAATACCAGAGCTGTCAACTCCCCACAGAGCAGGACTGACTCATTACCAGAGCAGGACTGACTCATTACCAGAGCAGTCTACTCCCTACAGAGCAGGCCTGACTCATTACCAGAGCATGACTGACTCATTACCAGAGTCGTCTTCTCTCGAAAGAGCAGGACTGACTCATTACCAGAGCAGTCTACCCCCCACAGAGCAGGACTGACTCATTACCAGGGCAGTCTACTCCCTACAGAGCAGGAATGACTCATTACCAGAGCAGTCTACTCCCTACAGAGCAGGAATGACTCATTACCAGAGCAGTCTACTCGCCACAGAGCAGGACTGACTCATTACCAGAGCAGGACTGACTCATAACCAGAGCAGTCTACTAACCACAGAGCAGGACTGACTCATTACCAGAGCAGTCTACTCCCTACAGAGCAGGAATGACTCATTACCAGAGCAGTCTACTCTCCACAGAGCAGGACTGACTCAATACCAGAGCAGGACTGACTCATTACCAGAGCAGTCTACTCCCTACAGAGCAGGAATTACTCATTACCAAAGCAGTCTACTCCCTACAGAGCAGGACTGACTCAATACCAAAGCAGTCTACCCCCCACAGAGCAGGACTGACTCATTACCAGAGCAGGACAGACTCATTACCTGAGCAGGACTGACTCATTACCAGGCAGTGTACTCTCCACAGAGCAGGACTGGCTCATTACCAGAGCAGGACTGACTCAATACCAGAGCAGTCTACTCCCCACAGAGCAGGACTGACTCATTACCAGGGCAGGACTGACTCAATACCAGAGCAGTCTACTCCCCACAGAGCTGGACTGACTCATTACCAGAGCAGGACTGACTCATTACCAGAGCATGACTGACTCATTACCAGAGCCGTCTACTCCCGAAAGAGCAGGACTGACTCATTACCAGAGCAGTCTACCCCCACAGAGCAGGACTGACTCATTACCAGAGCAGTCTACTCCCTACAGAGCAGGAATGACTCATTACCAGAGCAGTCTACTTCCTACAGAGCAGGAATGACTCATTACCAGAGCAGTCTACTCGCCACAGAGCAGGACTGACTCATTACCAGAGCAGGACTGACTTATAACCAGAGCAGTCTACTCCCCACAGCGCAGGACAGACTCATTACCAGAGCAGTCTACTCCCTACAGAGCAGGAATGACTCATTACCGGAGCAGTCTACTCACCACAGAGCAGGACTGACTCATTACCAGAGCAGCACTGACTCATAACCAGAGCAGTCTACTAACCACAGAGCAGGACTGACTCATTACCAGAGCAGTCTACTCCCTACAGAGCAGGAATTACTCATTACCAGAGCAGTCTACTACCTACAGAGCAGGACTGACTCATTACCAAAGCAGTCTACCCCCCACAGAGCAGGACTGACTCATTACCAGAGCTGGACAGACTCATTACCTGAGCAGGACTGACTCATTACCAGGCAGTGTACTCTCCACAGAGCAGGACTGGCTCATTACCAGAGCAGGACTGACTCAATACCAGAGCAGTTTACTCCCCACAGAGCAGGACTGACTCATTACCAGGGCAGGACTGACAGAATACCAGAGCAGTCTACTCCCTACAGAGCAGGAATTACTCATTACCAGAGCAGTCTACTCCCTACAGAGCAGGACTGACTCATTACCAAAGCAGTCTACCCCCCACAGAGCAGGACTGCCTCATTACCAGAGCAGGACAGACTCATTACCTGAGCAGGACTGACTCATTACCAGGCAGTGTACTCTCCACAGAGCAGGACTGGCTCATTACCAGAGCAGGACTGACTCAATACCAGAGCAGTCTACTCCCCACAGAGCAGGACTGACTCATTACCAGGGCAGGGCTGACTCAATACCAGAGCAGTCTACTCCCCACAGAGCTGGATTGACTCATTACCAGAGCAGGACTGACTCATTACCAGAGCATGACTGACTCATTACCAGAGCCGTCTACTCCCAAAAGAGCAGGACTGACTCATTACCAGAGCAGTCTACCCCCACAGAGCAGGACTGACTCATTACCAGAGCAGTCTACTCCCTACAGAGCAGGAATGACTCATTACCAGAGCAGTCTACTTCCTACAGAGCAGGAATGACTCATTACCAGAGCAGTCTACTCACCACAGAGCAGGACTGACTCATTACCAGAGCAGGACTGACTCATAACCAGAGCAGTCTACTCCCCACAGCGCAGGACAGACTCATTACCAGAGCAGTCTACTCCCTACAGAGCAGGAATGACTCATTACCGGAGCAGTCTACTCACCACAGAGCAGGACTGACTCATTACCAGAGCAGCACTGACTCATAACCAGAGCAGTCTACTAACCACAGAGCAGGACTGACTCATTACCAGAGCAGTCTACTACCTACAGAGCAGGACTGACTCATTACCAAAGCAGTCTACCCCCCACAGAGCAGGACTGACTCATTACCAGAGCTGGACAGACTCATTACCTGAGCAGGACTGACTCATTACCAGGCAGTGTACTCTCCACAGAGCAGGACTGGCTCATTACCAGAGCAGGACTGACTCAATACCAGAGCAGTTTACTCCCCACAGAGCAGGACTGACTCATTACCAGGGCAGGACTGACAGAATACCAGAGCAGTCTACTACCTACAGAGCAGGAATTACTCATTACCAGAGCAGTCTACTCCCTACAGAGCAGGACTGACTCATTACCAAAGCAGTCTACCCCCCACAGAGCAGGACTGACTCATTACCAGAGCAGGACAGACTCATTACCTGAGCAGGACTGACTCATTACCAGAGCAGTTTACTCCCTACAGAGCTGGACTGACTCATTACCAGAGCAGTCTCCTCCCTACAGAGCAGGACTGACTCATTACCAGAGCTGGACTGACTCATTACAAGAGCAGGACTGACTCATTACCAGAGCAGTCAACTCACCACAGAGCAGGACTGACTCATTACCAGAGCAGTCTACTCCCCACAGAGCAGTACTGACTCATTACCAGAGCAGTCTACTCCCTACAGAACAGGACTGACTCATTACCAGAGCAGTCTACTCCCCACAGAGTAGGACTGACTCATTACAAGAGCAGTCTACTCCCCACAGAGCAGGACTGACTCATTACCAGAGCAGTCTACTCGCCACAGAGCAGGACTGACTCATTAACAGAGCAGGACTGACTCATAACCAGAGCAGTCTACTCCCCACAGAGCAGGACTGACTCATTACCAGAGCAGTCTACTCCCTACAGAGCAGGAATGTCTCATTACCAGAGCAGTCTACTCGCCACAGAGCAGGACTGACTCAATACCAGTGCAGGAATTACTCATTACCAGAGCAGTCTACTCCCTACAGAGCAGGAATTACTCATTACCAGAGCAGTCTACTCCCTACAGAGCAGGACTGACTCATTACCAGAGCAGTCTACTCCCCACAGAGCAGAACTGACTCATTACCAGAGCAGTCTACTCCCCACAGAGCAGGATTGACTCATTACCAGAGTAGGACTGAGTCATTACCAGAGCAGGACTGACTCATTACCAGGCAGTGTGCTCCCCACAGAGCAGGACTGACTCATTAACAGAGCAGGACTGACTCAATACAAGAGCAGTCTACTCCCCACAGAGCAGGACTGACTCATTACCAGAGCAGTCTACTCCCTACAGAGCAGGACTGACTCATTACCAGAGCAGTCTACTCCCTACAGAGCAGGACTGACTCATTACCAGAGCTGGACTGATTCATTACAAGAGCAGGACTGACTCATTACCAGAGCAGTCTACTCCCCACAGAGCAGGACTGACTCATTACCAGAGCAGGCCTGACTCATTACCAGAGCATGACTGACTCATTACCAGAGCCGTCTACTCCCGAAAGAGCAGGACTGACTCATTACCAGAGCAGTCTACTCCCTACAGAGCAGGAATGACTCATTACCAGAGCAGTCTACTCCCTACAGAGCAGGAATGACTCATTACCAGAGCAGTCTACTCGCCACAGAGCAGGACTGACTCATTACCAGAGCAGGACTGACTCATAACCAGAGCAGTCTACTAACCACAGAGCAGGACTGACTCATTACCAGAGCAGTCTACTCCCTACAGAGCAGGAATTACTCATTACCAGAGCAGTCTACTCCCTACAGAGCAGGACTGACTCATTACCAAAGCAGTCTACCCCCCACAGAGCAGGACTGACTCATTACCAGAGCAGGACAGACTCATTACCTGAGCAGGACTGACTCATTACCAGGCAGTGTACTCTCCACAGAGCAGGACTGGCTCATTACCAGAGCAGGACTGACTCAATACCAGAGCAGTTTACGTCCCACAGAGCAGGACTGACTCATTGCCAGGGCAGGACTGACTGAATACCAGAGCAGTCTACTCGCCACAGAGCAGGACTGACTCATTACCAGAGCAGGACTGACTCATAACCAGAGCAGTCTACTCCCCACAGAGCAGGACTGACTCATTACCAGAGCAGTCTACTCCCACAGAGCAGGACTGACTCATTACCAGAGCAGTCTAACCCCCAAAGAGCATGAGTGACTCATTACCAGAGAAGTCTATTCCCCACAGAGAAGGACTGACTCATTACCAGGCAGTCTACTCCCTACAGAGCAGGACTGACTCATTACCAGAGCTGGACTGACTCATTACAAGAGCAGGACTGTCTCATTACCAGAGCAGTCAACTCCCCACAGAGCAGGACTGACTCATTACCAGAGCAGGACTGACTCATTACCAGAGCAGTCTACTCCCCACAGAGCAGGACTGACTCATTACCAGAGCAGTCTACTCCCACAGAGCAGGACTGACTCATTACCAGAGCAGTCTAACCCCCAAAGAGCATGAGTGACTCATTACCAGAGAAGTCTATTCCCCACAGAGCAGGACTGACTCATTACCAGGCAGTCTACTCCCCAAAGAGCAAGACTGACTCAGTACCAGAGCAGGACTGACTCATTACCTGAGCAGGACTGACTCATTACCAGGCAGTCTACTCCCCACAGAGCAGGACTGACTCAATACCAGAGCTGTCAACTCCCCACAGAGCAGGACTGACTCATTACCAGAGCAGGACTGACTCATTACCAGAGCAGTCTACTCCCTACAGAGCAGGCCTGACTCATTACCAGAGCATGACTGACTCATTACCAGAGTCGTCTTCTCTCGAAAGAGCAGGACTGACTCATTACCAGAGCAGTCTACCCCCCACAGAGCAGGACTGACTCATTACCAGGGCAGTCTACTCCCTACAGAGCAGGAATGACTCATTACCAGAGCAGTCTACTCCCTACAGAGCAGGAATGACTCATTACCAGAGCAGTCTACTCGCCACAGAGCAGGACTGACTCATTACCAGAGCAGGACTGACTCATAACCAGAGCAGTCTACTAACCACAGAGCAGGACTGACTCATTACCAGAGCAGTCTACTCCCTACAGAGCAGGAATGACTCATTACCAGAGCAGTCTACTCTCCACAGAGCAGGACTGACTCAATACCAGAGCAGGACTGACTCATTACCAGAGCAGTCTACTCCCTACAGAGCAGGAATTACTCATTACCAGAGCAGTCTACTCCCTACAGAGCAGGACTGACTCATTACCAAAGCAGTCTACCCCCCACAGAGCAGGACTGACTCATTACCAGAGCAGGACAGACTCATTACCTGAGCAGGACTGACTCATTACCAGGCAGTGTACTCTCCACAGAGCAGGACTGGCTCATTACCAGAGCAGGACTGACTCAATACCAGAGCAGTCTACTCCCCACAGAGCAGGACTGACTCATTACCAGGGCAGGGCTGACTCAATACCAGAGCAGTCTACTCCCCACAGAGCTGGATTGACTCATTACCAGAGCAGGACTGACTCATTACCAGAGCATGACTGACTCATTACCAGAGCCGTCTACTCCCAAAAGAGCAGGACTGACTCATTACCAGAGCAGTCTACCCCCACAGAGCAGGACTGACTCATTACCAGAGCAGTCTACTCCCTACAGAGCAGGAATGACTCATTACCAGAGCAGTCTACTTCCTACAGAGCAGGAATGACTCATTACCAGAGCAGTCTACTCACCACAGAGCAGGACTGACTCATTACCAGAGCAGGACTGACTCATAACCAGAGCAGTCTACTCCCCACAGCGCAGGACTGACTCATTACCAGAGCAGTCTACTCCCTACAGAGCAGGAATGACTCATTACCAGAGCAGTCTACTCACCACAGAGCAGGACTGACTCATTACCAGAGCAGCACTGACTCATAACCAGAGCAGTCTACTAACCACAGAGCAGGACTGACTCATTACCAGAGCAGTCTACTCCCTACAGAGCAGGAATTACTCATTACCAGAGCAGTCTACTACCTACAGAGCAGGACTGACTCATTACCAAAGCAGTCTACCCCCCACAGAGCAGGACTGACTCATTACCAGAGCTGGACAGACTCATTACCTGAGCAGGACTGACTCATTACCAGGCAGTGTACTCTCCACAGAGCAGGACTGGCTCATTACCAGAGCAGGACTGACTCAATACCAGAGCAGTTTACTCCCCACAGAGCAGGACTGACTCATTACCAGGGCAGGACTGACAGAATACCAGAGCAGTCTACTCACCACAGAGCAGGACTGACTCATTACCAGAGCAGGACTGACTCATAACCAGAGCAGTCTACTCCCCACAGAGCAGGACTGACTCATTACCAGAGCAGTCTACTCCCACAGAGCAGGAATGACTCATTACCAGAGCAGTCTAACCCCCAAAGAGCATGAGTGACTCATTACCAGAGAAGTCTATTCCCCACAGAGAAGGACTGACTCATTACCAGGCAGTCTACTCCCTACAGAGCTGGACTGACTCATTACAAGAGCAGGATTGACTCATTACCAGAGCAGTCAACTCCCCACAGAGCAGGACTGACTCATTACCAGAGCAGTCTACTCCCCACAGAGCAGGACTGACTCATTACCAGAGCAGGACTGACTCATTACCAGAGCAGGACTGACTCATTACCAGGCAGTGTAATCCCCACAGAGCAGGACTGACTCATTACCAGAGCAGAACTGACTCATTACCAGAGCAGTCTACTCCCCACAGAGCAGGACTGACTCATTACCAGAGCAGTCTACTCCCACAGAGCAGGACTGACTCATTACCAGAGCAGTCTAACCCCCAAAGAGCATGAGTGACTCATTACCAGAGAAGTCTATTCCCCACAGAGCAGGACTGACTCATTACCAGGCAGTCTACTCCCCAAAGAGCAAGACTGACTCAGTACCAGAGCAGGACTGACTCATTACCTGAGCAGGACTGACTAATTACCAGAGCAGTCTACTCCCCACAGAGAAGGACTGACTCATTACCAGAGCAGAACTCACTCATTACCAGAGCAGGACTGACTCATTACCAGAGCAGTTTACTCCCCACAGAGCAGGACTGACTCATTACCAGAGCAGGACTGACTCATTACCAGAGCAGTCTACTCCCCACAGACCAGGACTGACTTATTACCAGAGCAGTCTACTCTCCACAGAGCAGGACTGACTCATTACCAGAGCAGTCTACTCCCCACAGAGCAGGAATGACTCATTACCAGAGCAGTCTAACCCCCAAAGAGCAAGACTGACTCATTACCAGAGCAGTTTATTCCCCACAGAGCAGGACTGACTCATTACCAGAACAGTCTACCCCCCACAGAGCAGGACTGACTCATTACCAGGCAGGCTACTCCCCACAGAGCAAGACTGACTCATTATCAGAGCAGGACTGACTCATTACCTGAGCAGGACTGACTCAATACCAGGCAGTGTACTCTCCACAGAGCAGGACTGACTCATTACCAGAGCAGGACTGACTCATTACCAGAGCAGTCTACTCCCCACAGAGCAGGACTGACTCATTACCAGAGCAGGACTGACTCAATACCAGAGCAGTCTACTCCCCACAGAGCAGTACTGACTCAATACCAGAGCAGTACTGACTCATTACCATAGCAGACTACTCCCCACAGAGCAGGAGAGAATCATTACCAGAGCAGGACTGACTAATTACCAGAGCAGTCTACTCCCCACAGAGAAGGACTGACTCATTACCAGAGCAGAACTGACTCATTACCAGAGCAGGACTGACTCATTACCAGAGCAGTTTACTCCACAACGAGCAGGACTGACTCATTACCAGAGCAGGACTGACTCATTACCAGAGCAGTCTACTCCCCACAGACCAGGACTGACTTATTACCAGAGCAGTCTACTCTCCACAGAGCAGGACTGACTCATTACCAGAGCAGTCTACTCCCCACAGAGCAGGAATGACTCATTACCAGAGCAGTCTACTCCCCACAGAGCTGGACTGACTCCTTACCAGAGCAGGACCGACTCATTACCAGAGAAGTCTACTCCCCAAAGATCAGGACTGACTCATTACCAGAGCAGGACTGACTCATTACCAGAGAAGTCTACTCCCCAAAGAGCAGGACTGACTCATTACCAGAGCAGTCTACCCCCCACAGAGCAGGAATGACTCATTGCCAGAGCAGTGTACTCCACACAGAGCAGGACTGACTCATTACCAGAGCAGTCTACTCCCCACAGAGCAGGACTGACTCATTACCAGAGCAGTCTACTCCCCACAGAGCAGGACAAACTCATTACCAGAGCAGTCTAACCCCCAAACAGCAAGACTGACTCATTACCAGAGCAGTTTATTCCCCACAGAGCAGGACTGACTCATTACAAGAGCAGTCGACCCCCCACAGAGAAGGACTGACTCATTACCAGGCAGTCTACTCCCCACAGAGCAGGACTGACTCATTACCAGAGCAGGACTGACTCAATACCAGAGCAGTCTACTCCCCACATAGCTGGACTGACTCATTACCAGAGCAGGACTGACTCATTACCAGAGAAGTCTACTCCCAAAAGAGCAGGACTGACTCATTATCTGAGCAGTCTACCCCCCACAGAGCAGTAATGACTCATTGCCAGAGCAGTGTACTCCCCACAGAGCAGGACTGACTCATTACCAGAGCAGGACTGACTCATTACCAGAGAAGTCTACTTCCCAAAGAGCAGGACTGACTCATTACCAGAGCAGGACTGACTCATTACCAGAGCAGTCTACTCACCACAGAGCAGGACAGACTCATTACCAGAGCAGGACTGACTCATTACCATAGCAGTCTACACTCCACAGAGCAGGACTGACTCATTACAAGAGCAGAACTGACTCATTACCAGAGCAGTCTACACTCCACAGAGCAGGACTGACTCATTACCAGAGCAGAAAAGACTCATTACCAGAGCAGGACTGACTCATTACCAGAGCAGTTTACTCCCCACAGAGCAGGACTGACTCATTACCAGAGCAGGACTGACTCATTACCAGAGCAGTCTACTCCCCACAGACCAGGACTGACTTAATACCAGAGCAGTCAACTCCCCACTGAGCAGGACTGACTCATTACCAGAGCAGGACTGACTCATTACCAGAGCAGGACTGACTCATTACCAGGCAGTGTAATCCCCACAGAGCAGGACTGACTCATTACCAGAGCAGGACTGACTCATTACCAGAGCAGGACTGACTCATTACCAGAGCAGTGTACTCACCACAGAGCAGGTTTGAATAATTACCAGAGCAGTCTACTCCCCACAGAGCAGGACTGACTCATTACCAGAGCAGGACTGACTCAATACCAGAGCAGTCTACTCCCCACAGAGATGGACTGACTCATTACCAGAGCAGTCTACTCCCTACAGAGCAGGAATGACTCGTTACCAGAGCAGTCTACTCGCCACAGAGCAGGACCGACTCATTACCAGAGCAGGACTGACTCATAACCAGAGCAGTCTACTCCCCACAGAGCAGGACTGACTCAATACCAGAGCAGTCTACTCCCTAGAGAGCAGGATTGACTCATTACCAGAGCAGTCTACTCCCTACAGAGCAGGAATGACTCATTACCAGAGCAGTCTACTCGCCACAGAGCAGGACTGACTCATTACCAAAGCAGTCTACTCCCCAAAGAGCAGGATGGACTCATTACCAGAGCAGGACTGACTCATTACCAGAGCAGTCTACTCCACACAGAGCAGGTCTGACTCATTACCAGAGCAGGACTGACTCATTACCAGAGAGTGTAATCCCCACAGAGCAGGACTGACTCATTACCAGAGCAGGACTGACTCATTACCAGAGCAGGACTGACTCATTACCAGAGCAGTGTACTCCCCACAGAGCAGGATTGAATCATTACCAGAGCAGTCTACTCCCCACAGAGCTGGACTGACTCATTACCAGAGCAGTCTACTCCCCACAGAGCAGGACTGACTCATTACCAGAGCAGTCTAACCACCAAAGAGCAAGACTGACTCATTACCAGAGCAGTCTATTCCCCACAGAGCAGGACTGACTCATAACCAGAGCAGTCTACCCCCCACATAGCAGGACTGACTCATTACCAGGCAGTCTACTCCCCACAGAGCAAGACTGACTCATTATCAGAGCAGGACTGACACATTACCTGAGCAGGACTGCCAGAGCAGTCTACTCCCCACAGAGCAGGACTGAATCATTACCAGAGCAGGACTGACTCATTACCAGAGCAGGACTGACTCATTACCAGAGCAGTGTACTCCCCACAGAGCAGGATTGAATCATTACCAGAGCAGTCTACTCCCCACAGAGCTGGACTGACTCATTACCAGAGCAGTCTACTCCCCACAGAGCAGGACTGACTCATTACCAGAGCAGTCTAACCACCAAAGAGCAAGACTGACTCATTACCAGAGCAGTCTATTCCCCACAGAGCAGGACTGACTCATAACCAGAGCAGTCTACCCCCCACATAGCAGGACTGACTCAATGCCAGAGCAGTCTACTCCCCACAGAGTTTGACTGACTCATTACCAGAGCAGTCTACTCCCTACAGAGCAGGAATGACTCATTACCAGAGCAGTCTACTCCCTACAGAGCAGGAATGACTCATTACCAGAGCAGTCTACTCGCCACAGAGCAGGACTGACTCATAACCAGAGCAGTCTACTCCCCACAGAGCAGGACTGACTCATTACCAGAGCAGTCTACTCCCCACAGAGCAGGACTGACTCATTACCAGGGCAGGGCTGACTCAATACCAGAGCAGTCTACTCCCCACAGAGCAGGACTGACTCATAACCAGAGCAGTCTACTCCCCACAGAGCAGGACTGACTCATTACCAGAGCAGTCTACTCTCCACAGAGCAGGACTGGCTCATTACCAGAGCAGGACTGACTCAATACCAGAGCAGTCTACTCCCCACAGAGCAGGACTGACTCATTACCAGGGCAGGGCTGACTCAATACCAGAGCAGTCTACTCCCCACAGAGCTGGATTGACTCATTACCAGAGCAGGACTGACTCATTACCAGAGCATGACTGACTCATTACCAGAGCCGTCTACTCCCAAAAGAGCAGGACTGACTCATTACCAGAGCAGTCTACCCCCACAGAGCAGGACTGACTCATTACCAGAGCAGTCTACTCCATACAGAGCAGGAATGACTCATTACCAGAGCAGTCTACTTCCTACAGAGCAGGAATGACTCATTACCAGAGCAGTCTACTCACCACAGAGCAGGACTGACTCATTACCAGAGCAGGACTGACTCATAACCAGAGCAGTCTACTCCCCACAGCGCAGGACTGACTCATTACCAGAGCAGTCTACTCCCTACAGAGCAGGAATGACTCATTACCAGAGCAGTCTACTCACCACAGAGCAGGACTGACTCATTACCAGAGCAGCACTGACTCATAACCAGAGCAGTCTACTAACCACAGAGCAGGACTGACTCATTACCAGAGCAGCACTGACTCATAACCAGAGCAGTCTACTAACCACAGAGCAGGACTGACTCATTACCAGAGCAGTCTACTCCCTACAGAGCAGGAATTACTCATTACCAGAGCAGTCTACTACCTACAGAGCAGGACTGACTCATTACCAAAGCAGTCTACCCCCCACAGAGCAGGACTGACTCATTACCAGAGCTGTACAGACTCATTACCTGAGCAGGACTGACTCATTACCAGGCAGTGTACTCTCCACAGAGCAGGACTGGCTCATTACCAGAGCAGGACTGACTCAATACCAGAGCAGTTTACTCCCCACAGAGCAGGACTGACTCATTACCAGGGCAGGACTGACAGAATACCAGAGCAGTCTACTCGCCACAGAGCAGGACTGACTCATTACCAGAGCAGGACTGACTCATAACCAGAGCAGTCTACTCCCCACAGAGCAGGACTGACTCATTACCAGAGCAGTCTACTCCCACAGAGCAGGAATGACTCATTACCAGAGCAGTCTAACCCCCAAAGAGCATGAGTGACTCATTACCAGAGAAGTCTATTCCCCACAGAGAAGGACTGACTCATTACCAGGCAGTCTACTCCCTACAGAGCTGGACTGACTCATTACAAGAGCAGGACTGACTCATTACCAGAGCAGTCAACTCCCCACAGAGCAGGACTGACTCATTACCAGAGCAGTCTACTCCCCACAGAGCAGGACTGACTCATTACCAGAGCAGGACTGACTCATTACCAGAGCAGGACTGACTCATTACCAGGCAGTGTAATCCCCACAGAGCAGGACTGACTCATTACCAGAGCAGAACGGACTCATTACCAGAGCAGTCTACTCCCCACAGAGCAGGACTGACTCATTACCAGAGCAGTCTACTCCCACAGAGCAGGACTGACTCATTACCAGAGCAGTCTAACCCCCAAAGAGCATGAGTGACTCATTACCAGAGAAGTCTATTCCCCACAGAGCAGGACTGACTCATTACCAGGCAGTCTACTCCCCAAAGAGAAAGACTGACTCAGTACCAGAGCAGGACTGACTCATTACCTGAGCAGGACTGACTAATTACCAGAGCAGTCTACTCCCCACAGAGAAGGACTGACTCATTACCAGAGCAGAACTCACTCATTACCAGAGCAGGACTGACTCATTACCAGAGCAGTTTACTCCACACACAGCAGGACTGACTCATTACCAGAGCAGGACTGACTCATTACCAGAGCAGTCTACTCCCCACAGACCAGGACTGACTTATTACCAGAGCAGTCTACTCTCCACAGAGCAGGACTGACTCATTACCAGAACAGTCTACTCCCCACAGAGCAGGAATGACTCATTACCAGAGCAGTCTACTCCCCACAGAGCTGGACTGACTCATTACCAGAGCAGGACCGACTCATTACCAGAGAAGTCTACTCCCCAAAGATCAGGACTGACTCATTACCAGAGCAGGACTGACTCATTACCCGAGAAGTCTACTCCACACAGAGCAGGACTGACTCATTACCAGAGCAGTCTACTCCCCACAGAGCAGGACTGACTCATTACCAGAGCAGTCTAACCCCCAAAGAGCAAGACTGACTCATTACCAGAGCAGTTTATTCCCCACAGAGCAGGACTGACTCATTACCAGAACAGTCTACCCCCCACAGAGCAGGACTGACTCATTACCAGGCAGGCTACTCCCCACAGAGCAAGACTGACTCATTATCAGAGCAGGACTGACTCATTACCTGAGCAGGACTGACTCAATACCAGGCAGTGTACTCTCAACAGAGCAGGACTGACTCATTACCAGAGCAGGACTGACTCATTACCAGAGCAGTCTACTCCCCACAGAGCAGGACTGACTCATTACCATAGCAGGATTGACTCAATACCAGAGCAGTCTACTCCCCACAGAGCAGTACAGACTCAATACCAGAGCAGTACTGACTCATTACCATAGCAGTCTACTCCCCACAGAGCAGGAGAGACTCATTACCAGAGCAGGACTGACTAATTACCAGAGCAGTCTACTCCCCACAGAGAAGGACTGACTCATTACCAGAGCAGAACTGACTCATTACCAGAGCAGGACTGACTCATTACCAGAGCAGTTTACTCCACAACGAGCAGGACTGACTCATTACCAGAGCAGGACTGACTCATTACCAGAGCAGTCTACTCCCCACAGACCAGGACTGACTTATTACCAGAGCAGTCTACTCTCCACAGAGCAGGACTGACTTATTACCAGAGCAGTCTACTCCCCACAGAGCTGGACTGACTCCTTACCAGAGCAGGACCGACTCATTACCAGAGCAGTCTACTCCCCAAAGATCAGGACTGACTCATTACCAGAGCAGGACTGACTCATTACCAGAGAAGTCTACTCCCCAAAGAGCAGGACTGACTCATTACCAGAGCAGTCTACCCCCCACAGAGCAGGAATGACTCATTGCCAGAGCAGTGTACTCCACACAGAGCAGGACTGACTCATTACCAGAGCAGTCTACTCCCCACAGAGCAGGACTGACTCATTACCAGAGCAGTCTACTCCCCACAGAGCAGGACTGACTCATTACCAGAGCAGTCTAACCCCCAAACAGCAAGACTGACTCATTACCAGAGCAGTTTATTCCCCACAGAGCAGGACTGACTCATTACAAGAGCAGTCGACCCCCCACAGAGAAGGACTGACTCATTACCAGGCAGTCTACTCCCCACAGAGCAGGACTGACTCATTACCAGAGCAGGACTGACTCAATACCAGAGCAGTCTACTCCCCACATAGCTGGACTGACTCATTACCAGAGCAGGACTGACTCATTACCAGAGAAGTCTACTTCCCAAAGAGCAGGACTGACTCATTATCTGAGCAGTCTACCCCCCACAGAGCAGTAATGACTCATTGCCAGAGCAGTGTACTCCCCACAGAGCAGGACTGACTCATTACCAGAGCAGGACTGACTCATTACCAGAGAAGTCTACTTCCCAAAGAGCAGGACTGACTCATTACCAGAGCAGGACTGACTCATTACCAGAGCAGTCTACTCACCACAGAGCAGGACAGACTCATTACCAGAGCAGGACTGACTCATTACCATAGCAGTCTACACTCCACAGAGCAGGACTGACTCATTACAAGAGCAGAACTGACTCATTACCAGAGCAGTCTACACTCCACAGAGCAGGACTGACTCATTACCAGAGCAGAAGTGACTCATTACCAGAGCAGGACTGACTCATTACCAGAGCAGTTTACTCCCCACAGAGCAGGACTGACTCATTACCAGAGCAGGACTGACTCATTACCAGAGCAGTCTACTCCCCACAGACCAGGACTGACTTAATACCAGAGCAGTCAACTCCCCACTGAGCAGGACTGACTCATTACCAGAGCAGGACTGACTCATTACCAGAGCAGGACTGACTCATTACCAGGCAGTGTAATCCCCACAGAGCAGGACTGACTCATTACCAGAGCAGGACTGACTCATTACCAGAGCAGGACTGACTCATTACCAGAGCAGTGTACTCACCACAGAGCAGGATTGAATCATTACCAGAGCAGTCTACTCCCCACAGAGCAGGACTGACTCATTACCAGAGCAGGACTGACTCAATACCAGAGCAGTCTACTCCCCACAGAGATGGACTGACTCATTACCAGAGCAGTCTACTCCCTACAGAGCAGGAATGACTCGTTACCAGAGCAGTCTACTCGCCACAGAGCAGGACTGACTCATTACCAGAGCAGGACTGACTCATAACCAGAGCAGTCTACTCCCCACAGAGCAGGACTGACTCAATACCAGAGCAGTCTACTCCCTAGAGAGCAGGATTGACTCATTACCAGAGCAGTCTACTCCCTACAGAGCAGGAATGACTCATTACCAGAGCAGTCTACTCGCCACAGAGCAGGACTGACTCATTACCAAAGCAGTCTACTCCCCAAAGAGCAGGATGGACTCATTACCAGAGCAGGACTGACTCATTACCAGAGCAGTCTACTCCACACAGAGCAGGTCTGACTCATAACCAGAGCAGTCTACTCCCCACAGAGCAGGACTGACTCATTACCAGAGCAGTCAACTCCCCACAGAGCAGGACTGACTCATTACCAGAGCAGGACTGACTCATTACCAGAGCAGGACTGACTCATTACCAGAGAGTGTAATCCCCACAGAGCAGGACTGACTCATTACCAGAGCAGGACTGACTCATTACCAGAGCAGGACTGACTCATTACCAGAGCAGTGTACTCCCCACAGAGCAGGATTGAATCATTACCAGAGCAGTCTACTCCCCACAGAGCTGGACTGACTCATTACCAGAGCAGTCTACTCCCCACAGAGCAGGACTGACTCATTACCAGAGCAGTCTAACCACCAAAGAGCAAGACTGACTCATTACCAGAGCAGTCTATTCCCCACAGAGCAGGACTGACTCATAACCAGAGCAGTCTACCCCCCACATAGCAGGACTGACTCATTACCAGGCAGTCTACTCCCCACAGAGCAAGACTGACTCATTATCAGAGCAGGACTGACACATTACCTGAGCAGGACTGCCAGAGCAGTCTACTCCCCACAGAGCAGGACTGAATCATTACCAGAGCAGGACTGACTCATTACCAGAGCAGGACTGACTCATTACCAGAGCAGTGTACTCCCCACAGAGCAGGATTGAATCATTACCAGAGCAGTCTACTCCCCACAGAGCAGGACAGACTCATTACCAGAGCAGGACTGACTCATTACCATAGCAGTCTACACTCCACAGAGCAGGACTGACTCATTACCAGAGCAGAACTGACTCATTACCAGAGCAGTCTACTCCCCACAGAGAAGGACTGACTCATTACCAGAGCAGGACTGACTCATTACCAGAGCAGTCTACTCCCCACAGAGAAGGACTGACTCATTACCAGAGCAGAACTGACTCATTACCAGAGCAGGACTGACTCATTACCAGAGCAGTTTACTCCCCACAGAGCAGGACTGACTCATTACCAGAGCAGGACTGACTCATTACCAGAGCAGTCTACACCCCACAGACCAGGACTGACTTATTACCAGAGCAGTCTACTCTCCACAGAGCAGGACTGACTCATTACCAGAGCAGTCTACTCCCCACAGAGCAGGAATGACTCATTACCAGAGCAGTCTACTCCCCACAGAGCTTGACTGACTCATTACCAGAGCAGGACCGACTCATTACCAGAGAAGTCTACTCCCCAAAGATCAGGACTGACTCATTACCAGAGCAGGACTGACTCATTACCCGAGAAGTCTACTCCACACAGAGCAGGACTGACTCATTACCAGAGCAGTCTACTCCCCACAGAGCAGGACTGACTCATTACCAGAGCAGTCTAACCCCCAAAGAGCAAGACTGACTCATTACCAGAGCAGTTTATTCCCCACAGAGCAGGACTGACTCATTACCAGAGCAGTCTACCCCCCACAGAGCAGGACTGACTAATTACCAGAGCAGTCTACTCCCCACAGAGAAGGACTGACTCATTACCAGAGCAGAACTGACTCATTACCAGAGCAGGACTGACTCATTACCAGAGCAGTCTACTCCCCACAGAGCAGGAATGACTCATTACCAGAGCAGTCTACTCCCCACAGAGCTGGACTGACTCATTACCAAAGCAGGACCGACTCATTACCAGAGAAGTCTACTCCCCAAAGATCAGGACTGACTCATTACCAGAGCAGGACTGACTCATTACCCGAGAAGTCTACTCCACACATAGCAGGACTGACTCATTACCAGAGCAGTCTACTCCCCACAGAGCAGGTCTGACTCATAACCAGAGCAGTCTACCCCCCACAGAGCAGGTCTGATTCATTACCAGCGCAGTCTACTCCCCACAGAGCAGGACTGACTCATTACCAGAGCAGTCAACTCCCCACAGAGCAGGACTGACTCATTACCAGAGCTTGACTGACTCATTACCAGAGCAGGACTGACTCATTACCAGAGCAGGACTGACTCATTACCAGAGCAGTGTACTCCCCACAGAGCAGGATTGACTCATTACCAGAGCAGTCTACTCCCCACAGAGCAGGACTGACTCATTACCAGAGCAGTCTACTCCCCACAGAGCAGGACTGACTCATTACCAGAGCAGTCTAACCCCCAAAGAGCAAGACTGACTCATTACCAGAGCAGTCTATTCCCCACAGAGCAGGACTGACTCATTACCAGAGCAGTCTACCCCCCACATAGCAGGACTGACTCATTACCAGGCAGTCTACTCCCCACAGAGCAAGACTGACTCATTATCAGAGCAGGACTGACTCATTACCTGAGCAGGACTGACTAATTACCAGAGCAGTCTACTCCCCACAGAGCAGGACTGACTCATTACCAGAGCAGGACTGACTCAATACCAGAGCAGTCTACTCCCCACAGAGCTGGACTGACTCATTACCAGAGCAGGACTGACTCATTACCAGAGAAGTCTACTCCCCAAAGAGCAGGACTGACTCATTACCTGAGCAGTCTACCCCCCACAGAGCAGGACTGACTCATTGCCAGAGCAGTGTACTCCCCACAGAGCAGGACTGACTCATTACCAGAGCAGGACTTACTCATTACCAGAGAAGTCTACTCCCCAAAGAGCAGGACTGACTCATTACCAGAGCAGGACTGACTCATTACCAGAGCAGTCTACTCCCCACAGAACAGGACAGACTCATTACCAGAGCAGTCTACACTCCACAGAGCAGGACTGACTCATTACCAGAGCAGAACTGACTCATTACCAGAGCAGTCTACTCCCCACAGACCAGGACTGACTTATTACCAGAGCAGTCTACTCTCCACAGAGCAGGACTGACTCATAACCAGAGCAGTCTACTCCCCACAGAGCAGGAATGACTCATTACCAGAGCAGTCTACTCCCCACAGAGCTGGACTGACTCATTACCAGAGCAGGACCGACTCATTACCAGAGAAGTCTACTCCCGAAAGATCAGGACTGACTCATTACCAGAGCAGGACTGACTCATTACCAGAGAAGTCTACTCCCCAAAGAGCAGGACTGACTCATTACCAGAGCATTATACCCCCCACAGAGCAGGAATGACTCATTGCCAGAGCAGTGTACTCCACACAGAGCAGGACTGACTCATTACCAGAGCAGTCTACTCCCCACAGAGCAGGACTGACTCATTACCAGAGCAGTCTACTCCCCACAGAGCAGGACTGACTCATTACCAGAGCAGTCTAACCCCCAAAGAGCAAGACTGACTCATTACCAGAGCAGTTTATTCCCCACAGAGCAGGACTGACTCATTACCAGAGCAGTCTACCCCCCACAGAGCATGACTGACTCATTACCAGGCAGTCTACTCCCCACAGAGCAAGACTGACTCATTACCTGAGCAGGACGTACTCATTACCAGGCAGTGTACTCTGCACAGAGCAGGACTGACTCATTACCAGAGCAGGACTGACTCATTACCAGAGAAGTCTACTCCCCACAGAGCAGGACTGACTCATTACCAGAGCAGTCTACTCCCCACATAGCAGGATTGACTCATTACCAGAGCAGGACTGACTCATTACCAGAGCAGGACTGACTCATTAACAGAGCAGGACTGACTCAATACAAGAGCAGTCTACTCCCCACAGAGAAGGACTGACTCATTACCAGAGCAGTCTACTCCCTAACGAGCAGGACTGACTCATTACCAGAGCAGTGTACTCCCTACAGAGCAGGACTGACTCATTACCAGAGCTGGACTGACTCATTACAAGAGCAGGACTGACTCATTACAAGAGCAGGCTACTCACCACAGAGCAGGACTGACTCATTACCAGAGCAGTCTAGTCCCCACAGAGCAGGACTTACTCATTACCAGAGCAGGCCTGACTCATTACCAGAGCATGACTGACTCATTACCAGAGCCGTCTACTCCCGAAAGAGCAGGACTGACTCATTACCAGAGCAGTCTACCCCCCACAGAGCAGGACTGACTCATTACCAGAGCAGTCTACTCCCTACAGAGCAGGAATGACTCATTACCAGAGCAGAACTGATTCATTACCAGAGCAGTCTACTCCCTACAGAGCAGAAGAGACTCATTACCAGAGCAGGACTGACTAATTACCAGAGCAGTCTACTCCCCACAGAGAAGGACTGACTCATTACCAGAGCAGAACTCACTCATTACCAGAGCAGGACTGACTCATTACCAGAGCAGTTTACTCCCCACAGAGCAGGACTGACTCATTACCAGAGCAGGACTGACTCATTACCAGAGCAGTCTACTCCCCACAGACCAGGACTGACTTATTACCAGAGCAGTCTACTCTCCACAGAGCAGGACTGACTCATTACCAGAGCAGTCTACTCCCCACAGAGCAGGAATGACTCATTACCAGAGCAGTCTACTCCCCACAGAGCTGGACTGACTCATTACCAGAGCAGGACCGACTCATTACCAGAGAAGTCTACTCCCCAAAGATCAGGACTGACTCATTACCAGAGCAGGACTGACTCATTACCCGAGAAGTCTACTCCACACAGAGCAGGACTGACTCATTACCAGAGCAGTCTACTCCCCACAGAGCAGGACTGACTCATTACCAGAGCAGTCTAACCCCCAAAGAGCAAGACTGACTCATTACCAGAGCAGTTTATTCCCCACAGAGCAGGACTGACTCATTACCAGAACAGTCTACCCCCCACAGAGCAGGACTGACTCATTACCAGGCAGGCTACTCCCCACAGAGCAAGACTGACTCATTATCAGAGCAGGACTGACTCATTACCTGAGCAGGACTGACGCAATACCAGGCAGTGTACTCTCCACAGAGCAGGACTGACTCATTACCAGAGCAGGACTGACTCATTACCAGAGCAGTCTACTCCCCACAGAGCAGGACTGACTCATTACCAGAGCAGGACTGACTCAATACCAGAGCAGTCTACTCCCCACAGAGCAGGACAGACTCAATACCAGAGCAGTACTGACTCATTACCATAGCAGTCTACTCCCCACAGAGCAGGAGAGACTCATTACCAGAGCAGGACTGACTAATTACCAGAGCAGTCTACTCCCCACAGAGAAGGACTGACTCATTACCAGAGCAGAACTGACTCATTACCAGAGCAGGACTGACTCATTACCAGAGCAGTTTACTCCACAACGAGCAGGACTGACTCATTACCAGAGCAGGACTGACTCATTACCAGAGCAGTCTACTCCCCACAGACCAGGACTGACTTATTACCAGAGCAGTCTACTCTCCACAGAGCAGGACTGACTCATTACCAGAGCAGTCTACTCCCCACATAGCAGGAATGACTCATTACCAGAGCAGTCTACTCCCCACAGAGCTGGACTGACTCCTTACCAGAGCAGGACCGACTCATTACCAGAGAAGTCTACTCCCCAAAGATCAGGACTGACTCATTACCAGAGCAGGACTGACTCATTACCAGAGAAGTCTACTCCCCAAAGAGCAGGAATGACTCATTACCAGAGCAGTCTACCCCCCACAGAGCAGGAATGACTCATTGCCAGAGCAGTGTACTCCACACAGAGCAGGACTGACTCATTACCAGAGCAGTCTACTCCCCACAGAGCAGGACTGACTCATTACCAGAGCAGTCTACTCCCCACAGAGCAGGACTGACTCATTACCAAAGCAGTCTAACCCCCAAACAGCAAGACTGACTCATTACCAGAGCAGTTTATTCCCCACAGAGCAGGACTGACTCATTACAAGAGCAGTCGACCCCCCACAGAGAAGGACTGACTCATTACCAGGCAGTCTACTCCCCACAGAGCAGGACTGACTCATTACCAGAGCAGGACTGACTCAATACCAGAGCAGTCTACTCCCCACATAGCTGGACTGACTCATTACCAGAGCAGGACTGACTCATTACCAGAGAAGTCTACTCCCAAAAGAGCAGGACTGACTCATTATCTGAGCAGTCTACCCCCCACAGAGCAGTAATGACTCATTGCCAGAGCAGTGTACTCCCCACAGAGCAGGACTGACTCATTACCAGAGCAGGACTGACTCATTACCAGAGAAGTCTACTTCCCAAAGAGCAGGACTGACTCATTACCAGAGCAGGACTGACTCATTACCAGAGCAGTCTACTCACCACAGAGCAGGACAGACTCATTACCAGAGCAGGACTGTCTCATTACCATAGCAGTCTACACACCACAGAGCAGGACTGACTCATTACAAGAGCAGAACTGACTCATTACCAGAGCAGTCTACACTCCACAGAGCAGGACTGACTCATTACCAGAGCAGAACTGACTCATTACCAGAGCAGGACTGACTCATTACCAGAGCAGTTTACTCCCCACAGAGCAGGACTGACTCATTACCAGAGCAGGACTGACTCATTACCAGAGCAGGACTGACTCATTACCAGGCAGTGTAATCCCCACAGAGCAGGACTGACTCATTACCAGAGCAGGACTGACTCATTACCAGAGCAGGACTGACTCATTACCAGAGCAGTGTACTCACCACAGAGCAGGATTGAATCATTACCAGAGCAGTCTACTCCCCACAGAGCAGGACTGACTCATTACCAGAGCAGGACTGACTCAATACCAGAGCAGTCTACTCCCCACAGAGCTGGACTGACTCATTACCAGAGCAGTCTACTCCCTACAGAGCAGGAATGACTCGTTACCAGAGCAGTCTACTCGCCACAGAGCAGGACTGACTCATTACCAGAGCAGGACTGACTCATAACCAGAGCAGTCTACTCCCCACAGAGCAGGACTGACTCAATACCAGAGCAGTCTACTCCCTAGAGAGCAGGATTGACTCATTACCAGAGCAGTCTACTCCCTACAGAGCAGGAATGACTCATTACCAGAGCAGTCTACTCGCCACAGAGCAGGACTGACTCATTATCAAAGCAGTCTACTCCCCAAAGAGTAGGATGGACTCATTACCAGAGCAGGACTGACTCATTACCAGAGCAGTCTACTCCACACAGAGCAGGTCTGACTCATAACCAGAGCAGTCTACCCCCCACAGAGCAGGTCTGATTCATTACCAGCGCAGTCTACTCCCCACAAAGCAGGGCTGACTCATTACCAGAGCAGTCAACTCCCCACAGAGCAGGACTGACTCATTGCCAGAGCAGTGTACTCCACACAGAGCAGGACTGACTCATTACCAGAGCAGTCTACTCCCCACAGAGCAGGACTGACTCATTACCAGAGCAGTCTACTCCCCACAGAGCAGGACTGACTCATTACCAGAGCAGTCTAACCCCCAAAGAGCAAGACTGACTCATTACCAGAGCAGTTTATTCCCCACAGAGCAGGACTGACTCATTACCAGAGCAGTCGACCCCCCACAGAGAAGGACTGACTCATTACCAGGCAGTTTACTCCCCACAGAGCAAGACTGACTAATTATCAGAGCAGGACTGACTCATTACCTGAGCAGGACTGACTCATTACCAGGCAGTGTACTCTCCACAGAGCAGGACTGACTCATTACCAGAGCAGTCTACCCCCCACAGAGCAGGAATGACTCATTGCCAGAGCAGTGTACTCCACACAGAGCAGGACTGACTCATTACCAGAGCAGTCTACTCCCCACAGAGCAGGACTGACTCATTACCAGAGCAGTCTACTCCCCACAGAGCAGGACTGACTCATTACCAAAGCAGTCTAACCCCCAAACAGCAAGACTGACTCATTACCAGAGCAGTTTATTCCCCACAGAGCAGGACTGACTCATTACAAGAGCAGTCGACCCCCCACAGAGAAGGACTGACTCATTACCAGGCAGTCTACTCCCCACAGAGCAGGACTGACTCATTACCAGAGCAGGACTGACTCAATACCAGAGCAGTCTACTCCCCACATAGCTGGACTGACTCATTACCAGAGCAGGACTGACTCATTACCAGAGAAGTCTACTCCCAAAAGAGCAGGACTGACTCATTATCTGAGCAGTCTACCCCCCACAGAGCAGTAATGACTCATTGCCAGAGCAGTGTACTCCCCACAGAGCAGGACTGACTCATTACCAGAGCAGGACTGACTCATTACCAGAGAAGTCTACTTCCCAAAGAGCAGGACTGACTCATTACCAGAGCAGGACTGACTCATTACCAGAGCAGTCTACTCACCACAGAGCAGGACAGACTCATTACCAGAGCAGGACTGTCTCATTACCATAGCAGTCTACACACCACAGAGCAGGACTGACTCATTACAAGAGCAGAACTGACTCATTACCAGAGCAGTCTACACTCCACAGAGCAGGACTGACTCATTACCAGAGCAGAACTGACTCATTACCAGAGCAGGACTGACTCATTACCAGAGCAGTTTACTCCCCACAGAGCAGGACTGACTCATTACCAGAGCAGGACTGACTCATTACCAGAGCAGGACTGACTCATTACCAGGCAGTGTAATCCCCACAGAGCAGGACTGACTCATTACCAGAGCAGGACTGACTCATTACCAGAGCAGGACTGACTCAATACCAGAGCAGTCTACTCCCCACAGAGCTGGACTGACTCATTACCAGAGCAGTCTACTCCCTACAGAGCAGGAATGACTCGTTACCAGAGCAGTCTACTCGCCACAGAGCAGGACTGACTCATTACCAGAGCAGGACTGACTCATAACCAGAGCAGTCTACTCCCCACAGAGCAGGACTGACTCAATACCAGAGCAGTCTACTCCCTAGAGAGCAGGATTGACTCATTACCAGAGCAGTCTACTCCCTACAGAGCAGGAATGACTCATTACCAGAGCAGTCTACTCGCCACAGAGCAGGACTGACTCATTATCAAAGCAGTCTACTCCCCAAAGAGTAGGATGGACTCATTACCAGAGCAGGACTGACTCATTACCAGAGCAGTCTACTCCACACAGAGCAGGTCTGACTCATAACCAGAGCAGTCTACCCCCCACAGAGCAGGTCTGATTCATTACCAGCGCAGTCTACTCCCCACAAAGCAGGGCTGACTCATTACCAGAGCAGTCAACTCCCCACAGAGCAGGACTGACTCATTGCCAGAGCAGTGTACTCCACACAGAGCAGGACTGACTCATTACCAGAGCAGTCTACTCCCCACAGAGCAGGACTGACTCATTACCAGAGCAGTCTACTCCCCACAGAGCAGGACTGACTCATTACCAGAGCAGTCTAACCCCCAAAGAGCAAGACTGACTCATTACCAGAGCAGTTTATTCCCCACAGAGCAGGACTGACTCATTACCAGAGCAGTCGACCCCCCACAGAGAAGGACTGACTCATTACCAGGCAGTTTACTCCCCACAGAGCAAGACTGACTAATTATCAGAGCAGGACTGACTCATTACCTGAGCAGGACTGACTCATTACCAGGCAGTGTACTCTCCACAGAGCAGGACTGACTCATTACCAGAGCAGGACTGACTCATTACCAGAGCAGTCTACTCCCCACAGAGCAGGACTGACTCATTACCAGAGCAGTCTACCCCCCACAGAGCAGGACTGACTCATTACCAGGCAGTCTACTCCCCACAGAGCAGGACTGACTCATTACCTGAGCAGGACTGACTCATTACCAGGCAGTGTACTCTCCACAGAGCAGGACTGACTCATTACCAGAGCAGGACTGACTCATTACCAGAGCAGTCTACTCCCCACAGAGCAGGACTGACTCATTACCAGAGCAGGACTGATTCAATACCAGAGCAGTCTACTCCCCACAGAGCAGGACAGACTCATTACCAGAGCAGGACTGACTCATTACCATAGCAGTCTACACTCCACAGAGCAGGACTGACTCATTACCAGAGCAGAACTGAGTCATTACCAGAGCAGTCTACTCCCCACAGAGCAGGAGAGACTCATTACCAGAGCAGGACTGACTAATTACCAGAGCAGTCTACTCCCCACAGAGAAGGACTGACATTACCAGAGCAGAACTGACTCATTACCAGAGCAGGACTGACTCATTACCAGAGCAGTTTACTCCCCACAGAGCAGGACTGACTCATTACCAGAGCAGGACTGACTCATTACCAGAGCAGTCTACTCCCAACAGACCAGGACTGACTTATTACCAGAGAAGTCTACTCTCCACAGAGCAGGACTGACTCATTACCAGAGCAGTGTACTCCCCAAAGAGCAGGACTGACTCATTACCAGAGCAGTCTACCCCCCACAGAGCAGGAATGACTCATTGCCAGAGCAGTGTACTCCACACAGAGCAGGACTGACTCATTACCAGAGCAGTCTACTCCCCACAGAGCAGGACTGACTCATTACCAGAGCAGTCTACTCCCCACAGAGCAGGACTGACTCATTACCAGAGCAGTCTAACCCCCAAAGAGCAAGACTGACTCATTACCAGAGCAGTTTATTCCCCACAGAGCAGGACTGACTCATTACCAGAGCAGTCGACCCCCCACAGAGAAGGACTGACTCATTACCAGGCAGTCTACTCCCCACAGAGCAAGACTGACTAATTATCAGAGCAGGACTGACTCATTACCTGAGCAGGACTGACTCATTACCAGGCAGTGTACTCTCCACAGAGCAGGACTGACTCATTACCAGAGCAGGACTGACTCATTACCAGAGCAGGACTGACTCAATACCAGAGCAGTCTACTCCCCACAGAGCTGGACTGAATCATTACCAGTGCAGGACTGACTCATTACCTGAGCAGTCTACCCCACACAGAGCAGGACTGACTCATTGCCAGAGCAGTGTACTCCCCACAGAGCAGGACTGACTCATTACCAGAGCAGTCTACTCCCCACAGAGCAAGACAAACTCATTACCAGAGCAGTCTACTCCCCACAGAGCAGGACTGACTCATTACCAGAGCAGTCTACTCCCCACAGAGCAGGACTGACTCATTACCAGAGCAGTCTACTCCCCACAGAGCAGGATTGACTCATTACCAGAGCAGGACTGACTCATTACCAGAGCAGGACTGACTCATTACCAGAGCAGGACTGACTCAATACAAGAGCAGTCTACTCCCCACAGAGCAGGACTGACTCATTACCAGTGCAGTCTACTACCTACAGAGCAGGACTGACTCATTACCAGAGCAGTCTTCTCCCCACAGAGCAGGACTGACTCATTACCAGAGCAGGCCTGACTCATTACCAGAGCATGACTGACTCATTACCAGAGCCGTCTACTCCCGAAAGATCAGGACTGACTCATTACCAGAGCAGTCTACCCCCCACAGAGCAGGACTGACTCATTACCAGAGCAGTCTACTCCCTACAGAGCAGGAATGACTCATTACCAGAGCAGTCTACTCCCTACAGAGCAGGAATGACTCATTACCAGAGCAGTCTACTCCCCAAAGAGCAGGATTGACTCATTACCAGAGCAGGACTGACTCATTACCAGAGCAGTCTACTCCCCACAGAGCAGGTCTGACTCATTACCAGAGCAGTCTAACCCCCACAGAGCAGGTCTGATTCATTACCAGCGCAGTCTACTCCCCACAGAGCAGGACTGACTCATTACCAGAGCAGGCTACTCCAGAAAGAGCAGGACTGACTCATTACCAGAGCAGTCTACCCCCCACATAGCAGGACTGACTCATTACCAGAGCAGTCTACTCCCTACAGAGCAGGAATGACTCATTACCAGAGCAGTCTACTCCCTACAGAGCAGGAATGACTCATTACCAGAGCAGTCTACTCGCCACAGAGCAGGAATGACTCATTACCAGAGCAGTCTACTCCCTACAGAGCAGGAATGACTCATTACCAGAGCAGTCTACTCCCCACAGAGCAGGACTGACTCATTACCAGAGCAGGCCTGACTCATTACCAGAGCATGACTAACTCATTACCAGAGCCGTCTACTCCCGAAAGAGCAGGAATGACTCATTACCAGAGCAGTCTACCCCCCACAGAGCAGGACTGACTCATTACCAGAGCAGGACTGACTCATTACCATAGCAGTCTACACTCCACAGAGCAGGACTGACTCATTACCAGAGCAGAACTGACTCATTACCAGAGCAGTCTACTCCCCACAGAGCAGGAGAGAGTCATTACCAGAGCAGGACTGACTAATTACCAGAGCAGTCTACTCCCCACAGAGAAGGACTGACTCATTACCAGAGCAGAACTGACTCATTACCAGAGCAGGACTGACTCATTACCAGAGCAGTTTACTCCCCACAGAGCAGGACTGACTCATTACCAGAGCAGGACTGACTCATTACCAGAGCAGTCTACTCCCCACAGACCAGGACTGACTTATTACCAGAGCAGTCTACTCCCCACAGAGCTGGACTGACTCATTACCAGAGCAGGACCGACTCATTACCAGAGAAGTGTACTCCCCACAGAGCAGGACTGACTCATTACCAGAGCAGTCTACTCCCCACAGAGCAGGACTGACTCATTACCAGAGCAGTCTAACCCCCAAAGAGCAAGACTGACTCATTACCAGAGCAGTTTATTCCCCACAGAGCAGGACTGACTCATTACCAGAGCAGTCGACCCCCCACAGAGAAGGACTGACTCATTACCAGGCAGTCTACTCCCCACAGAGCAAGACTGACTAATTATCAGAGCAGGACTGACTCATTACCTGAGCAGGACTGACTCATTACCAGAGCAGGACTGACTCAATACAAGAGCAGTCTACTCCCCACAGAGCAGGACTGACTCATTACCAGAGCAGTCTACTACCTACAGAGCAGGACTGACTCAATACCAGAGCAGTCTTCTCCCCACAGAGCAGGACTGACTCATTACCAGAGCAGGCCTGACTCATTACCAGAGCATGACTGACTCATTACCAGAGCCGTCTACTCCCGAAAGAGCAGGACTGACTCATTACCAGAGCAGTCTACCCCCCACAGAGCAGGACTGACTCATTACCAGAGCAGTCTACTCCCTACAGAGCAGGAATGACTCATTACCAGAGCAGTCTACTCCCTACAGAGCAGGAATGACTCATTACCAGAGCAGTCTACTCCCCAAAGAGCAGGATTGACTCATTACCAGAGCAGGACTGACTCATTACCAGAGCAGTCTACTCCCCACAGAGCAGGTCTGACTCATTACCAGAGCAGTCTAACCCCCACAGAGCAGGTCTGATTCATTACCAGCGCAGTCTACTCCCCACAGAGCAGGACTGACTCATTACCAGAGCAGGCTACTCCAGAAAAAGCAGGACTGACTCATTACCAGAGCAGTCTACCCCCCACAGAGCAGGACTGACTCATTACCAGAGCAGTCTACTCCCTACAGAGCAGGAATGACTCATTACCAGAGCAGTCTACTCCCTACAGAGCAGGAATGACTCATTACCAGAGCAGTCTACTCGCCACAGAGCAGGAATGACTCATTACCAGAGCAGTCTACTCCCTACAGAGCAGGAATGACTCATTAGCAGAGCAGTCTACTCCCCACAGAGCAGGACTGACTCATTACCAGAGCAGGCCTGACTCATTACCAGAGCATGACTGACTCATTACCAGAGCCGTCTACTCCCGAAAGAGCAGGACTGACTCATTACCAGAGCAGTCTACCCCCCACAGAGCAGGACTGACTCATTACCAGAGCAGTCTACTCCCTACAGAGCAGGAATGACTCATTACCAGAGCAGTCTACTCCCTACAGAGCAGGAATGACTCATTACCAGAGCAGTCTACTCCCCAAAGAGCAGGATTGACTCATTACCAGAGCAGGACTGACTCATTACCAGAGCAGTCTACTCCCCACAGAGCAGGCCTGACTCATTACCAGAGCAGTCTAACCCCCACAGAGCAGGTCTGATTCATTACCAGCGCAGTCTACTCCCCACAGAGCAGGACTGACTCATTACCAGACCAGGCTACTCCAGAAAGAGCAGGACTGACTCATTACCAGAGCAGTCTACCCCCCACAGAGCAGGACTGACTCATTACCAGAGCAGTCTACTCCCTACAGAGCAGGAATGACTCATTACCAGAGCAGTCTACTCCCTACAGAGCAGGAATGACTCATTACCAGAGCAGTCTACTCGCCACAGAGCAGGAATGACTCATTACCAGAGCAGTCTACTCCCTACAGAGCAGGAATGACTCATTACCAGAGCAGTCTACTCCCCACAGAGCAGGACTGACTCATTACCAGAGCAGGCCTGACTCATTACCAGAGCATGACTGACTCATTACCAGAGCCGTCTACTCCCGAAAGAGCAGGACTGACTCATTACCAGAGCAGTCTACCCCCCACAGAGCAGGACTGACTCATTACCAGAGCAGTCTACTCCCTACAGAGCAGGAATGACTCATTACCAGAGCAGTCTACTCCCTACAGAGCAGGAATGACTCATTACCAGAGCAGTCTACTCGCCACAGAGCAGGACTGACTCATTACCAGAGAAGGACTGACTCATAACCAGAGCAGTCTACTCCCCACAGAGCAGGACTGACTCATTACCAGAGCAGTCTACTCCCTACAGAGCAGGAATGACTCATTACCAGAGCAGTCTACTCCCTACGGAGCAGGAATGACTCATTACCTGAGCAGTCTACTCCCCAAAGAGCAGGATGGACTCATTACCAGAGCAGGACTGACTCATTACCAGAGCAGTCTACTCCCCACAGAGCAGGACAGACTCATTACCAGAGCAGGACTGACTCATTACCATAGCAGTCTACACTCCACAGAGCAGGACTGACTCATTACCAGAGCAGAACTGACTCATTACCAGAGCAGTCTACTCCCCACAGAGCAGGACAGAGTGATTACCAGAGCAGGACTGACTAATTACCAGAGCAGTCTACTCCCCACAGAGAAGGACTGACTTATTACCAGAGCAGTCTACTCTCCACAGAGCAGGACTGACTCATTACCAGAGCAGTCTACTCCCCACAGAGCAGGAATGACTCATTACCAGAGCAGTCTACTCCCCACAGAGCTGGACTGACTCATTACCAGAGCAGGACCGACTCATTACCAGAGAAGTCTACTCCCCAAAGATTAGGACTGACTCATTACCAGAGCAGGACTGACTCATTACCAGAGAAGTCTACTCCCCAAAGAGCAGGACTGACTCATTACCAGAGCAGTCTACCCCCCACAGAGCAGGAATGACTCATTGCCAGAGCAGTGTACTCCACACAGAGCAGGACTGACTCATTACCAGAGAGTCTACTCCCCACAGAGCAGGACTGACTCATTACCAGAGCAGTCTACTCCCCACAGAGCAGGACTGACTCATTACTAGAGCAGTCTAACCCCCAAAGAGCAAGACTGACTCATTACCAGAGCAGTTTATTCCCCACAGAGCAGGACTGACTCATTACCATAGCAGTCGACCCCCCACAGAGAAGGACTGACTCATTACCAGGCAGTCTACTCCCCACAGAGCAAGACTAACTCATTATCAGAGCAGGACTGACTCATTACCTGAGCAGGACTGACTCATTACCAGAGCAGTGTACTCTCCACAGAGCAGGACTGACTCATTACCAGAGCAGGACTGACTCATTACCAGAGCAGTCTACTCCCCACAGAGCAGGACTGACTCATTACCAGAGCAGGACTGACTCAATACCAGAGCAGTCTACTCCCCACAGAGCTGGACTGAATCATTACCAGAGCTGGACTGACTCATTACCAGAGAAGTCTACTCCCCAAAGAGCAGGACTGACTCATTACCTGAGCAGTCTACCCCACACAGAGCAGGACTGACTCATTGCCAGAGCAGTGTACTCCCCACAGAGCAGGACTGACTCATTACCAGAGCAGTTTACTCCCCACAGAGCAAGACAAACTCATTACCAGAGCAGTCTACTCCCCACAGAGCAGGACTGACTCATTACCAGAGCAGTCTACTCCCCACAGAGCAGGACTGACTCATTACCAGAGCAGTCTACTCCCCACAGAGCAGGATTGACTCATTACCAGAGCAGGACTGAATCATTACCAGAGCAGGACTGACTCATTAACAGAGCAGGACTGACTCAATACAAGAGCAGTCTACTCCCCACAGAGCAGGACTGACTCATTACCAGAGCAGTCTACTCGCCACAGAGCAGGAATGACTCATTACCAGAGCAGTCTACTCCCTACAGAGCAGGAATGACTCATTACCAGAGCAGTCTACTCCCCACAGAGCAGGACTGACTCATTACCAGAGCAGGCCTGACTCATTACCAGAGCATGACTGACTCATTACCAGAGCCGTCTACTCCCGAAAGAGCAGGACTGACTCATTACCAGAGCAGTCTACCCCCCACAGAGCAGGACTGACTCATTACCAGAGCAGTCTACTCCCTACAGAGCAGGAATGACTCATTACCAGAGCAGTCTACTCCCTACAGAGCAGGAATGACTCATTACCAGAGCAGTCTACTCGCTACAGAGCAGGACTGACTCATTACCAGAGAAGGACTGACTCATAACCAGAGCAGTCTACTCCCCACAGAGCAGGACTGACTCATTACCAGAGCAGTCTACTCCCTACAGAGCAGGAATGACTCATTACCAGAGCAGTCTACTCCCTACAGAGCAGGAATGACTCATTGCCAGAGCAGTCTACTCCCCAAAGAGCAGGATTGACTCATTACCAGAGCAGTCTACTCGCCACAGAGCAGGATTGACTCATTACCAAAGCAGTCTACTCCCCAAAGAGCAGGATGGACTCATTACCAGAGCAGGACTGACTCATTACCAGAGCAGTCTACTCCCCACAGAGCAGGACAGACTCATTACCAGAGCACGACTGACTCATTACCATAGCAGTCTACACTCCACAGAGCAGGACTGACTCATTACCAGAGCAGAACTGATTCATTACCAGAGCAGTCTACTCCCCACAGAGTAGGAGAGACTCATTACCGGAGCAGGACTGACTAATTACCAGAGCAGTCTACTCCCCACAGAGAAGGACTGACTCATTACCAGAGCAGTCTACCCCCCACAGAGCAGGACTGACTCATTACCAGAGCAGTCTACTCCCTACAGAGCAGGAATGACTCATTACCAGAGCAGTCTACTCCCTAAAGAGCAGGAATGACTCATTACCAGAGCAGTCTACTCGCCACAGAGCAGGAATGACTCATTACCAGAGCAGTCTACTCCCTACAGAGCAGGAATGACTCATTACCAGAGCAGTCTACTCCCCACAGAGCAGGACTGACTCATTACCAGAGCAGGCCTGACTCATTACCAGAGCATGACTGACTCATTACCAGAGTCGTCTACTCCCGAAAGAGCAGGACTGACTCATTACCAGAGCAGTCTACCCCCCACAGAGCAGGACTGACTCATTACCAGAGCAGAACTGACTCATTACCAGAGCAGTCTACCCCCCACAGAGCAGGACTGACTCATTACCAGAGCAGTCTACTCCCTACAGAGCAGGAATGACTCATTACCAGAGCAGTCTACTCCCTACAGAGCAGGAATGACTCATTACCAGAGCAGTCTACTCGCCACAGAGCAGGACTGACTCATTACCAGAGAAGGACTGACTCATAACCAGAGCAGGCTACTCCCCACAGAGCAGGACTGACTCATTACCAGAGCAGTCTACTCCCTACAGAGCAGGAATGACTCATTACCAGAGCAGTCTACTCCCTACAGAGCAGGAATGACTCATTGCCAGAGCAGTCTACTCCCCAAAGAGCAGGATTGACTCATTACCAGAGCAGTCTACTCGCCACAGAGCAGGATGGACTCATTACCAGAGCAGGACTGACTCATTACCAGAGCAGTCTACTCCCCACAGAGCAGGACAGACTCATTACCAGAGCACGACTGACTCATTACCATAGCAGTCTACACTCCACAGAGCAGGACTGACTCATTACCAGAGCAGAACTGACTCATTACCAGAGCAGTCTACTCCCCACAGAGCAGGAGAGACTCATTACCGGAGCAGGACTGACTAATTACCAGAGCAGTCTACTCCCCACAGAGAAGGACTGACTCATTACCAGAGCAGAACTGACTCATTACCAGAGCAGGACTGACTCATTACCAGAGCAGTTTACTCCCCACAGAGCAGGACTGACTCATTACCAGAGCTGGACTGACTCATTACCTGAGCAGTCTACTCCCCACAGAGCAGGACTGACTCATTACCAGAGCAGTCTACTCCCCACAGAGCAGGAATGACTCATTACCAGAGCAGTCTACTCCCCACAGAGCTGGACTGACTCATTACCAGAGCAGGACCGACTCATTACCAGAGAAGTCTACTCCCCAAAGATCAGGACTGACTCATTACCAGAGCAGGACTGACTCATTACCAGAGAAATGTACTCCGCAAAGAGCAGGACTGACTCATTACCAGAGCAGTCTACTCGCCACAGAGCAGGAATGACTCATTACCAGAGCAGTCTACTCCCTACAGAGCAGGAATGACTCATTACCAGAGCAGTCTACTCGCCACAGAGCAGGAATGACTCATTACCAGAGCAGTCTACTCCCTACAGAGCAGGAATGACTCATTACCAGAGCAGTCTACTCCCCACAGAGCAGGACTGACTCATTACCAGAGCAGGCCTGACTCATTACCAGAGCATGACTGACTCATTACCAGAGCCGTCTACTCCCGAAAGAGCAGGACTGACTCATTACCAGAGCAGTCTACCCCCCACAGAGCAGGACTGACTCATTACCAGAGCAGAACTGACTCATTACCAGAGCAGTCTACTCCCCACAGAGCAGGAGAGACTCATTACCGGAGCAGGACTGACTCATTACCAGAGCAGTCTACTCCCCACAGAGAAGGACTGACTCATTACCAGAGCAGTCTACCCCCAACAGAGCAGGACTGACTCATTACCAGAGCAGTCTACTCGCCACAGAGCAGGAATGACTCATTACCAGAGCAGTCTACTCCCTACAGAGCAGGAATGACTCATTACCAGAGCAGTCTACTCCCCACAGAGCAGGACTGACTCATTACCAGAGCAGGCCTGACTCATTACCAGAGCATGACTGACTTATTACCAGAGCCGTCTACTCCCGAAAGAGCAGGACTGACTCATTACCAGAGCAGTCTACCCCCCACAGAGCAGGACTGACTCATTACCAGAGCAGTCTACTCCCTACAGAGCAGGAATGACTCATTACCAGAGCAGTCTACTCCCTACAGAGCAGGAATGACTCATTACCAGAGCAGTCTACTCCCTACAGAGCAGGAATGACTCATTGCCAGAGCAGTCTACTCCCCAAAGAGCAGGATTAACTCATTACCAGAGCAGTCTACTCGCCACAGAGCAGGATGGACTCATTACCAGAGCAGGACTGACTCATTACCAGAGCAGTCTACTCCCCACAGAGCAGGACAGACTCATTACCAGAGCACGACTGACTCATTACCATAGCAGTCTACACTCCACAGAGCAGGACTGACTCATTACCAGAGCAGAACTGACTCATTACCAGAGCAGTCTACTCCTCACAGAGCAGGAGAGACTCATTACCGGAGCAGGACTGACTAATTACCAGAGCAGTCTACTCCCCACAGAGAAGGACTGACTCATTACCAGAGCAGAACTGACTCATTACCAGAGCAGGACTGACTCATTACCAGAGCAGTTTACTCCCCACAGAGCAGGACTGACTCATTACCAGAGCAGGACTGACTCATTACCTGAGCAGTCTACTCCCCACAGACCAGGACTGACTTATTACCAGAGCAGTCTACTCTCCACAGAGCAGGACTGACTCATTACCAGAGCAGTCTACTCCCCACAGAGCAGGAATGACTCATTACCAGAGCAGTCTACTCCCCACAGAGCTGGACTGACTCATTACCAGAGCAGGACCGACTCATTACCAGAGAAGTCTACTCCCCAAAGATCAGGACTGACTCATTACCAGAGCAGGACTGACTCATTACCAGAGAAATGTACTCCGCAAAGAGCAGGACTGACTCATTACCAGAGCAGTCTACCCCCCACAGAGCAGGAATGACTAATTGCCAGAGCAGTGTACTCCACACAGAGCAGGACTGACTCTTTACCAGAGCAGTCTACTCCCCACAGAGCAGGACTGACTCATTACCAGAGCAGTCTTCTCCCCACAGAGCAGGACTGACTCATTACCAGAGCAGTCTAACCGCAAAAGAACAAGACTGACTCATTACCAGAGCAGTTTATTCCCCACAGAGCAGGACTGACTCATTACCAGAGCAGTCGACCCCCCACAGAGCAGGAATGACTCATTGCCAGAGCAGTGTACTCCACACAGAGCAGGACTGACTCATTACCAGAGCAGTCTACTCCCCACAGAGCAGGACTGACTCATTACCAGAGCAGTCTACTCCCCACAGAGCAGGACTGACTCATTACCAGAGCAGTCTAACCCCCAAAGAGCAAGACTGACTCATTACCAGAGCAGTTTATTCCCCACAGAGCAGGACTGACTCATTACCAGAGCAGTCGACCCCCCACAGAGAAGGACTGACTCATTACCAGGCAGTCTACTCCCCACAGAGCAAGACTGACTCATTATCAGAGCAGGACTGACTCATTACCTGAGCAGGACTGACTAATTACCAGGCAGTGTACTCTCCACAGAGCAGGACTGACTCATTACCAGAGCAGGACTGACTCATTACCAGAGCAGTCTACTCCCCACAGAGCAGGACTGACTCATTACCAGAGCAGGACTGACTCAATACCAGAGCAGTCTACTCCCCACAGAGCTGGACTGAATCATTACCAGAGCAGGACTGACTCATTACCAGAGAAGTCTACTCCCCAAAGAGCAGGACTGACTCATTACCTGAGCAGTCTACCCCACACTGAGCAGGACTGACTCATTGCCAGAGCACTGTACTCCCCACAGAGCAGGACTGACTCATTACCAGAGCAGTCTACTCCCCACAGAGCAAGACAAACTCATTACCAGAGCAGTCTACTCCCCACAGAGCAGGACTGACTCATTACCAGAGCAGTCTACTCCCCACAGAGCAGGATTGACTCATTAACAGAGCAGGACTGACTCATTACCAGAGCAGGACTGACTCATTAACAGAGCAGGACTGACTCAATACAAGAGCTGTCTACTCCCCACAGAGCAGGACTGACTCATTACCAGAGCAGTCTACTACCTACAGAGCAGGACTGACTCATTACCAGAGCAGTCTTCTCCCCACAGAGCAGGACTGACTCATTACCAGAGCAGGCCTGACTCATTACCAGAGCATGACTGACTCATTACCAGAGCCGTCTACTCCCGAAAGAGCAGGACTGACTCATTACCAGAGCAGTCTACCCCCCACTTAGCAGGCCTGACTCATTACCAGAGCAGTCTACTCCCTACAGAGCAGAAATGACTCATTACCAGAGCGGTCTACTCCCTACAGAGCAGGAATGACTCATTACCAGAGCAGTCTACTCGCCACAGAGCAGGACTGACTCATTACCAGAGCAGGACTGACTCATAACCAGAGCAGTCTACTCCCAACAGAGCAGGACTGACTCATTACCAGAGCAGTCTACTCCCTACAGAGCAGGAATGACTCATTACCAGAGCAGTCTACTCCCTACAGAGCAGGAATGACTCATTACCAGAGCAATCTACTCCCCAAAGAGCAGGATTGACTCATTACCAGAGCAGGACTGACTCATTACCAGAGCAGTCTACTCCCCACAGAGCAGGTCTGACTCATTACCAGAGCAGTCTACTCGCCACAGAGCAGGACTGACTCATTACCAAAGCAGTCTACTCCCCAAAGAGCAGAATGGACTCATTACCAGAGCAGGACTGACTCATTACCAGAGCAGTCTACTCCCCACAGAGCAGGTCTGACTCATTACCAGAGCAGTCTACCCCCCACAGAGCAGGTCTGATTCATTACCAGCGCAGTCTACTCCCCAGAGAGCAGGACTGACTCATTACCAGAGCAGTCAACTCCCCACAGAGCAGGACTGACTCATTACCAGAGCAGGACTGACTCATTACCAGGCAGTGTAATCCCCACAGAGCAGGACAGACTCATTACCAGAGCAGTCTACTCCCTACAGAGCAGGAATGACTCATTACCAGAGCAGTCTACTCCCTACAGAGCAGGAATGACTCATTGCCAGAGCAGTCTACTCCCCAAAGAGCAGGATTGACTCATTACCAGAGCAGTCTACTCGCCACAGAGCAGGATGGACTCATTACCAGAGCAGGACTGACTCATTACCAGAGCAGTCTACTCCCCACAGAGCAGGACAGACTCATTACCAGAGCACGACTGACTCATTACCATAGCAGTCTACACTCCACAGAGCAGGACTGACTCATTACCAGAGCAGAACTGACTCATTACCAGAGCAGTCTACTCCTCACAGAGCAGGAGAGACTCATTACCGGAGCAGGACTGACTAATTACCAGAGCAGTCTACTCCCCACAGAGAAGGACTGACTCATTACCAGAGCAGAACTGACTCATTACCAGAGCAGGACTGACTCATTACCAGAGCAGTTTACTCCCCACAGAGCAGGACTGACTCATTACCAGAGCAGGACTGACTCATTACCTGAGCAGTCTACTCCCCACAGACCAGGACTGACTTATTACCAGAGCAGTCTACTCTCCACAGAGCAGGACTGACTCATTACCAGAGCAGTCTACTCCCCACAGAGCAGGAATGACTCATTACCAGAGCAGTCTACTCCCCACAGAGCTGGACTGACTCATTACCAGAGCAGGACCGACTCATTACCAGAGAAGTCTACTCCCCAAAGATCAGGACTGACTCATTACCAGAGCAGGACTGACTCATTACCAGAGAAATGTACTCCGCAAAGAGCAGGACTGACTCATTACCAGAGCAGTCTACCCCCCACAGAGCAGGAATGATTAATTGCCAGAGCAGTGTACTCCACACAGAGCAGGACTGACTCATTACCAGAGCAGTCTACTCCCCACAGAGCAGGACTGACTCATTACCAGAGCAGTCTTCTCCCCACAGAGCAGGACTGACTCATTACCAGAGCAGTCTAACCGCAAAAGAGCAAGACTGACTCATTACCAGAGCAGTTTATTCCCCACAGAGCAGGACTGACTCATTACCAGAGCAGTCGACCCCCCACAGAGCAGGAATGACTCATTGCCAGAGCAGTGTACTCCACACAGAGCAGGACTGACTCATTACCAGAGCAGTCTACTCCCCACAGAGCAGGACTGACTCATTACCAGAGCAGTCTACTCCCCACAGAGCAGGACTGACTCATTACCAGAGCAGTCTAACCCCCAAAGAGCAAGACTGACTCATTACCAGAGCAGTTTATTCCCCACAGAGCAGGACTGACTCATTACCAGAGCAGTCGACCCCCCACAGAGAAGGACTGACTCATTACCAGGCAGTCTACTCCCCACAGAGCAAGACTGACTCATTATCAGAGCAGGACTGACTCATTACCTGAGCAGGACTGACTCATTACCAGGCAGTGTACTCTCCACAGAGCAGGACTGACTCATTACCAGAGCAGGACTGACTCATTACCAGAGCAGTCTACTCCCCACAGAGCAGGACTGACTCATTACCAGAGCAGGACTGACTCAATACCAGAGCAGTCTACTCCCCACAGAGCTGGACTGAATCATTACCAGAGCAGGACTGACTCATTACCAGAGAAGTCTACTCCCCAAAGAGCAGGACTGACTCATTACCTGAGCAGTCTACCCCACACAGAGCAGGACTGACTCATTGCCAGAGCACTGTACTCCCCACAGAGCAGGACTGACTCATTACCAGAGCAGTCTACTCCCCACAGAGCAAGACAAACTCATTACCAGAGCAGTCTACTCCCCACAGAGCAGGACTGACTCATTACCAGAGCAGTCTACTCCCCACAGAGCAGGATTGACTCATTAACAGAGCAGGACTGACTCATTACCAGAGCAGGACTGACTCATTAACAGAGCAGGACTGACTCAATACAAGAGCAGTCTACTCCCCACAGAGCAGGACTGACTCATTACCAGAGCAGTCTACTACCTACAGAGCAGGACTGACTCATTACCAGAGCAGTCTTCTCCCCACAGAGCAGGACTGACTCATTACCAGAGCAGGCCTGACTCATTACCAGAGCATGACTGACTCATTACCAGAGCCGTCTACTCCCGAAAGAGCAGGACTGACTCATTACCAGAGCAGTCTACCCCCCACTTAGCAGGCCTGACTCATTACCAGAGCAGTCTACTCCCTACAGAGCAGAAATGACTCATTACCAGAGCGGTCTACTCCCTACAGAGCAGGAATGACTCATTACCAGAGCAGTCTACTCGCCACAGAGCAGGACTGACTCATTACCAGAGCAGGACTGACTCATAACCAGAGCAGTCTACTCCCAACAGAGCAGGACTGACTCATTACCAGAGCAGTCTACTCCCTACAGAGCAGGAATGACTCATTACCAGAGCAGTCTACTCCCTACAGAGCAGGAATGACTCATTACCAGAGCAATCTACTCCCCAAAGAGCAGGATTGACTCATTACCAGAGCAGGACTGACTCATTACCAGAGCAGTCTACTCCCCACAGAGCAGGTCTGACTCATTACCAGAGCAGTCTACTCGCCACAGAGCAGGACTGACTCATTACCAAAGCAGTCTACTCCCCAAAGAGCAGAATGGACTCATTACCAGAGCAGGACTGACTCATTACCAGAGCAGTCTACTCCCCACAGAGCAGGTCTGACTCATTACCAGAGCAGTCTACCCCCCACAGAGCAGGTCTGATTCATTACCAGCGCAGTCTACTCCCCAGAGAGCAGGACTGACTCATTACCAGAGCAGTCAACTCCCCACAGAGCAGGACTGACTCATTACCAGAGCAGGACTGACTCATTACCAGAGAAGTCTACTCCCCAAAGATCAGGACTGACTCATTACCAGAGCAGGACTGACTCATTACCAGAGAAATGTACTCCGCAAAGAGCAGGACTGACTCATTACCAGAGCAGTCTACCCCCCACAGAGCAGGAATGATTAATTGCCAGAGCAGTGTACTCCACACAGAGCAGGACTGACTCATTACCAGAGCAGTCTACTCCCCACAGAGCAGGACTGACTCATTACCAGAGCAGTCTTCTCCCCACAGAGCAGGACTGACTCATTACCAGAGCAGTCTAACCGCAAAAGAGCAAGACTGACTCATTACCAGAGCAGTTTATTCCCCACAGAGCAGGACTGACTCATTACCAGAGCAGTCGACCCCCCACAGAGCAGGAATGACTCATTGCCAGAGCAGTGTACTCCACACAGAGCAGGACTGACTCATTACCAGAGCAGTCTACTCCCCACAGAGCAGGACTGACTCATTACCAGAGCAGTCTACTCCCCACAGAGCAGGACTGACTCATTACCAGAGCAGTCTAACCCCCAAAGAGCAAGACTGACTCATTACCAGAGCAGTTTATTCCCCACAGAGCAGGACTGACTCATTACCAGAGCAGTCGACCCCCCACAGAGAAGGACTGACTCATTACCAGGCAGTCTACTCCCCACAGAGCAAGACTGACTCATTATCAGAGCAGGACTGACTCAATACCTGAGCAGGACTGACTCATTACCAGGCAGTGTACTCTCCACAGAGCAGGACTGACTCATTACCAGAGCAGGACTGACTCATTACCAGAGCAGTCTACTCCCCACAGAGCAGGACTGACTCATTACCAGAGCAGGACTGACTCAATACCAGAGCAGTCTACTCCCCACAGAGCTGGACTGAATCATTACCAGAGCAGGACTGACTCATTACCAGAGAAGTCTACTCCCCAAAGAGCAGGACTGACTCATTACCTGAGCAGTCTACCCCACACAGAGCAGGACTGACTCATTGCCAGAGCACTGTACTCCCCACAGAGCAGGACTGACTCATTACCAGAGCAGTCTACTCCCCACAGAGCAAGACAAACTCATTACCAGAGCAGTCTACTCCCCACAGAGCAGGACTGACTCATTACCAGAGCAGTCTACTCCCCACAGAGCAGGATTGACTCATTACCAGAGCAGGACTGACTCATTACCAGAGCAGGACTGACTCATTAACAGAGCAGGACTGACTCAATACAAGAGCAGTCTACTCCCCACAGAGCAGGACTGACTCATTACCAGAGCAGTCTACTACCTACAGAGCAGGACTGACTCATTACCAGAGCAGTCTTCTCCCCACAGAGCAGGACTGACTCATTACCAGAGCAGGCCTGACTCATTACCAGAGCATGACTGACTCATTACCAGAGCCGTCTACTCCCGAAAGAGCAGGACTGACTCATTACCAGAGCAGTCTACCCCCCACTTAGCAGGCCTGACTCATTACCAGAGCAGTCTACTCCCTACAGAGCAGAAATGACTCATTACCAGAGCGGTCTACTCCCTACAGAGCAGGAATGACTCATTACCAGAGCAGTCTACTCGCCACAGAGCAGGACTGACTCATTACCAGAGCAGGACTGACTCATAACCAGAGCAGTCTACTCCCAACAGAGCAGGACTGACTCATTACCAGAGCAGTCTACTCCCTACAGAGCAGGAATGACTCATTACCAGAGCAGTCTACTCCCCAAAGAGCAGAATGGACTCATTACCAGAGCAGGACTGACTCATTACCAGAGCAGTCTACTCCCCACAGAGCAGGTCTGACTCATTACCAGAGCAGTCTACCCCCCACAGAGCAGGTCTGATTCATTACCAGCGCAGTCTACTCCCCAGAGAGCAGGACTGACTCATTACCAGAGCAGTCAACTCCCCACAGAGCAGGACTGACTCATTACCAGAGCAGGACTGACTCATTACCAGGCAGTGTAATCCCCACAGAGCAGGACTGACTCATAACAAGAGCAGTACTGACTCATTACCAGAGCAGTCTACTCCCCACAGAACAGGACTGACTCATTACCAGGCAGTCTACTCCCCACAGAGCAGGACTGACTCATTACCAAAGCAGTCTACTCCCCACAGAGCAGGACTGACTCATTACCAGAGCAGTCTAATCCCCAAAGTGCAAGACTGACTCATTACCAGAGCAGTTTATTCCCCACAGAGCAGGACTGACTCATTACCAGAGCAGTCTACCCCCCACAGAGAAGGACTGACTCATTACCAGGCAGTCTACTCCCCACAGAGCAAGATTGACTCATTATCAGAGCAGGACTGACTCATTACCAGAGCAGGACTGACTCATTACCAGAGCAGTCTACTCCCCACAGAGCAGGACTGACTCATTACCAGAGCAGGACTGACTCATTACCAGAGAAGTCTACTCCCGAAAGAGCAGGACTGACTCATTACCTGAGCAGTCCACCCCACACAGAGCAGGACTGACTCATTGCCAGAGCAGTGTACTCCCCACAGAGCAGGACTGACTCATTACCAGAGCAGTCTACTCCCCACGGAGCAAGACAAACTCATTACCAGAGCAGTCTACTCCCCACAGAGCAGGACTGACTCATTACCAGAGCAGTCTACTCCCCACAGAGCAGGACTGACTCATTACCAGAGCAGTCTACTCCCCACAGAGCAGGATTGACTCATTACCAGAGCAGGACTGACTCATTACCAGAGCAGGACTGACTCATTAACAGAGCAGGACTGACTCAATACAAGAGCAGTCTACTCCCCACAGAGCAGGACTGACTCATTACCAGAGCAGTCTACTACCTACAGAGCAGGACTGACTCATTACCAGAGCAGTCTTCTCCCCACAGAGCAGGACTGACTCATTACCAGAGCAGGCCTGACTCATTACCAGAGCCGTGTTCTCCCGAAAGAGCAGGACTGACTCATTACCAGAGCAGTCTACCCCCCACAGAGCAGGACTGACTTATTACCAGAGCAGTCTACTCCCTACAGAGCAGGAATGACTCAGTACCAGAGCAGTCTACTCCCTACAGAGCAGGAATGACTCATTACCAGAGCAGTCTACTCCCCAAAGAGCAGGATTGACTCATTACCAGAGCAGGACTGACTCATTACCAGAGCAGTCTACTCCCCACAGAGCAGGTCTGAGTCATTACCAGAGCAGTCTAACCCCCACAGAGCAGGTCTGATTCATTACCAGCGCAGTCTACTCCCCACAGAGCAGGACTGACTCATTACCAGAGCAGGCTACTCCCGAAAGAGCAGGACTGACTCATTACCAGAGCAGTCTACCCCCCACAGAGCAGGACTGACTCATTACCAGAGCAGTCTACTCCCTACAGAGCAGGAATGACTCATTACCAGAGCAGTCTACTCCCTACAGAGCAGGAATGACTCATTACCAGAGCAGTCTACTCGCCACAGAGCAGGAATGACTCATTACCAGAGCAGTCTACTCCCTACAGAGCAGGAATGACTCATTACCAGAGCAGTCTACTCCCCACAGAGCAGGACTGACTCATTACCAGAGCAGGCCTGACTCATTACCAGAGCATGACTGACTCATTACCAGAGCCGTCTACTCCCGAAAGAGCAGGACTGACTCATTACCAGAGCAGTCTACCCCCCACAGAGCAGGACTGACTCATTACCAGAGCAGTCTACTCCCTACAGAGCAGGAATGACTCATTACCAGAGCAGTCTACTCCCTACAGAGCAGGAATGACTCATTACCAGAGCAGTCTACTCGCCACAGAGCAGGACTGACTCATTACCAGAGCAGGACTGACTCATAACCAGAGCAGTGTGCTCCCCACAGAGCAGGACTGACTCATTACCAGAGCAGTCTACTCCCTACAGAGCAGGAATGACTCATTACCAGAGCAGTCTACTCCCTACAGAGCAGGAATGACTGATTACCAGAGCAGTCTACTCCCCAAAGAGCAGGATTGACTCATTAACAGAGCAGGACTGACTCATTACCAGAGCAGGCCTGACTCATTACCAGAGCCGTGTTCTCCCGAAAGAGCAGGACTGACTCATTACCAGAGCAGTCTACCCCCCACAGAGCAGGACTGACTTATTACCAGAGCAGTCTACTCCCTACAGAGCAGGAATGACTCAGTACCAGAGCAGTCTACTCCCTACAGAGCAGGAATGACTCATTACCAGAGCAGTCTACTCCCCAAAGAGCAGGATTGACTCATTACCAGAGCAGGACTGACTCATTACCAGAGCAGTCTACTCCCCACAGAGCAGGTCTGAGTCATTACCAGAGCAGTCTAACCCCCACAGAGCAGGTCTGATTCATTACCAGCGCAGTCTACTCCCCACAGAGCAGGACTGACTCATTACCAGAGCAGGCTACTCCCGAAAGAGCAGGACTGACTCATTACCAGAGCAGTCTACCCCCCACAGAGCAGGACTGACTCATTACCAGAGCAGTCTACTCCCTACAGAGCAGGAATGACTCATTACCAGAGCAGTCTACTCCCTACAGAGCAGGAATGACTCATTACCAGAGCAGTCTACTCGCCACAGAGCAGGAATGACTCATTACCAGAGCAGTCTACTCCCTACAGAGCAGGAATGACTCATTACCAGAGCAGTCTACTCCCCACAGAGCAGGACTGACTCATTACCAGAGCAGGCCTGACTCATTACCAGAGCATGACTGACTCATTACCAGAGCCGTCTACTCCCGAAAGAGCAGGACTGACTCATTACCAGAGCAGTCTACCCCCCACAGAGCAGGACTGACTCATTACCAGAGCAGTCTACTCCCTACAGAGCAGGAATGACTCATTACCAGAGCAGTCTACTCCCTACAGAGCAGGAATGACTCATTACCAGAGCAGTCTACTCGCCACAGAGCAGGACTGACTCATTACCAGAGCAGGACTGACTCATAACCAGAGCAGTGTGCTCCCCACAGAGCAGGACTGACTCATTACCAGAGCAGTCTACTCCCTACAGAGCAGGAATGACTCATTACCAGAGCAGTCTACTCCCTACAGAGCAGGAATGACTGATTACCAGAGCAGTCTACTCCCCAAAGAGCAGGATTGACTCATTAACAGAGCAGGACTGACTCATTACCAGAGCAGTCTACTCGCCACAGAGCAGGACTGACTCATTACCAAAGCAGTCTACTCCCCAAAGAGCAGAATGGACTCATTACCAGAGCAGGACTGACTCATTACCAGAGCAGTCTACTCCCCACAGAGCAGGTCTGACTCACTACCAGAGCAGTCTACCCCCCACAGAGCAGGTCTGATTCATTACCAGCGCAGTCTACTCCCCACAGAGCAGGACTGACTCATTACCAGAGCAGTCAACTCCCCACAGAGCAGGACTGACTCATTACCAGAGCAGGACTGACTCATTACCAGGCAGTGTAATCCCCACAGAGCAGGACTGACTCATAACAAGAGCAGTACTGACTCATTACCAGAGCAGTCTACTCCCCACAGAGCAGGATTGACTCATTACCAGAGCAGGACTGACTCATTACCAGAGCAGTCTACCCCCCACATAGGAGGACTGACTCATTACCAGGCAGTCTACTCCCCACAGAGCAGGACTGACTCATTACCAAAGCAGTCTACTCCCCACAGATCAGGACTGACTCATTACCAGAGCAGGCCTGACTCATTACCAGAGCATGACTGACTCATTACCAGAGCCGTCTACTCCCGAAAGAGCAGGACTGACTCATTACCAGAGCAGTCTACCCCCCACTTAGCAGGACTGACTCATTACCAGTGCAGTCTACTCCCTACAGAGCAGAAATGACTCATTACCAGAGCAGTCTACTCCCTACAGAGCAGGAAAGACTCATTACCAGAGCAGTCTACTCGCCACAGAGCAGGAATGACTCATTACCAGAGCAGGACTGACTCATAACCAGAGCAGTCTACTCCCCACAGAGCAGGACTGACTCATTACCAGAGCAGTCTACTCGCCACAGAGCAGGACTGACTCATTACCAAAGCAGTCTACTCCCCAAAGAGCAGAATGGACTCATTACCAGAGCAGGACTGACTCATTACCAGAGCAGTCTACTCCCCACAGAGCAGGTCTGACTCACTACCAGAGCAGTCTACCCCCCACAGAGCAGGTCTGATTCATTACCAGCGCAGTCTACTCCCCACAGAGCAGGACTGACTCATTACCAGAGCAGTCAACTCCCCACAGAGCAGGACTGACTCATTACCAGAGCAGGACTGACTCATTACCAGGCAGTGTAATCCCCACAGAGCAGGACTGACTCATAACAAGAGCAGTACTGACTCATTACCAGAGCAGTCTACTCCCCACAGAGCAGGATTGACTCATTACCAGAGCAGGACTGACTCATTACCAGAGCAGTCTACCCCCCACATAGCAGGACTGACTCATTACCAGGCAGTCTACTCCCCACAGAGCAGGACTGACTCATTACCAAAGCAGTCTACTCCCCACAGAGCAGGACTGACTCATTACCAGAGCAGTCTAACCCCCAAAGTGCAAGACTGACTCATTACCAGAGCAGTTTATTCCCCACAGAGCAGGACTGACTCATTACCAGAGCAGTCTACCCCCCACAGAGAAGGACTGACTCATTACCAGGCAGTCTACTCCCCACAGAGCAAGATTGACTCATTATCAGAGCAGGACTGACTCATTACCAGAGCAGGACTGACACATTACCAGAGCAGTCTACTCCCCACAGAGCAGGACTGACTCATTACCAGAGCAGGACTGACTCAATACCAGAGCACTCTACTCCCCACAGAGCTGGACTGAATCATTACCAGAGCAGGACTGACTCATTACCAGAGAAGTCTACTCCCGAAAGAGCAGGACTGACTCATTACCTGAGCAGTCCACCCCACACAGAGCAGGACTGACTCATTGCCAGAGCAGTGTACTCCCCACAGAGCAGGACTGACTCATTACCAGAGCAGTCTACTCCCCACAGAGCAAGACAAACTCATTACCAGAGCAGTCTACTCCCCACAGAGCAGGACTGACTCATTACCAGAGCAGTCTACTCCCCACAGAGCAGGACTGACTCATTACCAGAGCAGGATTGACTCATTACCAGAGCAGGACTGACTCATTACCAGAGCAGGACTGACTCATTAACAGAGCAGGACTGACTCATTAACAGAGCAGGACTGACTCAATACAAGAGCAGTCTACTCCCCACAGAGCAGGACTGACTCATTACCAGAGCAGTCTACTACCTACAGAGCAGGACTGACTCATTACCAGAGCAGTCTACTCGCCACAGAGCAGGAATGACTCATTACCAGAGCAGTCTACTCCCTACAGAGCAGGAATGACTCATTACCAGAGCAGTCTACTCCCCACAGAGCAGGACTGACTCATTACCAGAGCAGGCCTGACTCATTACCAGAGCATGACTGACTCATTACCAGAGCCGTCTACTCCCGAAAGAGCAGGACTGACTCATTACCAGAGCAGTCTACTCCCCACAGAGCAGGACTGACTCATTACCAGAGCAGTCTACTCCCCACAGAGCAGGACTGACTCATTACCAGAGCAGTCTACTCCCCACAGAGCAGGATTGACTCATTACCAGAGCAGGACTGACTCATTACCAGAGCAGGACTGACTCATTAACAGAGCAGGACTGACTCAATACAAGAGCAGTCTACTCCCCACAGAGCAGGACTGACTCATTACCAGAGCAGTCTACTACCTACAGAGCAGGACTGACTCATTACCAGAGCAGTCTTCTCCCCACAGAGCAGGACTGACTCATTACCAGAGCAGGCCTGACTCATTACCAGAGCCGTGTTCTCCCGAAAGAGCAGGACTGACTCATTACCAGAGCAGTCTACCCCCCACAGAGCAGGACTGACTTATTACCAGAGCAGTCTACTCCCTACAGAGCAGGAATGACTCAGTACCAGAGCAGTCTACTCCCTACAGAGCAGGAATGACTCATTACCAGAGCAGTCTACTCCCCAAAGAGCAGGATTGACTCATTACCAGAGCAGGACTGACTCATTACCAGAGCAGTCTACTCCCCACAGAGCAGGTCTGAGTCATTACCAGAGCAGTCTAACCCCCACAGAGCAGGTCTGATTCATTACCAGCGCAGTCTACTCCCCACAGAGCAGGACTGACTCATTACCAGAGCAGGCTACTCCCGAAAGAGCAGGACTGACTCATTACCAGAGCAGTCTACCCCCCACAGAGCAGGACTGACTCATTACCAGAGCAGTCTACTCCCTACAGAGCAGGAATGACTCATTACCAGAGCAGTCTACTCCCTACAGAGCAGGAATGACTCATTACCAGAGCAGTCTACTCGCCACAGAGCAGGAATGACTCATTACCAGAGCAGTCTACTCCCTACAGAGCAGGAATGACTCATTACCAGAGCAGTCTACTCCCCACAGAGCAGGACTGACTCATTACCAGAGCAGGCCTGACTCATTACCAGAGCATGACTGACTCATTACCAGAGCCGTCTACTCCCGAAAGAGCAGGACTGACTCATTACCAGAGCAGTCTACCCCCCACAGAGCAGGACTGACTCATTACCAGAGCAGTCTACTCCCTACAGAGCAGGAATGACTCATTACCAGAGCAGTCTACTCCCTACAGAGCAGGAATGACTCATTACCAGAGCAGTCTACTCGCCACAGAGCAGGACTGACTCATTACCAGAGCAGGACTGACTCATAACCAGAGCAGTGTGCTCCCCACAGAGCAGGACTGACTCATTACCAGAGCAGTCTACTCCCTACAGAGCAGGAATGACTCATTACCAGAGCAGTCTACTCCCTACAGAGCAGGAATGACTGATTACCAGAGCAGTCTACTCCCCAAAGAGCAGGATTGACTCATTAACAGAGCAGGACTGACTCATTACCAGAGCAGGCCTGACTCATTACCAGAGCCGTGTTCTCCCGAAAGAGCAGGACTGACTCATTACCAGAGCAGTCTACCCCCCACAGAGCAGGACTGACTTATTACCAGAGCAGTCTACTCCCTACAGAGCAGGAATGACTCAGTACCAGAGCAGTCTACTCCCTACAGAGCAGGAATGACTCATTACCAGAGCAGTCTACTCCCCAAAGAGCAGGATTGACTCATTACCAGAGCAGGACTGACTCATTACCAGAGCAGTCTACTCCCCACAGAGCAGGTCTGAGTCATTACCAGAGCAGTCTAACCCCCACAGAGCAGGTCTGATTCATTACCAGCGCAGTCTACTCCCCACAGAGCAGGACTGACTCATTACCAGAGCAGGCTACTCCCGAAAGAGCAGGACTGACTCATTACCAGAGCAGTCTACCCCCCACAGAGCAGGACTGACTCATTACCAGAGCAGTCTACTCCCTACAGAGCAGGAATGACTCATTACCAGAGCAGTCTACTCCCTACAGAGCAGGAATGACTCATTACCAGAGCAGTCTACTCGCCACAGAGCAGGAATGACTCATTACCAGAGCAGTCTACTCCCTACAGAGCAGGAATGACTCATTACCAGAGCAGTCTACTCCCCACAGAGCAGGACTGACTCATTACCAGAGCAGGCCTGACTCATTACCAGAGCATGACTGACTCATTACCAGAGCCGTCTACTCCCGAAAGAGCAGGACTGACTCATTACCAGAGCAGTCTACCCCCCACAGAGCAGGACTGACTCATTACCAGAGCAGTCTACTCCCTACAGAGCAGGAATGACTCATTACCAGAGCAGTCTACTCCCTACAGAGCAGGAATGACTCATTACCAGAGCAGTCTACTCGCCACAGAGCAGGACTGACTCATTACCAGAGCAGGACTGACTCATAACCAGAGCAGTGTGCTCCCCACAGAGCAGGACTGACTCATTACCAGAGCAGTCTACTCCCTACAGAGCAGGAATGACTCATTACCAGAGCAGTCTACTCCCTACAGAGCAGGAATGACTGATTACCAGAGCAGTCTACTCCCCAAAGAGCAGGATTGACTCATTAACAGAGCAGGACTGACTCATTACCAGAGCAGTCTACTCGCCACAGAGCAGGACTGACTCATTACCAAAGCAGTCTACTCCCCAAAGAGCAGAATGGACTCATTACCAGAGCAGGACTGACTCATTACCAGAGCAGTCTACTCCCCACAGAGCAGGTCTGACTCACTACCAGAGCAGTCTACCCCCCACAGAGCAGGTCTGATTCATTACCAGCGCAGTCTACTCCCCACAGAGCAGGACTGACTCATTACCAGAGCAGTCAACTCCCCACAGAGCAGGACTGACTCATTACCAGAGCAGGACTGACTCATTACCAGGCAGTGTAATCCCCACAGAGCAGGACTGACTCATAACAAGAGCAGTACTGACTCATTACCAGAGCAGTCTACTCCCCACAGAGCAGGATTGACTCATTACCAGAGCAGGACTGACTCATTACCAGAGCAGTCTACCCCCCACATAGGAGGACTGACTCATTACCAGGCAGTCTACTCCCCACAGAGCAGGACTGACTCATTACCAAAGCAGTCTACTCCCCACAGATCAGGACTGACTCATTACCAGAGCAGGCCTGACTCATTACCAGAGCATGACTGACTCATTACCAGAGCCGTCTACTCCCGAAAGAGCAGGACTGACTCATTACCAGAGCAGTCTACCCCCCACTTAGCAGGACTGACTCATTACCAGTGCAGTCTACTCCCTACAGAGCAGAAATGACTCATTACCAGAGCAGTCTACTCCCTACAGAGCAGGAAAGACTCATTACCAGAGCAGTCTACTCGCCACAGAGCAGGAATGACTCATTACCAGAGCAGGACTGACTCATAACCAGAGCAGTCTACTCCCCACAGAGCAGGACTGACTCATTACCAGAGCAGTCTACTCGCCACAGAGCAGGACTGACTCATTACCAAAGCAGTCTACTCCCCAAAGAGCAGAATGGACTCATTACCAGAGCAGGACTGACTCATTACCAGAGCAGTCTACTCCCCACAGAGCAGGTCTGACTCACTACCAGAGCAGTCTACCCCCCACAGAGCAGGTCTGATTCATTACCAGCGCAGTCTACTCCCCACAGAGCAGGACTGACTCATTACCAGAGCAGTCAACTCCCCACAGAGCAGGACTGACTCATTACCAGAGCAGGACTGACTCATTACCAGGCAGTGTAATCCCCACAGAGCAGGACTGACTCATAACAAGAGCAGTACTGACTCATTACCAGAGCAGTCTACTCCCCACAGAGCAGGATTGACTCATTACCAGAGCAGGACTGACTCATTACCAGAGCAGTCTACCCCCCACATAGCAGGACTGACTCATTACCAGGCAGTCTACTCCCCACAGAGCAGGACTGACTCATTACCAAAGCAGTCTACTCCCCACAGAGCAGGACTGACTCATTACCAGAGCAGTCTAACCCCCAAAGTGCAAGACTGACTCATTACCAGAGCAGTTTATTCCCCACAGAGCAGGACTGACTCATTACCAGAGCAGTCTACCCCCCACAGAGAAGGACTGACTCATTACCAGGCAGTCTACTCCCCACAGAGCAAGATTGACTCATTATCAGAGCAGGACTGACTCATTACCAGAGCAGGACTGACACATTACCAGAGCAGTCTACTCCCCACAGAGCAGGACTGACTCATTACCAGAGCAGGACTGACTCAATACCAGAGCACTCTACTCCCCACAGAGCTGGACTGAATCATTACCAGAGCAGGACTGACTCATTACCAGAGAAGTCTACTCCCGAAAGAGCAGGACTGACTCATTACCTGAGCAGTCCACCCCACACAGAGCAGGACTGACTCATTGCCAGAGCAGTGTACTCCCCACAGAGCAGGACTGACTCATTACCAGAGCAGTCTACTCCCCACAGAGCAAGACAAACTCATTACCAGAGCAGTCTACTCCCCACAGAGCAGGACTGACTCATTACCAGAGCAGTCTACTCCCCACAGAGCAGGACTGACTCATTACCAGAGCAGGATTGACTCATTACCAGAGCAGGACTGACTCATTACCAGAGCAGGACTGACTCATTAACAGAGCAGGACTGACTCATTAACAGAGCAGGACTGACTCAATACAAGAGCAGTCTACTCCCCACAGAGCAGGACTGACTCATTACCAGAGCAGTCTACTACCTACAGAGCAGGACTGACTCATTACCAGAGCAGTCTACTCGCCACAGAGCAGGAATGACTCATTACCAGAGCAGTCTACTCCCTACAGAGCAGGAATGACTCATTACCAGAGCAGTCTACTCCCCACAGAGCAGGACTGACTCATTACCAGAGCAGGCCTGACTCATTACCAGAGCATGACTGACTCATTACCAGAGCCGTCTACTCCCGAAAGAGCAGGACTGACTCATTACCAGAGCAGTCTACTCCCTACAGAGCAGGAATGACTCATTACCAGAGCAGTCTACTCCCTACAGAGCAGGACTGACTCATTACCAGAGCAGAACTGACTCATTACCAGAGCAGGACTGACTCATTACCAGAGCAGTTTACTCCCCACAGAGCAGGACTGACTCATTACCAGAGCAGGACTGACTCATTACCAGAGCAGTCTACTCCCCACAGACCAGGACTGACTTATTACCAGAGCAGTCTACTCTCCACAGAGCAGGACTGACTCATTACCAGAGCAGTCTACTCCCCACAGAGCAGGAATGACTCATTACCAGAGCAGTCTACTCCCCACAGAGCTGGACTGACTCATTACCAGAGCAGGACCGACTCATAACCAGAGAAGTCTACTCCCCAAAGATCAGGACTGACTCATTACCAGAGCAGTCTACCCCCCACAGAGCAACTGACTCATTACCAGAGCAGTTTACTCCCCACAGAGCATGACTGACTCATTACCAGAGCAGGACTGACTCATTACCAGAGCAGTCTACTCCCCACAGACCAGGACTGACTTATTACCAGTGCAGTCTACTCTCCACAGAGCAGGACTGACTCATTACCAGAGCAGTCTACTCCCCACAGAGCTGGACTGACCCATTAACAGAGCAGGACCGACTCATTACCAGAGAAGTCTACTCCCCAAAGGTCAGGACTGACTCATTACCAGAGCAAGACTGACTCATTACCAGAGCATTATATTCCCCACAGAGCAGGACTGACTCATTACCAGAGCAGTCTACCCCCCACAGAGCAGGACTGACTCATTACCAGGCATTCTACTCCCCACAGAGCAAGACTGACTCATTATCAGAGCAGGACTGACTCATTACCTGAGCAGGACTGACTCATTACCAGGCAGTGTACTCTCCAGAGAGCAGGACTGAATCATTACCAGAGCAGGACTGACTCATTACCAGAGCAGTCAACTCCCCATAGAGCAGGACTGACTCATTACCAGAGCAGGACTGACTCATTACCTGAGCAGTCTACCCCACACAGAGCAGGACTGACTCATTGCCAGAGCACTGTACTCACCACAGAGCAGGACTGACTCATTACCAGAGCAGTCTACTCCCCACAGAGCCAGGACTGACTCATTACCAGAGCAGTCTACTCCCCACAGAGCAGGACTGACTCATTACCAGAGCAGTCTACTCCCCACAGAGCAAAATTGACTCATTACCAGAGCAGGACTGACTCATTACCAGAGCAGGACTGACTCATTAACAGAGCAGGACTGACTCAATACAAGAGCAGTCTACTCCCCACAGAGCAGGACTGACTCATTACCAGAACACTCTACTACCTACAGAGCAGGACTGACTCATTACCAGAGCAGTCTTCTCCCCACAGAGCAGGACTGACTCATTACCAGAGCAGGCCTGACTCATTACCAGAGCATGACTGACTCATTACCAGAGCCGTCTACTCCCGAAAGAGCAGGACTGACTCATTACCAGAGCAGTCTACCCCCCACTTAGCAGGACTGACTCATTGCCAGAGCAGTCTACTCCCTACAGAGCAGAAATGACTCATTACCAGAGCAGTCTACTCCCTACAGAGCAGGAAAGACTCATTACCAGAGCAGTCTACTCGCCACAGAGCAGGACTGACTCATTACCAGAGCAGGACTGACTCATAACCAGAGCAGTCTACTCCCCACAGAGCAGGATTGACTCATTACCAGAGCAGTCTACTCCCTACAGAGCATGAATGACTCATTACCAGAGCAGTCTACTCCCTACAGAGCAGGAATGACTCATTACCAGAGCAATCTACTCCCCACAGAGCAGGTCTGACTCATTACCAGAGCAGTCTACTCGCCACAGAGCAGGACTGACTCATTACCAAAGCAGTCTACTCCCCAAAGAGCAGAATGGACTCATTACCAGAGCAGGACTGACTCATTACCAGAGCAGTCTACTCCCCACAGAGCAGGTCTGACTCATTACCAGAGCAGTCTACCCCCCACAGAGCAGGTCTGATTCATTACCAGCGCAGTCTACTCCCCACAGAGCAGGATTGACTCATTACCAGAGCAGTCAACTCCCCACAGAGCAGGACTGACTCATTACCAGAGCAGGACTGACTCATTACCAGGCAGTGTAATCCCCACAGAGCAGGACTGACTCATAACAAGAGCAGTACTGACTCATTACCAGAGCAGTCTACTCCCCACAGAGCAGGATTGACTCATTACCAGAGCAGTCTACCCCCCACATAGCAGGACTGACTCATTACCAAGCAGTCTACTCCCCAGAGAGCAGGACTGACTCTTTACCAAAGCAGTCTACTCCCCACAGAGCAGGATTGACTCATTACCAGAGCAGTCTAACCCCCAAAGTGCAAGACTGACTCATTACCAGAGCAGTTTATTCCCCACAGAGCAGGACTGACTCATTACCAGAGCAGTCTACCCCCCACAGAGAAGGACTGACTCATTACCAGGCAGTCTACTCCCCACAGAGCAAGATTGACTCATTATCAGAGCAGGACTGACTCATTACCAGAGCAGGACTGACTCATTACCAGAGCAGTCTACCCCCCACATAGCAGGACTGACTCATTACCAGGCAGTCTACTCCCCACAGAGCAGGACTGACTCATTACCAAAGCAGTCTACTCCCCACAGAGCAGGACTGACTCATTACCAGAGCAGTCTAACCCCCAAAGTGCAAGACTGACTCAATACCAGAGCAGTTTATTCCCCACAGAGCAGGACTGACTCATTACCAGAGCAGTCTACCCCCCACAGAGAAGGACTGACTCATTACCAGGCAGTCTACTCCCCACAGAGCAAGATTGACTCATTATCAGAGCAGGACTGACTCATTACCAGGCAGTCTACTCCCCACAGAGCAGGACCGACTCATTACCAGAGAAGTCTACTCCCCAAAGGTCAGGACTGACTCATTACCAGAGCAAGACTGACTCATTACCAGAGCAGTATATTCCACACAGAGCAGGACTGACTCATTACCAGAGCAGTCTACCCCCCACAGAGCAGGACTGACTCATTACCAGGCAGTCTACTCCCCACAGAGCAAGACTGACTCATTATCAGAGCAGGACTGACTCATTACCTGAGCAGGACTGACTCATTACCAGGCAGTGTACTCTCCAGAGAGCAGGACTGAATCATTACCAGAGCAGGACTGACTCATTACCAGAGCAGTCAACTCCCCATAGAGCAGGACTGACTCATTACCAGAGCAGGACTGACTCATTACCTGAGCAGTCTACCCCACACAGAGCAGGACTGACTCATTGCCAGAGCACTGTACTCACCACAGAGCAGGACTGACTCATTACCAGAGCAGTCTTCTCCCCACAGAGCAAGACAAACTCATTACCAGAGCAGTCTACTCCCCACAGAGCAGGACTGACTCATTACCAGAGCAGTCTACTTCCCACAGAGCAGGACTGACTCATTACCAGAGCAGTCTACTCCCCACAGAGCAGGATTGACTCATTACCAGAGCAGGACTGACTCATTACCAGAGCAGGACTGACTCATTAACAGAGCAGGACTGACTCAATACATGAGCAGTCTACTCCCCACAGAGCAGGACTGACTCATTACCAGAGCAGTCTACTACCTACAGAGCAGGACTGACTCATTACCAGAGCAGTCTACTCCCCACAGAGCAAGACAAACTCATTACCAGAGCAGTCTACTCCCCACAGAGCAGGACTGACTCATTACCAGAGCAGTCTACTCCCCACAGAGCAGGACTGACTCATTACAAGAGCAGTCTTCTCCCCACAGGGCAGGACTGACTCATTACCAGAGCAGGCCTGACTCATTACCAGAGCATGACTGACTCATTACCAGAGCCGTCTACTCCCGAAAGAGCAGGACTGACTCATTACCAGAGCAGTCTACCCCCCACAGAGCAGGACTGACTCATTACCAGAGCAGTCTACTCCCTACAGAGCAGGAATGACTCAGTACCAGAGCAGTCTACTCCCTACAGAGCAGGAATGACTCATTACCAGAGCAGTCTACTCCCCAAAGAGCAGGATTGACTCATTACCAGAGCAGGACTGACTCATTACCAGAGCAGTCTACTCCCCACAGAGCAGGTCTGAGTCATTACCAGAGCAGTCTAACCCCCACAGAGCAGGTCTGATTCATTACCAGCGCAGTCTACTCCCCACAGAGCAGGACTGACTCATTACCAGAGCAGGCTACTCCCGAAAGAGCAGGACTGACTCATTACCAGAGCAGTCTACCCCCCACAGAGCAGGACTGACTCATTACCAGAGCAGTCTACTCCCTACAGAGCAGGAATGACTCATTACCAGAGCAGTCTACTCCCTACAGAGCAGGAATGACTCATTACCAGAGCAGTCTACTCGCCACAGAGCAGGACTGACTCATTACCAGAGCAGGACTGACTCATAACCAGAGCAGTGTGCTCCCCACAGAGCAGGACTGACTCATTACCAGAGCAGTCTACTCCCTACAGAGCAGGAATGACTCATTACCAGAGCAGTCTACTCCCTACAGAGCAGGAATGACTCATTACCAGAGCAGTCTACTCCCCAAAGAGCAGGATTGACTCATTAACAGAGCAGGACTGACTCATTACCAGAGCAGTCTACTCGCCACAGAGCAGGACTGACTCATTACCAAAGCAGTCTACTCCCCAAAGAGCAGGATGGACTCATTACCAGAGCAGGACTGACTCATTACCAGAGCAGTCTACTCCCCACAGAGCAGGACAGACTCATTACCAGAGCAGGACTGACTCATTACCATAGCAGTCTACACTCCACAGAGCAGGACTGACTCATTACCAGAGCAGAACTGACTCATTACCAGAGCAGGACTGACTCATTACCAGAGCAGTCTACTCCCCACAGACCAGGACTGACTTATTACTAGAGCAGTCTACTCTCCACAGAGCAGGACTGACTCATTACCAGAGCAGTCTACTCCCCACAGAGCAGGAATGACTCATTACCAGAGCAGTCTACTCCCCACAGAGCTGGACTGACTCATTACCAGAGCAGGACCGACTCATAACCAGAGAAGTCTACTCCCCAAAGATCAGGACTGACTCAATACCAGAGCAGGACTGACTCATTACCAGAGCAGTCTACCCCCCACAGAGCAGGAATGACTCATTGCCAGAGCAGTGTACTCCACACAGAGCAACTGACTCATTACCAGAGCAGTTTACTCCCCACAGAGCATGACTGACTCATTACCAGAGCAGGACTGACTCATTACAAGAGCAGTCTACTCCCCACAGACCAGGACTGACTTATTACCAGAGCAGTCTACTCTCCACAGAGCAGGACTGACTCATTACCAGAGCAGTCTACTCCCCAAAGGTCAGGACTGACTCATTACCAGAGCAAGACTGACTCATTACCAGAGCAGTATATTCCCCACAGAGCAGGACTGACTCATTACCAGAGCAGTCTACCCCCCACAGAGCAGGACTGACTAATTACCAGGCAGTCTACTCCCCACAGAGCAAGACTGACTCATTATCAGACTAGGACTGACTCATTACCTGAGCAGGACTGACTCATTACCAGGCAGTGTACTCTCCAGAAAGCAGGACTGAATCATTACCAGAGCAGGACTGACTCATTACCAGAGCAGTCAACTCCCCACAGAGCAGGACTGACTCATTACCAGAGCAGGACTGACTCAATACCAGAGCAGTCTACTCCCCACAGAGCTGGACTGAATCATTACCAGAGCAGGACTGACTCATTACCAGATCAGGACTGACTCATTACCAGAGAAGTCTACTCCCCAAAGAGCAGGACTGACTCATTACCAGAGAAGGACTGACTCATTACCAGAGCAGTCTACTCCCCACAGAGCAGGACAGACTCATTACCAGAGCAGGACTGACTCATTACCAGAGCAGTCTACACTCCACAGAGCAGGACTGACTCATTACCAGAGCAGAACTGACTCATTACCAGAGCAGTCTAATCCCACAGAGCAGGAGAGACTCATTACCAGAGCAGGACTGACTAATTACCAGAGCAGTCTACTCCCCGCAGAGAAGGACTGACTCATTACCAGAGCAGAACTGACTCATTACCAGAGCAAGACTGACTCATTACCAGAGCAGGACTGACTAATTACCAGAGCAGTCTACTACCCACAGAGAAGGACTGACTCATTACCAGAGCAGAACTGACTCATTACCAGAGCAGGACTGACTCATTACCAGAGCAGTCTACTCCCCACAGACCAGGACTGACTTATTACCAGAGCAGTCTACTCTACACAGAGCAGGACTGACTCATTACCAGAGCAGTCTACTCCCCACAGAGTAGGAATGACTCATTACCAGAGCAGTCTACTCCCCACAGAGCTGGACTGACTCATTACCAGAGCAGGACCGACTCATTACCAGAGAAGTCTACTCCCCAAAGATCAGGACTGACTCATTACCAGAGCAGGACTGACTCATTACCAGAGAAGTCTACTCCCCAAAGAGCAGGACTGACTCATTACCAGAGCAGTCTACCCCCCACAGAGCAGGAATGACTCATTACCAGAGCAGTCTACTCCCCACAGAGCAGGACTGACTCATTACCAGAACAGTGTACTCCCCACAGAGCAGGACTGACTCATTACCAGAGCAGTCTAACCCCCAAAGAGCAAGACTGACTCATTACCAGAGCAGTCTACTCCCCACAGAGCAGGACTGACTCATTACCAGAGCAGTGTACTCCCCACAGAGCAGGACTGACTCATTACCAGAGCAGTCTAACCCCCAAAGAGCAAGACTGACTCATTACCAGAGCAGTTTATTCCCCACAGAGCAGGACTGACTCATTACCAGAGCAGTCTCACCCCCCACATAGCAGGACTGACTCATTACCAGAGCAGTCTACTCCCCACAGAGCAGGACAGACTCATTACCAGAGCAGGACTAACTCATTACCAGAGCAGTCTACACTCCACAGAGCAGGACTGACTCATTACCAGAGCAGAACTGACTCATTACCAGAGCAGTCTACTCCCCACAGAGCAGGAGAGACTCCTTACCAGAACAGGACTGACTAATTACCAGAGCAGTCTACTCCCCACAGAGAAGGACTGACTCATTACCAGAGCAGAACTGACTCATTACCAGAGCAGGACTGACTCATTACCAGAGCAGTTTACTCCCCACAGAGCATGACTGACTCATTACCAGAGCAGGACTGACTCATTACCAGAGCAGTCTACTCCCCACAGACCAGGACTGACTTATTACCAGAGCAGTCTACTCTCCACAGAGCAGGACTGACTCATTACCAGAGCAGTCTACTCCCCACAGAGCTGGACTGACTCATTACCAGAGCAGGACCGACTCATTACCAGAGAAGTCTACTCCCTACAGAGCAGGAATGACTCATTACCAGAGCAGTCTACTCCCCACAGAGCAGGACTGACTCATTACCAGAGCAGGCCTGACTCATTACCAGAGCATGACTGACTCATTACCAGAGCCGTCTACTCCCGAAAGAGCAGGACTGACTCATTACCAGAGCAGTCTACTCCCTACAGAGCAGGAATGACTCATTACCAGAGCAGTCTACTCCCTACAGAGCAGGACTGACTCATTACCAGAGCAGAACTGACTCATTACCAGAGCAGTTTACTCCCCACAGAGCAGGACTGACTCATTACCAGAGCAGGACTGACTCATTACCAGAGCAGTCTACTCCCCACAGACCAGGACTGACTTATTACCAGAGCAGTCTACTCTCCACAGAGCAGGACTGACTCATTACCAGAGCAGTCTACTCCCCACAGAGCAGGAATGACTCATTACCAGAGCAGTCTACTCCCCACAGAGCTGGACTGACTCATTACCAGAGCAGGACCGACTCATAACCAGAGAAGTCTACTCCCCAAAGATCAGGAATGACTCAATACCAGAGCAGGACTGACTCATTACCAGAGCAGTCTACCCCCCACAGAGCAACTGACTCATTACCAGAGCAGTTTACTCCCCACAGAGCATGACTGACTCATTACCAGAGCAGGACTGACTCATTACCAGAGCAGTCTACTCCCCACAGACCAGGACTGACTTATTACCAGTGCAGTCTACTCTCCACAGAGCAGGACTGACTCATTACCAGAGCAGTCTACTCCCCACAGAGCTGGACTGACCCATTAACAGAGCAGGACCGACTCATTACCAGAGAAGTCTACTCCCCAAAGGTCAGGACTGACTCATTACCAGAGCAAGACTGACTCATTACCAGAGCAGTATATTCCCCACAGAGCAGGACTGACTCATTACCAGAGCAGTCTACCCCCCACAGAGCAGGACTGACTCATTACCAGGCATTCTACTCCCCACAGAGCAAGACTGACTCATTATCAGAGCAGGACTGACTCATTACCTGAGCAGGACTGACTCATTACCAGGCAGTGTACTCTCCAGAGAGCAGGACTGAATCATTACCAGAGCAGGACTGACTCATTACCAGAGCAGTCAACTCCCCATAGAGCAGGACTGACTCATTACCAGAGCAGGACTGACTCATTACCTGAGCAGTCTACCCCACACAGAGCAGGACTGACTCATTGCCAGAGCACTGTACTCACCACAGAGCAGGACTGACTCATTACCAGAGCAGTCTACTCCCCACAGAGCAAGACAAACTCATTACCAGAGCAGTCTACTCCCCACAGAGCAGGACTGACTCATTACCAGAGCAGTCTACTCCCCACAGAGCAGGACTGACTCATTACCAGAGCAGTCTACTCCCCACAGAGCAAAATTGACTCATTACCAGAGCAGGACTGACTCATTACCAGAGCAGGACTGACTCATTAACAGAGCAGGACTGACTCAATACAAGAGCAGTCTACTCCCCACAGAGCAGGACTGACTCATTACCAGAACACTCTACTACCTACAGAGCAGGACTGACTCATTACCAGAGCAGTCTTCTCCCCACAGAGCAGGACTGACTCATTACCAGAGCAGGCCTGACTCATTACCAGAGCATGACTGACTCATTACCAGAGCCGTCTACTCCCGAAAGAGCAGGACTGACTCATTACCAGAGCAGTCTACCCCCCACTTAGCAGGACTGACTCATTACCAGAGCAGTCTACTCCCTACAGAGCAGAAATGACTCATTACCAGAGCAGTCTACTCCCTACAGAGCAGGAAAGACTCATTACCAGAGCAGTCTACTCGCCACAGAGCAGGACTGACTCATTACCAGAGCAGGACTGACTCATAACCAGAGCAGTCTACTCCCCACAGAGCAGGATTGACTCATTACCAGAGCAGTCTACTCCCTACAGAGCATGAATGACTCATTACCAGAGCAGTCTACTCCCTACAGAGCAGGAATGACTCATTACCAGAGCAATCTACTCCCCACAGAGCAGGTCTGACTCATTACCAGAGCAGTCTACTCGCCACAGAGCAGGACTGACTCATTACCAAAGCAGTCTACTCCCCAAAGAGCAGAATGGACTCATTACCAGAGCAGGACTGACTCATTACCAGAGCAGTCTACTCCCCACAGAGCAGGTCTGACTCATTACCAGAGCAGTCTACCCCCCACAGAGCAGGTCTGATTCATTACCAGCGCAGTCTACTCCCCACAGAGCAGGATTGACTCATTACCAGAGCAGTCAACTCCCCACAGAGCAGGACTGACTCATTACCAGAGCAGGACTGACTCATTACCAGGCAGTGTAATCCCCACAGAGCAGGACTGACTCATAACAAGAGCAGTACTGACTCATTACCAGAGCAGTCTACTCCCCACAGAGCAGGATTGACTCATTACCAGAGCAGTCTACCCCCCACATAGCAGGACTGACTCATTACCAAGCAGTCTACTCCCCAGAGAGCAGGACTGACTCTTTACCAAAGCAGTCTACTCCCCACAGAGCAGGACTGACTCATTACCAGAGCAGTCTAACCCCCAAAGTGCAAGACTGACTCATTACCAGAGCAGTTTATTCCCCACAGAGCAGGACTGACTCATTACCAGAGCAGTCTACCCCCCACAGAGAAGGACTGACTCATTACCAGGCAGTCTACTCCCCACAGAGCAAGATTGACTCATTATCAGAGCAGGACTGACTCATTACCAGAGCAGGACTGACTCATTACCAGAGCAGTCTACCCCCCACATAGCAGGACTGACTCATTACCAGGCAGTCTACTCCCCACAGAGCAGGACTGACTCATTACCAAAGCAGTCTACTCCCCACAGAGCAGGACTGACTCATTACCAGAGCAGTCTAACCCCCAAAGTGCAAGACTGACTCAATACCAGAGCAGTTTATTCCCCACAGAGCAGGACTGACTCATTACCAGAGCAGTCTACCCCCCACAGAGAAGGACTGACTCATTACCAGGCAGTCTACTCCCCACAGAGCAAGATTGACTCATTATCAGAGCAGGACTGACTCATTACCAGGCAGTCTACTCCCCACAGAGCAGGACCGACTCATTACCAGAGAAGTCTACCCCCCACAGAGCAGGACTGACTCATTACCAGGCAGTCTACTCCCCACAGAGCAAGACTGACTCATTATCAGAGCAGGACTGACTCATTACCTGAGCAGGACTGACTCATTACCAGGCAGTGTACTCTCCAGAGAGCAGGACTGAATCATTACCAGAGCAGGACTGACTCATTACCAGAGCAGTCAACTCCCCATAGAGCAGGACTGACTCATTACCAGAGCAGGACTGACTCATTACCTGAGCAGTCTACCCCACACAGAGCAGGACTGACTCATTGCCAGAGCACTGTACTCACCACAGAGCAGGACTGACTCATTACCAGAGCAGTCTTCTCCCCACAGAGCAAGACAAACTCATTACCAGAGCAGTCTACTCCCCACAGAGCAGGACTGACTCATTACCAGAGCAGTCTACTTCCCACAGAGCAGGACTGACTCATTACCAGAGCAGTCTACTCCCCACAGAGCAGGATTGACTCATTACCAGAGCAGGACTGACTCATTACCAGAGCAGGACTGACTCATTAACAGAGCAGGACTGACTCAATACATGAGCAGTCTACTCCCCACAGAGCAGGACTGACTCATTACCAGAGCAGTCTACTACCTACAGAGCAGGACTGACTCATTACCAGAGCAGTCTACTCCCCACAGAGCAAGACAAACTCATTACCAGAGCAGTCTACTCCCCACAGAGCAGGACTGACTCATTACCAGAGCAGTCTACTCCCCACAGAGCAGGACTGACTCATTACAAGAGCAGTCTTCTCCCCACAGGGCAGGACTGACTCATTACCAGAGCAGGCCTGACTCATTACCAGAGCATGACTGACTCATTACCAGAGCCGTCTACTCCCGAAAGAGCAGGACTGACTCATTACCAGAGCAGTCTACCCCCCACAGAGCAGGACTGACTCATTACCAGAGCAGTCTACTCCCTACAGAGCAGGAATGACTCAGTACCAGAGCAGTCTACTCCCTACAGAGCAGGAATGACTCATTACCAGAGCAGTCTACTCCCCAAAGAGCAGGATTGACTCATTACCAGAGCAGGACTGACTCATTACCAGAGCAGTCTACTCCCCACAGAGCAGGTCTGAGTCATTACCAGAGCAGTCTAACCCCCACAGAGCAGGTCTGATTCATTACCAGCGCAGTCTACTCCCCACAGAGCAGGACTGACTCATTACCAGAGCAGGCTACTCCCGAAAGAGCAGGACTGACTCATTACCAGAGCAGTCTACCCCCCACAGAGCAGGACTGACTCATTACCAGAGCAGTCTACTCCCTACAGAGCAGGAATGACTCATTACCAGAGCAGTCTACTCCCTACAGAGCAGGAATGACTCATTACCAGAGCAGTCTACTCGCCACAGAGCAGGACTGACTCATTACCAGAGCAGGACTGACTCATAACCAGAGCAGTGTGCTCCCCACAGAGCAGGACTGACTCATTACCAGAGCAGTCTACTCCCTACAGAGCAGGAATGACTCATTACCAGAGCAGTCTACTCCCTACAGAGCAGGAATGACTCATTACCAGAGCAGTCTACTCCCCAAAGAGCAGGATTGACTCATTAACAGAGCAGGACTGACTCATTACCAGAGCAGTCTACTCGCCACAGAGCAGGACTGACTCATTACCAAAGCAGTCTACTCCCCAAAGAGCAGGATGGACTCATTACCAGAGCAGGACTGACTCATTACCAGAGCAGTCTACTCCCCACAGAGCAGGACAGACTCATTACCAGAGCAGGACTGACTCATTACCATAGCAGTCTACACTCCACAGAGCAGGACTGACTCATTACCAGAGCAGAACTGACTCATTACCAGAGCAGGACTGACTCATTATCAGAGCAGTCTACTCCCCACAGACCAGGACTGACTTATTACTAGAGCAGTCTACTCTCCACAGAGCAGGACTGACTCATTACCAGAGCAGTCTACTCCCCACAGAGCAGGAATGACTCATTACCAGAGCAGTCTACTCCCCACAGAGCTGGACTGACTCATTACCAGAGCAGGACCGACTCATAACCAGAGAAGTCTACTCCCCAAAGATCAGGACTGACTCAATACCAGAGCAGGACTGACTCATTACCAGAGCAGTCTACCCCCCACAGAGCAGGAATGACTCATTGCCAGAGCAGTGTACTCCACACAGAGCAACTGACTGATTACCAGAGCAGTTTACTCCCCACAGAGCATGACTGACTCATTACCAGAGCAGGACTGACTCATTACAAGAGCAGTCTACTCCCCACAGACCAGGACTGACTTATTACCAGAGCAGTCTACTCTCCACAGAGCAGGACTGACTCATTACCAGAGCAGTCTACTCCCCAAAGGTCAGGACTGACTCATTACCAGAGCAAGACTGACTCATTACCAGAGCAGTATATTCCCCACAGAGCAGGACTGACTCATTACCAGAGCAGTCTACCCCCCACAGAGCAGGACTGACTAATTACCAGGCAGTCTACTCCCCACAGAGCAAGACTGACTCATTATCAGACTAGGACTGACTCATTACCTGAGCAGGACTGACTCATTACCAGGCAGTGTACTCTCCAGAAAGCAGGACTGAATCATTACCAGAGCAGGACTGACTCATTACCAGAGCAGTCAACTCCCCACAGAGCAGGACTGACTCATTACCAGAGCAGGACTGACTCAATACCAGAGCAGTCTACTCCCCACAGAGCTGGACTGAATCATTACCAGAGCAGGACTGACTCATTACCAGAGCAGGACTGACTCATTACCAGAGAAGTCTACTCCCCAAAGAGCAGGACTGACTCATTACCAGAGAAGGACTGACTCATTACCAGAGCAGTCTACTCCCCACAGAGCAGGACAGACTCATTACCAGAGCAGGACTGACTCATTACCAGAGCAGTCTACACTCCACAGAGCAGGACTGACTCATTACCAGAGCAGAACTGACTCATTACCAGAGCAGTCTAATCCCACAGAGCAGGAGAGACTCATTACCAGAGCAGGACTGACTAATTACCAGAGCAGTCTACTCCCCGCAGAGAAGGACTGACTCATTACCCAGAGCAGAACTGACTCATTACCAGAGCAAGACTGACTCATTACCAGAGCAGGACTGACTCATTACCAGAGCAGTCTACTCCCCACAGACCAGGACTGACTTATTACCAGAGCAGTCTACTCTACACAGAGCAGGACTGACTCATTACCAGAGCAGTCTACTCCCCACAGAGTAGGAATGACTCATTACCAGAGCAGTCTACTCCCCACAGAGCTGGACTGACTCATTACCAGAGCAGGACCGACTCATTACCAGAGAAGTCTACTCCCCAAAGATCAGGACTGACTCATTACCAGAGCAGGACTGACTCATTACCAGAGAAGTCTACTCCCCAAAGAGCAGGACTGACTCATTACCAGAGCAGTCTACCCCCCACAGAGCAGGAATGACTCATTACCAGAGCAGTCTACTCCCCACAGAGCAGGACTGACTCATTACCAGAACAGTGTACTCCCCACAGAGCAGGACTGACTCATTACCAGAGCAGTCTAACCCCCAAAGAGCAAGACTGACTCATTACCAGAGCAGTCTACTCCCCACAGAGCAGGACTGACTCATTACCAGAGCAGTGTACTCCCCACAGAGCAGGACTGACTCATTACCAGAGCAGTCTAACCCCCAAAGAGCAAGACTGACTCATTACCAGAGCAGTTTATTCCCCACAGAGCAGGACTGACTCATTACCAGAGCAGTCTCACCCCCCACATAGCAGGACTGACTCATTACCAGAGCAGTCTACTCCCCACAGAGCAGGACTGACTCATTACCAGAGCAGAACTGACTCATTACCAGAGCAGTCTACTCCCCACAGAGCAGGAGAGACTCCTTACCAGAACAGGACTGACTAATTACCAGAGCAGTCTACTCCCCACAGAGAAGGACTGACTCATTACCAGAGCAGAACTGACTCATTACCAGAGCAGGACTGACTCATTACCAGAGCAGTTTACTCCCCACAGAGCATGACTGACTCATTACCAGAGCAGGACTGACTCATTACCAGAGCAGTCTACTCCCCACAGACCAGGACTGACTTATTACCAGAGCAGTCTACTCTCCACAGAGCAGGACTGACTCATTACCAGAGCAGTCTACTCCCCACAGAGCTGGACTGACTCATTACCAGAGCAGGACCGACTCATTACCAGAGAAGTCTACTCCCCAAAGGTCAGGACTGACTCATTACCAGAGCAAGACTGACTCATTACCAGAGCAGTATATTCCCCACAGAGCAGGACTGACTCATTACCAGAGCAGTCTACCCCCCACAGAGCAGGACTGACTCATTACCAGGCAGTCTACTCCTAACAGAGCAAGACTGACTCATTATCAGAGCAGGACTGACTCATTACCTGAGCAGGACTGACTCATTACCAGGCAGTTTACTCTCCAGAGAGCAGGACTGAATCATTACCAGAGCAGGAATTACTCATTACCAGAGCAGTCAACTCCCCACAGAGCAGGACTGACTCATTACCAGAGCAGGACTGACTCAATACCAGAGCAGTCTACTCATTACCACAGAGCTGGACTGAATCATTACCAGAGCAGGACTGACTCATTACCAGAGCAGGACTGACTCATTACCAGAGAAGTCTACTCCCCAAAGAGCAGGACTGATTCATTACCAGAGAAGGACTGACTCATTACCAGAGCAGTCTACTCCCCACAGAGCAGGACAGACTCATTACCAGAGCAGGACTGACTCATTACCAGAGCAGTCTACACTCCACAGAGCAGGACTGACTCATTACCAGAGCAGAACTGACTCATTACCAGAGCAGTCTAATCCCACAGAGCAGGAGAGAATCATTACCAGAGCAGGACTGACTAATTACCAGAGCAGTCTACTCCCCACAGAGAAGGACTGACTCATTACCAGAGCAGAACTGACTCATTACCAGAGCAGGACTGACTCATTACCAGAGCAGTCTACTCCCCACAGACCAGGACTGACTTATTACCAGAGCAGTCTACTCTCCACAGAGCAGGACTGACTCATTACCAGAGCAGTCTACTCCCCACAGAGCAGGAATGACTCATTACCAGAGCAGTCTACTCCCCACAGAGCTGGACTGACTCATTACCAGAGCAGGACCGACTCATTACCAGAGAAGTCTACTCCCCAAAGATCAGGACTGACTCATTACCAGAGCAGGACTGACTCATTACCAGAGAAGTCTACTCCCCAAAGAGCAGGACTGACTCATTACCAGAGCAGTCTACCCCCCACAGAGCAGGAATGACTCATTACCAGAGCAGTCTACTCCCCACAGAGCAGGACTGACTCATTACCAGAACAGTGTACTCCCCACAGAGCAGGACTGACTCATTACCAGAGCAGTCTAACCCCCAAAGAGCAAGATTGACTCATTACCAGAGCAGTTTATTCCCCACAGAGCAGGACTGACTCATTACCAGAGCAGTCTCAACCCCCACATAGCAGGACTGACTCATTACCAGGCAGTCTACTCCCCACAGAGCAAGACTGACTCATTACCAGAGCAGGTCTGACTCATTACCAGAGCAGTCTACTCCCCACAGAGCAGGTCTGACTCATTACCAGAGCAGTCTACCCCCCACAGAGCAGGTCTGATTCATTACCAGCGCAGTCTACTCCCCACAGAGCAGGACAGACTCATTACCAGAGCAGGACTGACTCATTACCAGAGCAGTCTACACTCCACAGAGCAGGACTGACTCATTACCAGAGCAGAACTGACTCATTACCAGAGCAGTCTAATCCCCACAGAGCAGGAGAGACTCATTACCAGATCAGGACTGACTAATTACCAGAGCAGTCTACTCCCCACAGAGAAGGACTGACTCATTACCAGAGCAGAACTGACTCATTACCAGAGCAGGACTGACTCATTACCAGAGCAGTTTACTCCCCACAGAGCAGGACTGACTCATTACCAGAGCAGGACTGACTCATTACCAGAGCAGTCTACTCCCCACAGACCAGGACTGACTCATTACCAGAGCAGGACTGACTCATTACCAGAGCAGTCTACTCCCCACAGAGCAGGACAGACTCATTACCAGAGCAGGACTGACTCATTACCAGAGCAGTCTACACTCCACTGAGCAGGACTGACTCATTACCAGAGCAGAACTGACTCATTACCAGAGAAGTGTACTCCCCAAAGAGCAGGACTGACTCATTACCAGAGCAGTCTACTCCCACAGAGCAGGACTGACTCATTACCAGAGCAGTCTAATCCTGAAAGAGCAGGACTGACTCATTACCAGAGCAGTCTAGTCCCCACAGAGCAGGACTGACTCATTACCAGAGAGGTCTACACTCCACAGAGCAGGACTGACTCATTACCAGAGCAGGACTGACTCGTTACCAGAGCAGTCTACTCCCAACAGAGCAGGAGAGACTCATTACCTGAGCAGGACTGACTCATTACCAGAGCAGTCTACTCCCCGCAGAGAAGGACTGACTCATTACCAGAGCAGAACTGACTCATTACCAGAGCAGGACTGCCTCATTACCAGAGCAGTTTACTCCCCACAGAGCAGGACTGACTCATTACCAGAGCAGGACTGACTCATTACCAGAGCAGTCTACTCCCCACAGACCAGGACTGACTTATTACCAGAGCAGTCTACTCTCCACAGAGCATGACTGACTCATTACCAGAGCAGTCTACTCCCCACAGAGCATGAATGACTCATTACCAGAGCAGTCTACTCGCCACAGTGCAGGACTGACTCATTACCAGAGCAGTCTACTCCCCACAGAGCAGGACTGACTCATTACCAGAGCAGGACTGACTCATTACCAGAGCAATCTACTCCCCACAGAGCAGGACTGACTCATTACCAGAGCAGTCTACCCCCCACAGAGCAGGACTGACTCATTACCAGAGCAATCTACTCCCCACAGAGCAGGACTGACTCATTACCAGAGCAGTCTACCCCCCACAGAGCAGGACTGACTCATTACTAGAGCAGGACTGACTCATTACCAGAGCAGTCTAATCCTGAAAGAGCGGGACTGACTCATTACCAGAGCAGTCTAGTCCCCACAGTGCAGGACTGACTCATTACCAGAGAGGTCTACACTCCACAGAGCAGGACTGACTCATTACCAGAGCAGGACTGACTCATTACCAGAGCAGTCTACTCCCAACAGAGCAGGAGAGACTCATTACCTGAGCAGGACTGACTCATTACCAGAGCAGTCTACTCCCCGCAGAGAAGGACTGACTCATTACCAGAGCAGAACTGACTCATTACCAGAGCAGGACTGCCTCATTACCAGAGCAGTTTACTCCCCACAGAGCAGGACTGACTCATTAGCAGAGCAGGACTGACTCATTACCAGAGCAGTCTACTCCCCACAGACCAGGACTGACTTATTACCAGAGCAGTCTACTCTCCACAGAGCATGACTGACTCATTACCAGAGCAGTCTACTCCCCACAGAGCATGAATGACTCATTACCAGAGCAGTCTACTCGCCACAGTGCAGGACTGACTCATTACCAGAGCAGTCTACTCCCCACAGAGCAGGACTGACTCATTAAGAGAGCAGGACTGACTCATTACCAGAGCAATCTACTCCTCACAGAGCAGGACTGACTCATTACCAGAGCAGTCTACCCCCCACAGAGCAGGACTGACTCATTACCAGAGCAATCTACTCCCCACAGAGCAGGACTGACTCATTACCAGAGCAGTCTACCCCCCACAGAGCAGGACTGACTCATTACTAGAGCAGGACTGACTCATTACCAGAGCATGACTGACTCATTACCAGGCAGTCTACTCCGCACAGAGCAGGACTGACTCATTACCAGAGCAGGACTGACTCATTACCAGAGCAGTCTAGTCCCCACAGAGAAGGACTGACTCATTACCAGAGCAGTTTACTCTCGACAGAGCAGGACTGACTCATTACCAGAGAAGTCTACGCCCCACAGAGCAGGACTGACTCATTACCAGAGCAGTCTATTCCCTACAGAGCAGGACTGACTCATTACCAGAGCCGTCTACTCCCGAAAGAGCTGGACTGACTCATTACCAGAGCAGTCTACCCCCCACAGAGCAGGACTGACTCATTACCAGAGCAGTCTACTCCCCACAGAGCAGGACTGACTCATTACTAGAGCAAGACTGACTCATTACCAGAGCAGGACTGACTCATTACCAGAGCAGTCTACTCCCCACAGAGCAGGACAGACTCATTACCAGAGCAGGACTGACTCATTACCAGAGCAGTCTACACTCCACTGAGCAGGACTGACTCATTACCAGAGCAGAACTGACTCATTACCAGAGAAGTGTACTCCCCAAAGAGCAGGACTGACTCATTACCAGAGCAGTCTACTCCCACAGAGCAGGACTGACTCATTACCAGAGCAGTCTAATCCTGAAAGAGCAGGACTGACTCATTACCAGAGCAGTCTAGTCCCCACAGAGCAGGACTGACTCATTACCAGAGAGGTCTACACTCCACAGAGCAGGACTGACTCATTACCAGAGCAGGACTGACTCATTACCAGAGCAGTCTACTCCCAACAGAGCAGGAGAGACTCATTACCTGAGCAGGACTGACTCATTACCAGAGCAGTCTACTCCCCGCAGAGAAGGACTGACTCATTACCAGAGCAGAACTGACTCATTACCAGAGCAGGACTGCCTCATTACCAGAGCAGTTTACTCCTCACAGAGCAGGACTGACTCATTACCAGAGCAGGACTGACTCATTACCAGAGCAGTCTACTCCCCACAGACCAGGACTGACTTATTACCAGAGCAGTCTACTCTCCACAGAGCATGACTGACTCATTACCAGAGCAGTCTACTCCCCACAGAGCATGAATGACTCATTACCAGAGCAGTCTACTCGCCACAGTGCAGGACTGACTCATTACCAGAGCAGTCTACTCCCCACAGAGCAGGACTGACTCATTACCAGAGCAGGACTGACTCATTACCAGAGCAATCTACTCCCCACAGAGCAGGACTGACTCATTACCAGAGCAATCTACTCCCCACAGAGCAGGACTGACTCATTACCAGAGCAGTCTACCCCCCACAGAGCAGGACTGACTCATTACTAGAGCAGGACTGACTCATTACCAGAGCAGTCTAATCCTGAAAGAGCGGGACTGACTCATTACCAGAGCAGTCTAGTCCCCACAGAGCAGGACTGACTCATTACCAGAGAGGTCTACACTCCACAGAGCAGGACTGACTCATTACCAGAGCAGGACTGACTCATTACCAGAGCAGTCTACTCCCAACAGAGCAGGAGAGACTCATTACCTGAGCAGGACTGACTCATTACCAGAGCAGTCTACTCCCCGCAGAGAAGGACTGACTCATTACCAGAGCAGAACTGACTCATTACCAGAGCAGGACTGCCTCATTACCAGAGCAGTTTACTCCCCACAGAGCAGGACTGACTCATTAGCAGAGCAGGACTGACTCATTACCAGAGCAGTCGACTCCCCACAGACCAGGACTGACTTATTACCAGAGCAGTCTACTCTCCACAGAGCAGGACTGACTCATTACCAGAGCAGTCTACTCCCCACAGAGCATGAATGACTCATTACCAGAGCAGTCTACTCGCCACAGTGCAGGACTGACTCATTACCAGTGCAGTCTACTCCCCACAGAGCAGGACTGACTCATTACCAGAGCAGGACTGACTCATTACCAGAGCAATCTACTCCCCACAGAGCAGGACTGACTCATTACCAGAGCAGTCTACCCCCCACAGAGCAGGACTGACTCATTACCAGAGCAATCTACTCCCCACAGAGCAGGACTGACTCATTACCAGAGCAGTCTACCCCCCACAGAGCAGGACTGACTCATTACTAGAGCAGGACTGACTCATTACCAGAGCATGACTGACTCATTACCAGGCAGTCTACTCCGCACAGAGCAGGACTGACTCATTACCAGAGCAGGACTGACTCATTACCAGAGCAGTCTAGTCCCCACAGAGAAGGACTGACTCATTACCAGAGCAGTCTACTCTCGACAGAGCAGGACTGACTCATTACCAGAGAAGTCTACGCCCCACAGAGCAGGACTGACTCATTACCAGAGCAGTCTATTCCCTACAGAGCAGGACTGACTCATTACCAGAGCCGTCTACTCCCGAAAGAGCTGGACTGACTCATTACCAGAGCAGTCTACCCCCCACAGAGCAGGACTGACTCATTACCAGAGCAGTCTACTCTCCACAGAGCAGGACTGCCTCATTACTAGAGCAAGACTGACTCATTACCAGAGCAGGACTGACTCATTACCAGAGCAGTCTACTCCCCACAGAGCAGGACAGACTCATTACCAGAGCAGTACTGACTCATTACCAGAGCATGACTGACTCATTACCAGGCAGTCTACTCCGCACAGAGCAGGACTGACTCATTACCAGAGCAGGACTGACTCATTACCAGAGCAGTCTAGTCCCCACAGAGAAGGACTGACTCATTACCAGAGCAGTCTACTCTCGACAGAGCAGGACTGACTCATTACCAGAGAAGTCTACGCCCCACAGAGCAGGACTGACTCATTACCAGAGCAGTCTATTCCCTACAGAGCAGGACTGACTCATTACCAGAGCCGTCTACTCCCGAAAGAGCTGGACTGACTCATTACCAGAGCAGTCTACCCCCCACAGAGCAGGACTGACTCATTACCAGAGCAGTCTACTCTCCACAGAGCAGGACTGACTCATTACTAGAGCAAGACTGACTCATTACCAGAGCAGGACTGACTCATTACCAGAGCAGTCTACTCCCCACAGAGCAGGACAGACTCATTACCAGAGCAGTACTGACTCATTACCAGAGCAGTCTACACTCCACTGAGCAGGACTGACTCATTACCAGAGCAGAACTAACTCATTACCAGAGCAGTCTACTCCCCACAGAGCAGGAGAGACTTATTACCAGAGCAGGACTGACTACTTACCAGAGCAGTCTACTCCCCACAGAAAAGGACTGACTCATTACCAGAGCAGAACTGACTCATTACCAGAGCAGGACTGACTCATTACCAGTGCAGGACTTACTCATTGCCAGAGCAGTCTACTCCCCACAGACCAGGACTGACTCATTACCAGAGCAGTCTAATCCTGAAAGAGCAGGACTGACTCATTACCAGAGCAGTCTAGTCCCCACAGAGCAGGACTGACTCATTACCAGAGAGGTCTACACTCCACAGAGCAGGACTGACTCATTACCAGATCAGGACTGACTCATTACCAGAGCAGTCTACTCCCCACAGAGCAGGAGAGACTTATTACCAGAACAGGACTGACTACTTACCAGAGCAGTCTACTCCCCACAGAAAAGGACTGACTCATTACCAGAGCAGAATTGACTCATTACCAGAGCAGGACTGACTCATTACCAGAGCAGGACTTACTCATTACCAGAGCAGTCTACTCCCCACAGACCAGGGCTGACTCATTACCAGAGCAGTCTACTCCCAACAGAGCAGGACTGACTCATTACCAGAGCAGGACTTACTCATTACCAGAGCAATCTACTCCCCAAAGAGCAGGACTGACTCATTACCAGGGCAGTCTACCCCCCACAGAGCAGGACTGACTCATTACCAGAGCAGTCTACTCCCTACCGAGTTGGACTGACTCATTACCAGAGCAGGACTGACTCATTACCAGAGCAGTCTACTCCCCACAGACCAGGACTGACTTATTACCAGAGCAGTCTACTCTCCACAGAGCAGGACTGACTCATTACTAGAGCAGGACTGACTCATTACCAGAGCAGGACTGACTAATTACCAGAGAAGTGTACTCCCCAAAAAGCAGGACTGACACATTACCAGAGCAGTCTACTCCCACAGAGCAGGACTGACTCATTACCAGAGCAGTCTAATCCTGAAACAGCGGGACTGACTCATTACCAGAGCAGTCTAGTCCCCACAGAGCAGGACTGACTCATTACCAGAGAGGTCTTCACTCCACAGAGCAGGACTGACTCATTACCAGAGCAGTCTACTCCCCACTGAGCAGGAGAGACTCATTACCAGAGCATGACTGACTCATTACCAGAGCAGTCTACTCCCCGCAGAGAAGGAATGACTCATTACCAGAGCAGAACTGACTCATTACCAGAGCAGGCCTGCCTCATTACCAGAGCAGTTTACTCCCCACAGAGCAGGACTGACTCATTACCAGAGCAGGACTGACTCATTACCAGAGCAGTCTACTCCCCACAGACCAGGACTGACTTATTACCAGTGCAGTCTATTCTCCACAGCGTTGGACTGACTCATTCCCAGAGCAGTCTACTCCCCACAGAGCATGAATGACTCATTACCAGAGCAGTCTACTCCCCACAGAGCAGGACTGACTCATTACCAGAGCAGGACTGACTCATTACCAGAGCAATCTACTCCCCACAGAGCAGGACTGACTCATTACCAGAGCAGTCTACCCCCCACAGAGCAGGACTGACTCATTACCAGAGCAATCTACTCCCCACAGAGCAGGACTGACTCATTACTAGAGCAGTCTACTCTCCACAGAGCTTGACTGACTCATTACTAGAGCAGGACTGACTCATTACCAGAGCAGGACTGACTAATTACCAGAGAAGTGTACTCCCCAAAAAAAAGGACTGACTCATTACCAGAGCAGTCTACTCCCACAGAGCAGGACTGACTCATTACCAGAGCAGTCTAATCCTGAAAGAGTGGGACAGACTCATTACCAGAGCAGTCTAGTCCCCACAGAGCAGGACTGACTCATTACCAGAGATGTCTACACTCCACAGAGCAGGACTGACACATTACCAGAGCAGTCTACTCCCCACTGAGCAGGAGAGACTCATTACCAGAGCAGGACTGACTCATTACCAGAGCAGTCTACTCCCCGCAGAGAAGGACTGACTCATTACCAGAGCAGAACTGACTCATTACCAGAGCAGGCCTGCCTCATTACCAGAGCAGTTTACTCCCCACAGAGCAGGACTGACTCATTACCAGAGCAGGACTGACTCATTACCAGAGCAGTCTACTCCCCACAGACCAGGACTGACTTATTACCAGAGCAGTCTACTCTCCACAGAGCAGGACTGACTCATTACCAGAGCAGTCTACTCCCCACAGAGCATGAATGACTCATTACCAGAGCAGTCTACTCGCCACAGTGCAGGACTGACTCATTACCAGAGCAGTCTACTCCCCACAGAGCAGGACTGACTCATTACCAGAGCAGGACTGACTCATTACCAGAGCAATCTACTCCCCACAGAGCAGGACTGACTCATTACCAGAGCAGTCTACCCCACACAGAGCAGGACTGACTCATTACCAGAGCAATCTACTCCCCACAGAGCAGGACTGACTCATTACTAGAGCAGGACTGACTCATTACCAGAGCATGACTGACTCATTTCCAGGCAGTCTACTCCCCACAGAGCAGGACTGACTCATTACCAGAGCAGGACTGACTCATTACTAGAGCAGTCTACTCCCCACAGAGAAGGACTGACTCATTACCAGAGCAGTCTACTCTGGACAGAGCAGGACTGACTCATTACCAGAGAAGTCTATGCCCCACAGAGCAGGACTGACTCATTACCAGAGCAGTCTATTCCCTACAGAGCAGGACTGACTCATTACCAGAGCCGTCTACTCCCGAAAGAGCTGGACTGACTCATTACCAGAGCAGTCTACCCCCCACAGAGCAGGACTGACTCATTACCAGAGCAGTCTACTCCCAACAGAGCAGGAGAGACTCATTACCTGAGCAGGACTGACTCATTACCAGAGCAGTCTACTCCCCGCAGAGAAGGACTGACTCATTACCAGAGCAGAACTGACTCATTACCAGAGCAGGACTGCCTCATTACCAGAGCAGTTTACTCCCCACAGAGCAGGACTGACTCATTAGCAGAGCAGGACTGACTCATTACCAGAGCAGTCTACTCCCCACAGACCAGGACTGACTTATTACCAGAGCAGTCTACTCTCCACAGAGCATGACTGACTCATTACCAGAGCAGTCTACTCCCCACAGAGCATGAATGACTCATTACCAGAGCAGTCTACTCGCCACAGTGCAGGACTGACTCATTACCAGAGCAGTCTACTCCCCACAGAGCAGGACTGACTCATTAGCAGAGCAGGACTGACTCATTACCAGAGCAGTCTACTCCCCACAGACCAGGACTGACTTATTACCAGAGCAGTCTACTCTCCACAGAGCATGACTGACTCATTACCAGAGCAGTCTACTCCCCACAGAGCATGAATGACTCATTACCAGAGCAGTCTACTCGCCACAGTGCAGGACTGACTCATTACCAGAGCAGTCTACTCCCCACAGAGCAGGACTGACTCATTACCAGAGCAGGACTGACTCATTACCAGAGCAATCTACTCCCCACAGAGCAGGACTGACTCATTACCAGAGCAGTCTACCCCCCACAGAGCAGGACTGACTCATTACCAGAGCAATCTACTCCCCACAGAGCAGGACTGACTCATTACCAGAGCAGTCTACCCCCCACAGAGCAGGACTGACTCATTACTAGAGCAGGACTGACTCATTACCAGAGCATGACTGACTCATTACCAGGCAGTCTACTCCGCACAGAGCAGGACTGACTCATTACCAGAGCAGGACTGACTCATTACCAGAGCAGTCTAGTCCCCACAGAGAAGGACTGACTCATTACCAGAGCAGTCTACTCTCGACAGAGCAGGACTGACTCATTACCAGAGAAGTCTACGCCCCACAGAGCAGGACTGACTCATTACCAGAGCAGTCTATTCCCTACAGAGCAGGACTGACTCATTACCAGAGCCGTCTACTCCCGAAAGAGCTGGACTGACTCATTACCAGAGCAGTCTACCCCCCACAGAGCAGGACTGACTCATTACCAGAGCAGTCTACTCTCCACAGAGCAGGACTGACTCATTACTAGAGCAAGACTGACTCATTACCAGAGCAGGACTGACTCATTACCAGAGCAGTCTACTCCCCACAGAGCAGGACAGACTCATTACCAGAGCAGTACTGACTCATTACCAGAGCAGTCTACACTCCACTGAGCAGGACTGACTCATTACCAGAGCAGAACTGACTCATTACCAGAGTAGTCTACTCCCCACAGAGCAGGAGAGACTTATTACCAGAGCAGGACTGACTACTTACCAGAGCAGTCTACTCCCCACAGAAAAGGACTGACTCATTACCAGAGCAGAATTGACTCATTACCAGAGCAGGACTGACTCATTACCAGAGCAGGACTTACTCATTACCAGAGCAGTCTACTCCCCACAGACCAGGGCTGACTCATTACCAGAGCAGTCTACTCCCCACAGAGCAGGACTGACTCATTACCAGAGCAGGACTTACTCATTACCAGAGCAGTCTACTCCCCACAGACCAGGACTGACTCATTACCAGAGCAGTCTACTCCCCACAGAGCAGGACTGACTCATTACCAGAGCAGGACTGACTCATTACCAGAGCACTCTACTCCCCACAGAGCAGGACTGACTCATTACCAGAGCAGGACTGACTCATTACCAGAGCAATCTACTCCCCAAAGAGCAGGACTGACTCATTACCAGGGCAGTCTACCCCCCACAGAGCAGGACTGACTCATTACCAGAGCAGTCTACTCCCTACCGAGTTGGACTGACTCATTACCAGAGCAGGACTGACTCATTACCAGAGCAGTCTACTCCCCACAGACCAGGACTGACTTATTACCAGAGTAGTCTACTCTCCACAGAGCAGGACTGACTCATTACTAGAGCAGGACTGACTCATTACCAGAGCAGGACTGACTAATTACCAGAGAAGTGTACTCCCCAAAAAGCAGGACTGACACATTACCAGAGCAGTCTACTCCCACAGAGCAGGACTGACTCATTACCAGAGCAGTCTAATCCTGAAAGAGCGGGACTGACTCATTACCAGAGCAGTCTAGTCCCCACAGAGCAGGACTGACTCATTACCAGAGAGGTCTACACTCCACAGAGCAGGACTGACTCATTACCAGAGCAGTCTACTCCCCACTGAGCAGGAGAGACTCATTACCAGAGCAGGACTGACTCATTACCAGAGCAGTCTACTCCCCGCAGAGAAGGAATGACTCATTACCAGAGCAGAACTGACTCATTACCAGAGCAGGCCTGCCTCATTACCAGAGCAGTTTACTCCCCACAGAGCAGGACTGACTCATTACCAGAGCAGGACTGACTCATTTCCAGGCAGTCTACTCCCCACAGAGCAGGACTGACTCATTACCAGAGCAGGACTGACTCATTACTAGAGCAGTCTACTCCCCACAGAGAAGGACTGACTCATTACCAGAGCAGTCTACTCTGGACAGAGCAGGACTGACTCATTACCAGAGAAGTCTATGCCCCACAGAGCAGGACTGACTCATTACCAGAGCAGTCTATTCCCTACAGAGCAGGACTGACTCATTACCAGAGCCGTCTACTCCCAAAAGAGCTGGACTGACTCATTACCAGAGCAGTCTACCCCCCACAGAGCAGGACTGACTCATTACCAGAGCAGTCTACTCCCAACAGAGCAGGAGAGACTCATTACCTGAGCAGGACTGACTCATTACCAGAGCAGTCTACTCCCCGCAGAGAAGGACTGACTCATTACCAGAGCAGAACTGACTCATTACCAGAGCAGGACTGCCTCATTACCAGAGCAGTTTACTCCCCACAGAGCAGGACTGACTCATTAGCAGAGCAGGACTGACTCATTACCAGAGCAGTCTACTCCCCACAGACCAGGACTGACTTATTACCAGAGCAGTCTACTCTCCACAGAGCATGACTGACTCATTACCAGAGCAGTCTACTCCCCACAGAGCATGAATGACTCATTACCAGAGCAGTCTACTCGCCACAGTGCAGGACTGACTCATTACCAGAGCAGTCTACTCCCCACAGAGCAGGACTGACTCATTAGCAGAGCAGGACTGACTCATTACCAGAGCAGTCTACTCCCCACAGACCAGGACTGACTTATTACCAGAGGAGTCTACTCTCCACAGAGCATGACTGACTCATTACCAGAGCAGTCTACTCCCCACAGAGCATGAATGACTCATTACCAGAGCAGTCTACTCGCCACAGTGCAGGACTGACTCATTACCAGAGCAGTCTACTCCCCACAGAGCAGGACTGACTCATTACCAGAGCAGGACTGACTCATTACCAGAGCAATCTACTCCCCACAGAGCAGGACTGACTCATTACCAGAGCAGTCTACCCCCCACAGAGCAGGACTGACTCATTACCAGAGCAATCTACTCCCCACAGAGCAGGACTGACTCATTACCAGAGCAGTCTACCCCCCACAGAGCAGGACTGACTCATTACTAGAGCAGGACTGACTCATTACCAGAGCATGACTGACTCATTACCAGGCAGTCTACTCCGCACAGAGCAGGACTGACTCATTACCAGAGCAGGACTGACTCATTACCAGAGCAGTCTACTCCCCACAGAGAAGGACTGACTCATTACCAGAGCAGTCTACTCTCGACAGAGCAGGACTGACTCATTACCAGAGAAGTCTACGCCCCACAGAGCAGGACTGACTCATTACCAGAGCAGTCTATTCCCTACAGAGCAGGACTGACTCATTACCAGAGCCGTCTACTCCCGAAAGAGCTGGACTGACTCATTACCAGAGCAGTCTACCCCCCACAGAGCAGGACTGACTCATTACCAGAGCAGTCTACTCTCCACAGAGCAGGACTGACTCATTACTAGAGCAAGACTGACTCATTACCAGAGCAGGACTGACTCATTACCAGAGCAGTCTACTCCCCACAGAGCAGGACAGACTCATTACCAGAGCAGTACTGACTCATTACCAGAGCAGTCTACACTCCACTGAGCAGGACTGACTCATTACCAGAGCAGAACTGACTCATTACCAGAGCAGTCTACTCCCCACAGAGCAGGAGAGACTTATTACCAGAGCAGGACTGACTACTTACCAGAGCAGTCTACTCCCCACAGAAAAGGACTGACTCATTACCAGAGCAGAATTGACTCATTACCAGAGCAGGACTGACTCATTACCAGAGCAGGACTTACTCATTACCAGAGCAGTCTACTCCCCACAGACCAGGGCTGACTCATTACCAGAGCAGTCTACTCCCCACAGAGCAGGACTGACTCATTACCAGAGCAGGACTTACTCATTACCAGAGCAGTCTACTCCCCACAGACCAGGACTGACTCATTACCAGAGCAGTCTACTCCCCACAGAGCAGGACTGACTCATTACCAGAGCAGTCTACTCCCCACAGACCAGGACTGACTTATTACCAGAGTAGTCTACTCTCCACAGAGCAGGACTGACTCATTACTAGAGCAGGACTGACTCATTACCAGAGCAGGACTGACTAATTACCAGAGAAGTGTACTCCCCAAAAAGCAGGACTGACACATTACCAGAGCAGTCTACTCCCACAGAGCAGGACTGACTCATTACCAGAGCAGTCTAATCCTGAAAGAGCGGGACTGACTCATTACCAGAGCAGTCTAGTCCCCACAGAGCAGGACTGACTCATTACCAGAGAGGTCTACACTCCACAGAGCAGGACTGACTCATTACCAGAGCAGTCTACTCCCCACTGAGCAGGAGAGACTCATTACCAGAGCAGGACTGACTCATTACCAGAGCAGTCTACTCCCCGCAGAGAAGGAATGACTCATTACCAGAGCAGAACTGACTCATTACCAGAGCAGGCCTGCCTCATTACCAGAGCAGTTTACTCCCCACAGAGCAGGACTGACTCATTACCAGAGCAGGACTGACTCATTTCCAGGCAGTCTACTCCCCACAGAGCAGGACTGACTCATTACCAGAGCAGGACTGACTCATTACTAGAGCAGTCTACTCCCCACAGAGAAGGACTGACTCATTACCAGAGCAGTCTACTCTGGACAGAGCAGGACTGACTCATTACCAGAGAAGTCTATGCCCCACAGAGCAGGACTGACTCATTACCAGAGCAGTCTATTCCCTACAGAGCAGGACTGACTCATTACCAGAGCCGTCTACTCCCAAAAGAGCTGGACTGACTCATTACCAGAGCAGTCTACCCCCCACAGAGCAGGACTGACTCATTACCAGAGCAGTCTACTCCCAACAGAGCAGGAGAGACTCATTACCTGAGCAGGACTGACTCATTACCAGAGCAGTCTACTCCCCGCAGAGAAGGACTGACTCATTACCAGAGCAGAACTGACTCATTACCAGAGCAGGACTGCCTCATTACCAGAGCAGTTTACTCCCCACAGAGCAGGACTGACTCATTAGCAGAGCAGGACTGACTCATTACCAGAGCAGTCTACTCCCCACAGACCAGGACTGACTTATTACCAGAGCAGTCTACTCTCCACAGAGCATGACTGACTCATTACCAGAGCAGTCTACTCCCCACAGAGCATGAATGACTCATTACCAGAGCAGTCTACTCGCCACAGTGCAGGACTGACTCATTACCAGAGCAGTCTACTCCCCACAGAGCAGGACTGACTCATTAGCAGAGCAGGACTGACTCATTACCAGAGCAGTCTACTCCCCACAGACCAGGACTGACTTATTACCAGAGGAGTCTACTCTCCACAGAGCATGACTGACTCATTACCAGAGCAGTCTACTCCCCACAGAGCATGAATGACTCATTACCAGAGCAGTCTACTCGCCACAGTGCAGGACTGACTCATTACCAGAGCAGTCTACTCCCCACAGAGCAGGACTGACTCATTACCAGAGCAGGACTGACTCATTACCAGAGCAATCTACTCCCCACAGAGCAGGACTGACTCATTACCAGAGCAGTCTACCCCCCACAGAGCAGGACTGACTCATTACCAGAGCAATCTACTCCCCACAGAGCAGGACTGACTCATTACCAGAGCAGTCTACCCCCCACAGAGCAGGACTGACTCATTACTAGAGCAGGACTGACTCATTACCAGAGCATGACTGACTCATTACCAGGCAGTCTACTCCGCACAGAGCAGGACTGACTCATTACCAGAGCAGGACTGACTCATTACCAGAGCAGTCTAGTCCCCACAGAGAAGGACTGACTCATTACCAGAGCAGTCTACTCTCGACAGAGCAGGACTGACTCATTACCAGAGAAGTCTACGCCCCACAGAGCAGGACTGACTCATTACCAGAGCAGTCTATTCCCTACAGAGCAGGACTGACTCATTACCAGAGCCGTCTACTCCCGAAAGAGCTGGACTGACTCATTACCAGAGCAGTCTACCCCCCACAGAGCAGGACTGACTCATTACCAGAGCAGTCTACTCTCCACAGAGCAGGACTGACTCATTACTAGAGCAAGACTGACTCATTACCAGAGCAGGACTGACTCATTACCAGAGCAGTCTACTCCCCACAGAGCAGGACAGACTCATTACCAGAGCAGTACTGACTCATTACCAGAGCAGTCTACACTCCACTGAGCAGGACTGACTCATTACCAGAGCAGAACTGACTCATTACCAGAGCAGTCTACTCCCCACAGAGCAGGAGAGACTTATTACCAGAGCAGGACTGACTACTTACCAGAGCAGTCTACTCCCCACAGAAAAGGACTGACTCATTACCAGAGCAGAATTGACTCATTACCAGAGCAGGACTGACTCATTACCAGAGCAGGACTTACTCATTACCAGAGCAGTCTACTCCCCACAGACCAGGGCTGACTCATTACCAGAGCAGTCTACTCCCCACAGAGCAGGACTGACTCATTACCAGAGCAGGACTTACTCATTACCAGAGCAGTCTACTCCCCACAGACCAGGACTGACTCATTACCAGAGCAGTCTACTCCCCACAGAGCAGGACTGACTCATTACCAGAGCAGGACTGACTCATTACCAGAGCACTCTACTCCCCACAGAGCAGGACTGACTCATTACCAGAGCAGGACTGACTCATTACCAGAGCAATCTACTCCCCAAAGAGCAGGACTGACTCATTACCAGGGCAGTCTACCCCCCACAGAGCAGGACTGACCCATTACCAGAGCAGTCTACTCCCTACCGAGTTGGACTGACGCATTACCATAGCAGGACTGACTCATTACCAGAGCAGTCTACTCCCCACAGACCAGGACTGACTTATTACCAGAGTAGTCTACTCTCCACAGAGCAGGACTGACTCATTACTAGAGCAGGACTGACTCATTACCAGAGCAGGACTGACTAATTACCAGAGAAGTGTACTCCCCAAAAAGCAGGACTGACACATTACCAGAGCAGTCTACTCCCACAGAGCAGGACTGACTCATTACCAGAGCAGTCTAATCCTGAAAGAGCGGGACTGACTCATTACCAGAGCAGTCTAGTACCCACAGAGCAGGACTGACTCATTACCAGAGAGGTCTACACTCCACAGAGCAGGACTGACTCATTACCAGAGCAGTCTACTCCCCACTGAGCAGGAGAGACTCATTACCAGAGCAGGACTGACTCATTACCAGAGCAGTCTACTCCCCGCAGAGAAGGAATGACTCATTACCAGAGCAGAACTGACTCATTACCAGAGCAGGCCTGCCTCATTACCAGAGAAGTTTACTCCCCACAGAGCAGGACTGACTCATTACCAGAGCAGGACTGACTCATTACCAGAGCAGTTTACTCCCCACAGAGCAGGACTGACTCATTACCAGAGCAGGACTGACTCATTTCCAGGCAGTCTACTCCCCACAGAGCAGGACTGACTCATTACCAGAGCAGGACTGACTCATTACTAGAGCAGTCTACTCCCCACAGAGAAGGACTGACTCATTACCAGAGCAGTCTACTCTGGACAGAGCAGGACTGACTCATTACCAGAGAAGTCTATGCCCCACAGAGCAGGACTGACTCATTACCAGAGCAGTCTATTCCCTACAGAGCAGGACTGACTCATTACCAGAGCCGTCTACTCCCAAAAGAGCTGGACTGACTCATTACCAGAGCAGTCTACCCCCCACAGAGCAGGACTGACTCATTACCAGAGCAGTCTACTCCCAACAGAGCAGGAGAGACTCATTACCTGAGCAGGACTGACTCATTACCAGAGCAGTCTACTCCCCGCAGAGAAGGACTGACTCATTACCAGAGCAGAACTGACTCATTACCAGAGCAGGACTGCCTCATTACCAGAGCAGTTTACTCCCCACAGAGCAGGACTGACTCATTAGCAGAGCAGGACTGACTCATTACCAGAGCAGTCTACTCCCCACAGACCAGGACTGACTTATTACCAGAGCAGTCTACTCTCCACAGAGCATGACTGACTCATTACCAGAGCAGTCTACTCCCCACAGAGCATGAATGACTCATTACCAGAGCAGTCTACTCGCCACAGTGCAGGACTGACTCATTACCAGAGCAGTCTACTCCCCACAGAGCAGGACTGACTCATTAGCAGAGCAGGACTGACTCATTACCAGAGCAGTCTACTCCCCACAGACCAGGACTGACTTATTACCAGAGGAGTCTACTCTCCACAGAGCATGACTGACTCATTACCAGAGCAGTCTACTCCCCACAGAGCATGAATGACTCATTACCAGAGCAGTCTACTCGCCACAGTGCAGGACTGACTCATTACCAGAGCAGTCTACTCCCCACAGAGCAGGACTGACTCATTACCAGAGCAGGACTGACTCATTACCAGAGCAATCTACTCCCCACAGAGCAGGACTGACTCATTACCAGAGCAGTCTACCCCCCACAGAGCAGGACTGACTCATTACCAGAGCAATCTACTCCCCACAGAGCAGGACTGACTCATTACCAGAGCAGTCTACCCCCCACAGAGCAGGACTGACTCATTAATAGAGCAGGACTGACTCATTACCAGAGCATGACTGACTCATTACCAGGCAGTCTACTCCGCACAGAGCAGGACTGACTCATTACCAGAGCAGGACTGACTCATTACCAGAGCAGTCTAGTCCCCACAGAGAAGGACTGACTCATTACCAGAGCAGTCTACTCTCGACAGAGCAGGACTGACTCATTACCAGAGAAGTCTACGCCCCACAGAGCAGGACTGACTCATTACCAGAGCAGTCTATTCCCTACAGAGCAGGACTGACTCATTACCAGAGCCGTCTACTCCCGAAAGAGCTGGACTGACTCATTACCAGAGCAGTCTACCCCCCACAGAGCAGGACTGACTCATTACCAGAGCAGTCTACTCTCCACAGAGCAGGACTGACTCATTACTAGAGCAAGACTGACTCATTACCAGAGCAGGACTGACTCATTACCAGAGCAGTCTACTCCCCACAGAGCAGGACAGACTCATTACCAGAGCAGTACTGACTCATTACCAGAGCAATCTACACTCCACTGAGCAGGACTGACTCATTACCAGAGCAGAACTGACTCATTACCAGAGCAGTCTACTCCCCACAGAGCAGGAGAGACTTATTACCAGAGCAGGACTGACTACTTACCAGAGCAGTCTACTCCCCACAGAAAAGGACTGACTCATTACCAGAGCAGAATTGACTCATTACCAGAGCAGGACTGACTCATTACCAGAGCAGGACTTACTCATTACCAGAGCAGTCTACTCCCCACAGACCAGGGCTGACTCATTACCAGAGCAGTCTACTCCCCACAGAGCAGGACTGACTCATTACCAGAGCAGGACTTACTCATTACCAGAGCAGTCTACTCCCCACAGACCAGGACTGACTCATTACCAGAGCAGTCTACTCCCCACAGAGCAGGACTGACTCATTACCAGAGCAGGACTGACTCATTACCAGAGCACTCTACTCCCCACAGAGCAGGACTGACTCATTACCAGAGCAGGACTGACTCATTACCAGAGCAATCTACTCCCCAAAGAGCAGGACTGACTCATTACCAGGGCAGTCTACCCCCCACAGAGCAGGACTGACCCATTACCAGAGCAGTCTACTCCCTACCGAGTTGGACTGACGCATTACCATAGCAGGACTGACTCATTACCAGAGCAGTCTACTCCCCACAGACCAGGACTGACTTATTACCAGAGTAGTCTACTCTCCACAGAGCAGGACTGACTCATTACTAGAGCAGGACTGACTCATTACCAGAGCAGGACTGACTAATTACCAGAGAAGTGTACTCCCCAAAAAGCAGGACTGACACATTACCAGAGCAGTCTACTCCCACAGAGCAGGACTGACTCATTACCAGAGCAGTCTAATCCTGAAAGAGCGGGACTGACTCATTACCAGAGCAGTCTAGTACCCACAGAGCAGGACTGACTCATTACCAGAGAGGTCTACACTCCACAGAGCAGGACTGACTCATTACCAGAGCAGTCTACTCCCCACTGAGCAGGAGAGACTCATTACCAGAGCAGGACTGACTCATTACCAGAGCAGTCTACTCCCCGCAGAGAAGGAATGACTCATTACCAGAGCAGAACTGACTCATTACCAGAGCAGGCCTGCCTCATTACCAGAGCAGTTTACTCCCCACAGAGCAGGACTGACTCATTACCAGAGCAGGACTGACTCATTACCAGAGCAGTCTACTCCCCACAGACCAGGACTGACTTATTACCAGTGCAGTCTATTCTCCACAGCGTTGGACTGACTCATTCCCAGAGCAGTCTACTCCCCACAGAGCATGAATGACTCATTACCAGAGCAGTCTACTCCCCACAGAGCAGGACTGACTCATTACCAGAGCAGGACTGACTCATTACCAGAGCAATCTACTCCCCACAGAGCAGGACTGACTCATTACCAGAGCAGTCTACCCCCCACAGAGCAGGACTGACTCATTACCAGAGCAATCTACTCCCCACAGAGCAGGACTGACTCATTACTAGAGCAGTCTACTCTCCACAGAGCTTGACTGACTCATTACTAGAGCAGGACTGACTCATTACCAGAGCAGGACTGACTATTTACCAGAGAAGTGTACTCCCCAAAAAGCAGGACTGACTCATTACCAGAGCAGTCTACTCCCACAGAGCAGGACTGACTCATTAACAGAGCAGTCTAATCCTGAAAGAGTGGGACAGACTCATTACCAGAGCAGTCTAGTCCCCACAGAGCAGGACTGACTCATTACCAGAGATGTCTACACTCCACAGAGCAGGACTGACTCATTACCAGAGCAGTCTACTCCCCACTGAGCAGGAGAGACTCATTACCAGAGCAGGACTGACTCATTACCAGAGCAGTCTACTCCCCGCAGAGAAGGACTGACTCATTACCAGAGCAGAACTGACTCATTACCAGAGCAGGCCTGCCTCATTACCAGAGCAGTTTACTCCCCACAGAGCAGGACTGACTCATTACCAGAGCAGTCTACCCCCCACAGAGCAGGACTGACTCATTACCAGAGCAATCTACTCCCCACAGAGCAGGACTGACTCATTACTAGAGCAGTCTACTCTCCACAGAGCTTGACTGACTCATTACTAGAGCAGGACTGACTCATTACCAGAGCAGGACTGACTATTTACCAGAGAAGTGTACTCCCCAAAAAGCAGGACTGACTCATTACCAGAGCAGTCTACTCCCACAGAGCAGGACTGACTCATTACCAGAGCAGTCTAATCCTGAAAGAGTGGGACAGACTCATTACCAGAGCAGTCTAGTCCCCACAGAGCAGGACTGACTCATTACCAGAGATGTCTACACTCCACAGAGCAGGACTGACTCATTACCAGAGCAGTCTACTCCCCACTGAGCAGGAGAGACTCATTACCAGAGCAGGACTGACTCATTACCAGAGCACTCTACTCCCCGCAGAGAAGGACTGACTCATTACCAGAGCAGAACTGACTCATTACCAGAGCAGGCCTGCCTCATTACCAGAGCAGTTTACTCCCCACAGAGCAGGACTGACTCATTACCAGAGCATGACTGACTCATTACCAGGCAGTCTACTCCGCACAGAGCAGGACTGACTCATTACCAGAGCAGGACTGACTCATTACCAGAACAGTCTAGTCCCCACAGAGAAGGACTGACTCATTACCAGAGCAGTCTACTCTCGACAGAGCAGGACTGACTCATTACCAGAGAAGTCTACGCCCCACAGAGCAGGACTGACTCATTACCAGAGCAGTCTATTCCCTACAGAGCAGGACTGACTCATTACCAGAGCCGTCTACTCCCGAAAGAGCTGGACTGACTCATTACCAGAGCAGTCTACCCCCCACAGAGCAGGACTGACTCATTACCAGAGCAGTCTACTCTCCACAGAGCAGGACTGACTCATTACTAGAGCAAGACTGACTCATTACCAGAGCAGGACTGACTCATTACCAGAGCAGTCTACTCCCCACAGAGCAGGACAGACTCATTACCAGAGCAGTACTGACTCATTACCAGAGCAGTCTACACTCCACTGAGCAGGACTGACTCATTACCAGAGCAGAACTGACTCATTACCAGAGCAGTCTACTCCCCACAGAGCAGGAGAGACTTATTACCAGAGCAGGACTGACTACTTACCAGAGCAGTCTACTCCCCACAGAAAAGGACTGACTCATTACCAGAGCAGAATTGACTCATTACCAGAGCAGGACTGACTCATTACCAGAGCAGGACTTACTCATTACCAGAGCAGTCTACTCCCCACAGACCAGGGCTGACTCATTACCAGAGCAGTCTACTCCCCACAGAGCAGGACTGACTCATTACCAGAGCAGGACTTACTCATTACCAGAGCAGTCTACTCCCCACAGACCAGGACTGACTCATTACCAGAGCAGTCTACTCCCCACAGAGCAGGACTGACTCATTACCAGAGCAGGACTGACTCATTACCAGAGCACTCTACTCCCCACAGAGCAGGACTGACTCATTACCAGAGCAGGACTGACTCATTACCAGAGCAATCTTCTCCCCAAAGAGCAGGACTGACTCATTACCAGGGCAGTCTACCCCCCACAGAGCAGGACTGACTCATTACCAGAGCAGTCTACTCCCTACCGAGTTGGACTGACTCATTACCAGAGCAGGACTGACTCATTACCAGAGCAGTCTACTCCCCACAGACCAGGACTGACTTATTACCAGAGTAGTCTACTCTCCACAGAGCAGGACTGACTCATTACTAGAGCAGGACTGACTCATTACCAGAGCAGGACTGACTAATTACCAGAGAAGTGTACTCCCCAAAAAGCAGGACTGACACATTACCAGAGCAGTCTACTCCCACAGAGCAGGACTGACTCATTACCAGAGCAGTCTAATCCTGAAAGAGCGGGACTGACTCATTACCAGAGCAGTCTAGTACCCACAGAGCAGGACTGACTCATTACCAGAGAGGTCTACACTCCACAGAGCAGGACTGACTCATTACCAGAGCAGTCTACTCCCCACTGAGCAGGAGAGACTCATTACCAGAGCAGGACTGACTCATTACCAGAGCAGTCTACTCCCCGCAGAGAAGGAATGACTCATTACCAGAGCAGAACTGACTCATTACCAGAGCAGGCCTGCCTCATTACCAGAGCAGTTTACTCCCCACAGAGCAGGACTGACTCATTACCAGAGCAGGACTGACTCATTACCAGAGCAGTCTACTCCCCACAGACCAGGACTGACTTATTACCAGTGCAGTCTATTCTCCACAGCGTTGGACTGACTCATTCCCAGAGCAGTCTACTCCCCACAGAGCATGAATGACTCATTACCAGAGCAGTCTACTCCCCACAGAGCAGGACTGACTCATTACCAGAGCAGGACTGACTCATTACCAGAGCAATCTACTCCCCACAGAGCAGGACTGACTCATTACCAGAGCAGTCTACCCCCCACAGAGCAGGACTGACTCATTACCAGAGCAATCTACTCCCCACAGAGCAGGACTGACTCATTACTAGAGCAGTCTACTCTCCACAGAGCTTGACTGACTCATTACTAGAGCAGGACTGACTCATTACCAGAGCAGGACTGACTATTTACCAGAGAAGTGTACTCCCCAAAAAGCAGGACTGACTCATTACCAGAGCAGTCTACTCCCACAGAGCAGGACTGACTCATTACCAGAGCAGTCTAATCCTGAAAGAGTGGGACAGACTCATTACCAGAGCAGTCTAGTCCCCACAGAGCAGGACTGACTCATTACCAGAGATGTCTACACTCCACAGAGCAGGACTGACTCATTACCAGAGCAGTCTACTCCCCACTGAGCAGGAGAGACTCATTACCAGAGCAGGACTGACTCATTACCAGAGCAGTCTACTCCCCGCAGAGAAGGACTGACTCATTACCAGAGCAGAACTGACTCATTACCAGAGCAGGCCTGCCTCATTACCAGAGCAGTTTACTCCCCACAGAGCAGGACTGACTCATTACCAGAGCAGGACTGACTCATTACCAGAGCAGTCTACTCCCCACAGACCAGGACTGACTTATTACCAGAGCAGTCTACTCTCCACAGAGCAGGACTGACTCATTACCAGAGCAGTCTACTCCCCACAGAGCATGACTGACTCATTACCAGAGCAGTCTACTCGCCACAGTGCAGGACTGACTCATTACCAGAGCAGTCTACTCCCCACAGAGCAGGACTGACTCATTACCAGAGCAGGACTGACTCATTACCAGAGCAATCTACTCCCCACAGAGCAGGACTGACTCATTACCAGAGCAGTCTACCCCACACAGAGCAGGACTGACTCATTACCAGAGCAATCTACTCCCCACAGAGCAGGACTGACTCATTACTAGAGCAGGACTGACACATTACCAGAGCATGACTGACTCATTACCAGGCAGTCTACTCCCCACAGAGCAGGACTGACTCATTACCAGAGCAGGACTGACTCATTACTAGAGCAGTCTACTCCCCACAGAGAAGGACTGACTCATTACCAGAGCAGTCTACTCTGGACAGAGCAGGACTGACTCATTACCAGAGAAGTCTATGCCCCACAGAGCAGGACTGACTCATTACCAGAGCAGTCTATTCCCTACAGAGCAGGACTGACTCATTACCAGAGCCGTCTACTCCCGAAAGAGCTGGACTGACTCATTACCAGAGCAGTCTACCCCCCACAGAGCAGGACTGACTCATTACCAGAGCAGTCTACTCCCCACAGAGCAGGACTGACTCATTACTAGAGCAAGACTGACTTATTACCAGAGCAGGACTGACTCATTACCAGAGCAGTCTACTCCCCACAGAGCAGGACAGACTCATTACCAGAGCAGGACTGACTCATTACCAGAGCAGTCTACACTCCACAGAGCAGGACTGACTCATTACCAGAGCAGAACTGACTCATTACCAGAGCAGTCTACTCCCCACAGAAAAGGACTGACTCATTACCAGAGCAGAACTGACTCATTACCAGAGCAGGACTAACTCATTACCAGAGCAGTTTACTCCCCACAGAGCAGGACTGACTCATTACCAGAACAGGACTGACTCATTACCAGAGCAGTCTACTCCCCACAGACCAGGACTGACTTATTACCAGAGCAGTCTACTCCCCACAGACCAGGACTGACTTATTACCAGAGCAGTCTACTCTCCACAGAGCAGGACTGACTCATTACCAGAGCAGTCTACTCCCCACAGAGCAGGAATGACTCATTACCAGAGCAGTCTACTCCCTACTGAGCAGGAATGACTCATTACCAGAGCAGTCTACTCGCCACAGTGCAGGACTGACTCATTACCAGAGCAGTCTACTCCCCACAGAGCAGGAGAAACTCATTACCAGAGCAGGACTGACTAATTACCAGAGCAGTCTACTCCCCAGAGAGAAGGACTGACTCATTACCAGAGCAGAACTGACTCATTACCAGAGCAGGACTGACTCATTACTAGAGCAGTTTACTCCCCACAGAGCAGGACTGACTCATTACCAGAGCAGGACTGACTCATTACCAGAGCAGTCTACTCTCCACAGAGCAGGACTGACTCATTACCAGAGCAGTCTACTCCCAACAGAGCAGGAATGACTCATTACCAGAGCAGTCTACTCCCTACAGAGCAGGACTGACTCATTACCAGAGCAAGACTGACTCATTACCAGAGCAATCTACTCCCCAAAGAGCAGGACTGACTCATTACCAGGGCAGTCTACCCCCCACAGAGCAGGACTGACTCATTACCAGAGCAGTCTATTCCCAACAGAGCAGGACTGACTCATTACTAGAACAAGACTGACTCATTACCAGAGCAGGACTGACTCATTACCAGAGCAGTCTACACTCCACAGAGCAGGACTGACTCATTACCAGAGCAGAACTGACTCATTACCAGAGCAGTCTACTCCCCACGGAGCAGGAGAGACTCATTACCAGAGCAGGACTGACTAATTACCAGAGCAGTCTACTCCCCACAGAAAAGGACTGACTCATTACCAGAGCAGAACTGACTCATTACCAGAGCAGGACTAACTCATTACCAGAGCAATTTACTAACCCACAGAGCAGGACTGACTCATTACCAGAACAGGACTGACTCATTACCAGAGCAGTCTACTCCCCACAGACCAGGACTGACTTATTACCAGAGCAGTCTACTCTCCACAGAGCAGGACTGACTCATTACCAGAGCAGTCTACTCCCCACAGAGCAGGAATGACTCATTACCAGAGCAGTCTACTCGCCACAGTGCAGGACTGACTAATTACCAGAGCAGTCTACTCCCCACAGAGAAGGACTGACTCATTACCAGAGCAGAACTGACTCATTACCAGAGCAGGACTGACTCATTACCAGAGCAGTTTACTCCCCACAGAGCAGGACTGACTCATTACCAGAGCAGGACTGACTCATTACCAGAGCAGTCTACTCTCCACAGAGCAGGAATGACTCATTACCAGAGCAGAACTGACTCATTACCAGAGCAGGACTGACTCATTACCAGAGCAGTTTACTCCCCAAAGAGCAGGACTGACTCATTACCAGGGCAGTCTACCCCCCACAGAGCAGGACTGACTCATAACCAGAGCAGTCTACTCCCCACAGAGCAGAACTGACTTATAACCAGAGCAGGACTGACTCATTACCAGAGCATTCTACTCCCTACCGAGCAGGACTGACTCATTACCAGAGCAGGACTGACTCATTACCTGAGCAGGCCTGACTCATTACCAGGCAGTCTACTCCCCACAGAGCAGGACTGACTCATTACCAGAGCAGGACTGACTCATTACCAGAGAAATCTACTCCCCAAAGAGCAGGACTGACTCATTACTAGAGCAGTCTACCCCCCACAGTGCAGGACTGATTCATTACCAGAGCAGTGTACTCCCCACAGAGCAGGACTGACTCCTTACCAGAGCAGTCTATTCCCCACAGAGCAGGACTGACTCATTACCAGAGCAGTCTACTCCCCACAGAGCAGGACTGGCTCACTACCAGAGCAGGACTGACTCATTACCAGAGCAATCTACTCCCCAAAGAGCAGGACTGACTCATTACCAGGGTAGTCTACCCCCCACAGAGCAGGACTGACTCATTACCAGAGCAGTCTACTCCCCACAGACCAGGACTGACTTATTACCAGAGCAGTCTACTCTCCACAGAGCAGGCCTGACTCATTACTTGAGCAGGACTGACTCATTACCAGAGCAGGACTGACTAATTACCAGAGAAGTGTACTCCCCAAAGAGCAGGACTGACTCATTACCAGAGCAGTCTACTCCGACAGAGCAGGACTGACTCATTACCAGAGCAGTCTAATCCTGAAAGAGCGGGACTGACTCATTACCAGAGCAGTCTAGTCCCCACAGAGCAGGACTGACTCATTACCAGAGAGGTCTACACTCCACAGAGCAGGACTGACTCATTACCAGAGCAGTCTACTCCCCACAGAGCAGGAGAGACTCATTACCAGAGCAGGACTGACTCATTACCAGAGCAGTATACTCGCCGCAGAGAAGGACTGACTCATTACCAGAGCAGAACTGACTCATTACCAGAGCAGGACTGCCTCATTACCAGAGCAGTTTACTCCCCACAGAGCAGGACTGACTCATTAGCAGAGCAGGACTGACTCATTACCAGAGCAGTCTACTCCCCACAGAGCAGGACTGACTCATTACCAGAGCAGTCTACTCCCTACAGAGCAGGACTGACTCATTACCAGAGCAGTCTACTCCCCACAGAGCAGGACTGACTCATTACCAGAGCAGTCTACTCTCCAAAGAGCAGGACTGACTCATTACCAGAGCAGGACTGACTCATGACCAGAGCAGTCTACTCCCCACAGAGCAGGACTGACTCATTACCAGAGCAGGACTGACTCATTACCAGAGAAGTCTACTCCCCAAAGAGCAGGACTGACTCATTACCAGAGCAGTCTACCCCCCCACAGTGCAGGACTGACTCATTACCAGAGCAGTGTACTCCCCACAGAGCAGGACTGACTCCTTACCAGAGCAGTCTACTCCCCACAGAGCAGGACTGACTCATAACCAGAGCAGTCTACTCCCCACAGAGCAGGACTGGCTCATTACCAGAGCAGTCTACTCTCCACAGAGCAGGACTGACTCATTACCAGAGCAGGACTGACTCATGACCAGAGCAGTCTACTCCCCACAGAGCAGGACTGACTCATTACCAGAGCAGTCTACTCCCCACAGAGCAGGACTGACTCATTACCAGAGCAGTCTACTCCCCACAGAGCAGGACTGACTCATTACCAGAGCAGGACTGACTCATTACCAGAGAAGTCTACTCTCCACAAAATAGGACTGACTCATTACCAGAGCAGTACTGGCTCATTACCAGAGCAGTCTACTCTCCACAGAGCAGGACTGACTCATTACCAGAGCAGGACTGACTCATGAGCAGAGCAGTCTACTCCCCACAGAGCAGGACTGACTCATTACCAGAGCAGTCTACTCCCCACAGAGCTGGACTGACTCATTACCAGAGCAGTCTACTCCCCACAGAGCAGGACTGACTCATTACCAGAGCAGGACTGACTCATTACCAGAGAAGTCTACTCTCCACAAAGTAGGACTGACTCATTACCAGAGCAGGACTGACTCATTACCTGAGCAGGCCTGACTCATTACCAGGCAGTCTACTCCCCACAGAGCAGGACTGACTCATTACCAGAGCAGGACTGACTCATTACCAGAGAAGTCTACTCCCCAAAGAGCAGGACTGACTCATTACCAGAGCAGTCTACCCACCACAGTGCAGGACTGACTCATTACCAGAGCAGTGTACTCCCCACAGAGCAGGACTGACTCCTTACCAGAGCAGTCTACTCCCCACAGAGCAGGACTGACTCATTACCAGAGCAGTCTACTCCCCACAGAGCAGGACTGGCTCATTACCAGAGCAGTCTACTCTCCACAGAGCAGGACTGACTCATTACCAGAGCAGGACTGACTCATGACCAGAGCAGTCTACTCCCCACAGAGCAGGACTGACTCATTACCAGAGCAGTCTACTCCCCACAGAGCAGGACTGACTCATTACCAGACCAGTCTACTCCCCACAGAGCAGGACTGACTCATTACCAGAGCAGGACTGACTCATTACCAGAGAAGTCTACTCTCCACAAAATAGGACTGACTCATTACCAGAGCAGGACTGGCTCATTACCAGAGCAGTCTACTCTCCACAGAGCAGGACTGACTCATTACCAGAGCAGGACTGACTCATGACCAGAGCAGTCTACTCCCCACAGAGCAGGACTGACTCATTACCAGAGCAGTCTACTCCCCACAGAGCTGGACTGACTCATTACCAGAGCAGTCTACTCCCCACAGAGCAGGACTGACTCATTACCAGAGCAGGACTGACTCATTACAAGAGAAGTCTACTCTACACAAAGTAGGACTGACTCATTACCAGAGCAGGACTGACTCATTAAAAGAGCAGGACTAACTCATTACCAGAGCAGTCTACTCCCCACAGAGCAGGACTGACTCATTACCAGAGCAGTGTACTCCCCACAGAGCAGGATGAACTCATTACCAGAGCAGTCTACTCTCCACAGAGCAGGACTGACTCATTACAGAGCAGGACTGACTCATTACCAGAGCAGTCTACTCCCCACAGAGCAGGACTGACTCATTACCAGAACAGTCTACTCCCTACAGAGCAGGACTGACTCATTACAAGAGCAGGACTAACTCATTACCAGAGCAGTCTACTCCCCACAGAGCAGGACTGACTCATTACCAGAGCAGTCTACTCCCCACAGAGCAGGACTGGCTCATTACCAGAGCAGTCTACTCCCCACAGAGAAGGACTGACTCATTACCAGAACAGAACTGACTCATTACCAGAGCAGGACTGACTCATTACCAGAGCATTTTACTCCCTACAGAGCATGACTGACTCATTACCAGAGCAGGACTGACTAATTACCAGAGCAGTCTACTACCCACAGAGCAGAACTAACTCATTACTAGAGCAGGACTGACTCATTACCAGGCAGTGTTCTCTCCACAGAGCAGGACTGACTCATTACCAGAGAAGTCTACGCCCCACAGAGCAGGACTGACTCATTACCAGAGCAGTCTACTCCCTACAGAGCAGGACTGACTCATTACCAGAGCAGTCTACTCCCCACAGAGCAGGTCTGACTCATTACCAGAGCAGGACTGACTCATTACCACAGCAATCTACTCCCCACAGAGCAGGACTGACTCATTACCAGAGCAGTCTACCCCCCACAGAGCAGGACTGACTCATTACCAGAGCAGTCTACTCCCTACAGAGCAGGACTGACTCATTACCAGAGCAGGACTGACTCATTACCAGAGCAGTCTACTCCCCACAGAGAAGGACTGACTCATTACCAGAGCAGTCTACTCTCGACAGAGCAGGACTGACTCATTACCAGAGAAGTCTACGCCCCACAGAGCAGGACTGACTCATTACCAGAGCAGTCTATTCCATACAGAGCAGGACTGACTCATTACCAGAGCCGTCTACTCCCGAAAGAGCTGGACTGACTCATTACTAGAGCAGTCTACTCCCCACAGAGCAGGAATGACTCATTACCAGAGCAGTCTACTCCCCACAGAGTAGGACTGACTCATTACTAGAGCAAGACTGACTCATTACCAGAGCAGGACTGACTCATTACCAGAGCAGTCTACTCCCCACAGAGCAGGACAGACTCATTACCAGAGCAGGACTGACTCATTACCAGAGCAGTCTACACTCCACAGAGCAGGACTGACTCATTACCAGAGCAGAACTGACTCATTACCAGAGCAGTCTACTCCCCACAGCGCAGGACTGACTCATTACCAGAGCAGTCTACTCCCTACAGAGCAGGACTGACTCATTACCAGAGCAGGACTGAGTCATTACCAGAGCAGTCTACTCCCCACAGAGCAGGACTGACTCATTACCAGAGCAGTCTACTCTCCAAAGAGCAGGACTGACTCATTACCAGAGCAGGACTGACTCATGACCAGAGCAGTCTACTCCCCACAGAGCAGGACTGACTCATTACCAGAGCAGTCTACTCCCCACAGAGCAGGACTGACTCATTACCAGAGCAGTCTACTCCCCACAGAGCAGGACTGACTCATTACCAGAATAGGACTGACTCATTACCAGAGAAGTCTACTCTCCACAAAGTAGGACTGACTCATTACCAGAGCAGGACTGGCTCATTACCAGAGCAGTCTACTCTCCACAGAGCAGGACTGACTCATTACCAGAGCAGGACTGACTCATGACCAGAGCAGTCTACTCCCCACAGAGCAGGACTGACTCATTACCAGAGCAGTCTACTCCCCACAGAGCTGGACTGACTCATTACCAGAGCAGTCTACTCCCCACAGAGCAGGACTGACTCATTACCAGAGCAGGACTGACTCATTACCAGAGAAGTCTACTCTCCACAAAGTAGGACTGACTCATTACCAGAGCAGGACTGACTCATTACCAGAGCAGTCTACTCCCCACCACAGAGCAGGACTGATTCATTACCAGAGCAGTCTACTCCCTACAGAGCAGGACTGACTCATTACCAGAGCAGGACTGACTCATTACAAGAGCAGGACTGACTCATTACCAGAGCAGTCTACTCCCCACAGAGCAGGACTGACTCATTACCAGAGCAGTGTACTCCCCACAGAGCAGGACTGACTCATTACCAGAGCAGTCTACTCCCTACAGAGCAGGACTGACTCATTACTAGAGCAGGACTGACTCATTACCAGAGCAGGACTGACTCATTACCAGGCAGTCTACTCCCCACAGAGCAGGACTGACTCATTACCAGAGCAGGACTGACTCATTACCAGAGCAGTCTACTCCCTACAGAGCAGGACTGACTCATTACTAGAGCAGAACTGACTCATTACCAGAGCAGGACTGACTCATTACCAGAGCAGTTTACTCCCTACAGAGCAGGACTGACTCATTACCAGAGCAGGACTGACTAATTACCAGAGCAGTCTACTACCCACAGAGCAGAACTAACTCATTACTAGAGCAGGACTGACTCATTACCAGAGCAGGACTGACTCATTACCAGGCAGTGTTCTCTCCACAGAGCAGGACTGACTCATTACCAGAGAAGTCTACGCCCCACAGAGCAGGACTGACTCATTACCAGAGCAGTGTACTCCCTACAGAGCAGGACTGACTCATTACCAGAGAAGTCTACTCCCTACAGAGCAGGAATGACTCTTACCAGAGCAGTCTACTCGCCACAGTGCAGGACTGACTCATTACCAGAGCAGGACTGACTCATTACCACAGCAATCTTCTCCCCACAGAGCAGGACTGACTCATTACCAGAGCAGTCTAACCCCCACAGAGCAGGACTGACTCATTACCAGAGCAGTCTACTCCCCACAGAGCAGGACTGACTCATTACTAGAGCAGGACTGACTCATTACCAGAGCAGGACTGACTCATTACCAGGCAGTCTACTCCCCACAGAGCAGGACTGACTCATTACCAGAGCAGGACTGACTCATTACCAGAGCAGTCTACTCCCCACAGAGAAGGACTGACTCATTACCAGAGCAGTCTACTCTCGACAGAGCAGGACTGACTCATTACCAGAGAAGTCTACGCCACACAGAGCAGGACTGACTCATTAACCGAGCAGTCTATTCCCTACAGAGCAGGACTGACTCATTACCAGAGCCGTCTCCTCCCGAAAGAGCAGGACTGACTCATTACCAGAGCAGTCTACTCCCCACAGAGCAGGACTGACTAATTACTAGAGCAAGACTGACTCATTACCAGAGCAGGACTGACTCATTACCAGAGCAGTCTACTCCACACAGAGCAGGACAGACTCATTACCAGAGCAGGACTGACTCATTAACAGAGCAGTCTACACTCCACAGAGCAGGACTGACTCATTACCAGAGCAGAACTGACTCATTACCAGAGCAGACTACTCCCCACAGAGCAGGAGAGACTCATTACCAGAGCAGAACTGACTCATTACCAGAGCAGGACTGACTCATTACCAGAGCAGTGTACTCACCACAGAGCAGGACTGACTCCTTACCAGAGCAGTCTACTCCCCACAGAGCAGGACGAACTCATTACCAGAGCAGTCTACTCTCCACAGACCAAGACTGACTCATTACCAGAGCAAGACGAACTCATTACCAGAGCAGTCTACTCCCCACAGAGCAGGACTGACTCATTACCAGAGCAGTCTACTCCCCACAGAGCAGGACTGAGTCATTACCAGAGCATTCTACTCCCTACAGAGCAGGCCTGACTCATTACAAGAGCAGGACTGACTCATTACCAGAGCAGTCTACTCCCCACAGAGCAGGAATGACTCATTACCAGAGCAGTCTACTCCCTACAGAGCAGGACTGACTCATTACCAGAGCAGGACTGAGTCATTACCAGAGCAGTCTACTCCCCACAGAGCAGGACTGACTCATTACCAGAGCAGTCATCTCCCCACAGAGCAGGACTGGCTCATTACCAGAGCAGTCTACTCTCCACAGAGCAGGACTGACTCATTACCAGAGCAGGACTGACTCATGACCAGAGCAGTCTACTCCCCACAGAGCAGGACTGACTCATTACCAGAGCAGTCTACTCCCAACAGAGCAGGACTGACTCATTACCAGAGCAGTCTACTCCCCACAGAGCAGGACTGACTCATTACCAGAGCAGGACTGACTCATTACCAGACAGTGTTCTCTCCACAGAGCAGGACTGACTCATTACCAGAGAAGTCTACGCCCCACAGAGCAGGACTGACTCATTAACCGAGCAGTCTACTCCCTACAGAGCAGGACTGACTCATTACCAGAGAAGTCTACTCCCTACAGAGCAGGAATGACTCTTACCAGAGCAGTCTACTCGCCACAGTGCAGGACTGACTCATTACCAGAGCAGGACTGACTCATTCCCACAGCAATCTACTCCCCACAGAGCAGGGATGACTCATTACCAGAGCAGTTAACCCCCACAGAGCAGGACTGACTCATTACCAGAGCAGTCTACTCCCCACAGAGCAGGACTGACTCATTACTAGAGCAGGACTGACTCATTACCAGAGCAGGACTGAGTCATTACCAGAGCAGTCTACTCCCCACAGAGCAGGACTGACTCATTACCAGAGCAGTCATCTCCCCACAGAGCAGGACTGGCTCATTACCAGAGCAGTCTACTCTCCACAGAGCAGGACTGACTCATTACCAGAGCAGGACTGACTCATGACCAGAGCAGTCTACTCCCCACAGAGCAGGACTGACTCATTACCAGAGCAGTCTACTCCCCACAGAGCAGGACTGACTCATTACCAGAGCAGGACTGACTCATTACCAGGCAGTGTTCTCTCCACAGAGCAGGACTGACTCCTTACCAGAGCAGGACTGACTCATTACCAGAGCAGTCTACTCCCTACAGAGCAGGACTGACTCATTACCAGAGCAGTGTACTCCCCACAGAGCAGGACTGACTCCTTACCAGAGCAGGACTGACTCATTACCAGAGCAGTCTACTCCCTACAGAGCAGGACTGACTCATTACCAGAGAAGTCTACTCCCTACAGAGCAGGAATGACTCTTACCAGAGCAGTCTACTCGCCACAGTGCAGGACTGACTCATTACCAGAGCAGGACTGACTCATTCCCACAGCAATCTACTCCCCACAGAGCAGGACTGACTCATTACCAGAGCAGTTAACCCCCACAGAGCAGGACTGACTCATTACCAGAGCAGTCTACTCCCCACAGAGCAGGACTGACTCATTACCAGAGCAGTCTACTCTCCAAAGAGCAGGACTGACTCATTACCAGAGCAGGACTGACTCATGACCAGAGCAGTCTACTCCCCACAGAGCAGGACTGACTCATTACCAGAGCAGTCTACTCCCCACAGAGCAGGACTGACTCATTACCAGAGCAGTCTACTCCCCACAGAGCAGGACTGACTCATTACCAGAATAGGACTGACTCATTACCAGAGAAGTCTACTCTCCACAAAGTAGGACTGACTCATTACCAGAGCAGGACTGGCTCATTACCAGAGCAGTCTACTCTCCACAGAGCAGGACTGACTCATTACCAGAGCAGGACTGACTCATGACCAGAGCAGTCTACTCCCCACAGAGCAGGACTGACTCATTACCAGAGCAGTCTACTCCCCACAGAGCTGGACTGACTCATTACCAGAGCAGTCTACTCCCCACAGAGCAGGACTGACTCATTACCAGAGCAGGACTGACTCATTACCAGAGAAGTCTACTCTCCACAAAGTAGGACTGACTCATTACCAGAGCAGGACTGACTCATTACCAGAGCAGTCTACTCCCCACCACAGAGCAGGACTGATTCATTACCAGAGCAGTCTACTCCCTACAGAGCAGGACTGACTCATTACCAGAGCAGGACTGACTCATTACAAGAGCAGGACTGACTCATTACCAGAGCAGTCTACTCCCCACAGAGCAGGACTGACTCATTACCAGAGCAGTGTACTCCCCACAGAGCAGGACTGACTCATTACCAGAGCAGTCTACTCCCTACAGAGCAGGACTGACTCATTACTAGAGCAGGACTGACTCATTACCAGAGCAGGACTGACTCATTACCAGGCAGTCTACTCCCCACAGAGCAGGACTGACTCATTACCAGAGCAGGACTGACTCATTACCAGAGCAGTTTACGCCCTACAGAGCAGGACTGACTCATTACCAGAGCAGGACTGACTAATTACCAGAGCAGTCTACTAACCACAGAGCAGAACTAACTCATTACCAGAGCAGAACTGACTCATTACCAGAGCAGGACTGACTCATTACCAGAGCAGTTTACTCCCTACAGAGCAGGACTGACTCATTACCAGAGCAGGACTGACTAATTACCAGAGCAGTCTACTACCCACAGAGCAGAACTAACTCATTACTAGAGCAGGACTGACTCATTACCAGAGCAGGACTGACTCATTACCAGGCAGTGTTCTCTCCACAGAGCAGGACTGACTCATTACCAGAGAAGTCTACGCCCCACAGAGCAGGACTGACTCATTACCAGAGCAGTGTACTCCCTACAGAGCAGGACTGACTCATTACCAGAGAAGTCTACTCCCTACAGAGCAGGAATGACTCTTACCAGAGCAGTCTACTCGCCACAGTGCAGGACTGACTCATTACCAGAGCAGGACTGACTCATTACCACAGCAATCTACTCCCCACAGAGCAGGACTGACTCATTACCAGAGCAGTCTAACCCCCACAGAGCAGGACTGACTCATTACCAGAGCAGTCTACTCCCCACAGAGCAGGACTGACTCATTACTAGAGCAGGACTGACTCATTACCAGAGCAGGACTGACTCATTACCAGGCAGTCTACTCCCCACAGAGCAGGACTGACTCATTACCAGAGCAGGACTGACTCATTACCAGAGCAGTCTACTCCCCACAGAGAAGGACTGACTCATTACCAGAGCAGTCTACTCTCGACAGAGCAGGACTGACTCATTACCAGAGAAGTCTACGCCACACAGAGCAGGACTGACTCATTAACCGAGCAGTCTATTCCCTACAGAGCAGGACTGACTCATTACCAGAGCCGTCTCCTCCCGAAAGAGCAGGACTGACTCATTACCAGAGCAGTCTACTCCCCACAGAGCAGGACTGACTAATTACTAGAGCAAGACTGACTCATTACCAGAGCAGGACTGACTCATTACCAGAGCAGTCTACTCCACACAGAGCAGGACAGACTCATTACCAGAGCAGGACTGACTCATTAACAGAGCAGTCTACACTCCACAGAGCAGGACTGACTCATTACCAGAGCAGAACTGACTCATTACCAGAGCAGACTACTCCCCACAGAGCAGGAGAGACTCATTACCAGAGCAGAACTGACTCATTACCAGAGCAGGACTGACTCATTACCAGAGCAGTGTACTCACCACAGAGCAGGACTGACTCCTTACCAGAGCAGTCTACTCCCCACAGAGCAGGACGAACTCATTACCAGAGCAGTCTACTCTCCACAGACCAAGACTGACTCATTACCAGAGCAAGACGAACTCATTACCAGAGCAGTCTACTCCCCACAGAGCAGGACTGACTCATTACCAGAGCAGTCTACTCCCCACAGAGCAGGACTGACTCATTACCAGAGCATTCTACTCCCTACAGAGCAGGCCTGACTCATTACAAGAGCAGGACTGACTCATTACCAGAGCAGTCTACTCCCCACAGAGCAGGAATGACTCATTACCAGAGCAGTCTACTCCCTACAGAGCAGGACTGACTCATTACCAGAGCAGGACTGAGTCATTACCAGAGCAGTCTACTCCCCACAGAGCAGGACTGACTCATTACCAGAGCAGTCATCTCCCCACAGAGCAGGACTGGCTCATTACCAGAGCAGTCTACTCTCCACAGAGCAGGACTGACTCATTACCAGAGCAGGACTGACTCATGACCAGAGCAGTCTACTCCCCACAGAGCAGGACTGACTCATTACCAGAGCAGTCTACTCCCAACAGAGCAGGACTGACTCATTACCAGAGCAGTCTACTCCCCACAGAGCAGGACTGACTCATTACCAGAGCAGGACTGACTCATTACCAGGCAGTGTTCTCTCCACAGAGCAGGACTGACTCATTACCAGAGAAGTCTACGCCCCACAGAGCAGGACTGACTCATTACCAGAGCAGTCTACTCCCTACAGAGCAGGACTGACTCATTACCAGAGAAGTCTACTCCCTACAGAGCAGGAATGACTCTTACCAGAGCAGTCTACTCGCCAGAGTGCAGGACTGACTCATTACCAGAGCAGGACTGACTCATTCCCACAGCAATCTACTCCCCACAGAGCAGGGATGACTCATTACCAGAGCAGTTAACCCCCACAGAGCAGGACTGACTCATTACCAGAGCAGTCTACTCCCCACAGAGCAGGACTGACTCATTACTAGAGCAGGACTGACTCATTACCAGAGCAGGACTGAGTCATTACCAGAGCAGTCTACTCCCCACAGAGCAGGACTGACTCATTACCAGAGCAGTCATCTCCCCACAGAGCAGGACTGGCTCATTACCAGAGCAGTCTACTCTCCACAGAGCAGGACTGACTCATTACCAGAGCAGGACTGACTCATGACCAGAGCAGTCTACTCCCCACAGAGCAGGACTGACTCATTACCAGAGCAGTCTACTCCCCACAGAGCAGGACTGACTCATTACCAGAGCAGGACTGACTCATTACCAGGCAGTGTTCTCTCCACAGAGCAGGACTGACTCCTTACCAGAGCAGGACTGACTCATTACCAGAGCAGTCTACTCCCTACAGAGCAGGACTGACTCATTACCAGAGCAGTGTACTCCCCACAGAGCAGGACTGACTCCTTACCAGAGCAGGACTGACTCATTACCAGAGCAGTCTACTCCCTACAGAGCAGGACTGACTCATTACCAGAGAAGTCTACTCCCTACAGAGCAGGAATGACTCTTACCAGAGCAGTCTACTCGCCACAGTGCAGGACTGACTCATTACCAGAGCAGGACTGACTCATTCCCACAGCAATCTACTCCCCACAGAGCAGGACTGACTCATTACCAGAGCAGTTAACCCCCACAGAGCAGGACTGACTCATTACCAGAGCAGTCTACTCCCCACAGAGCAGGACTGACTCATTACTAGAGCAGGACTGACTCATTACCAGAGCAGGACTGACTCATTACCAGGCAGTCTACTCCCCACAGAGCAGGACTGACTCATTACCAGAGCAGGACTGACTCATTACCAGAGCAGTCTACTCCCCACAGAGAAGGACTGACTCATTACCAGAGCAGTCTACTCTCGACAGAGCAGGACTGACTCATTACCAGAGAAGTCTACGCCACACAGAGCAGGACTGACTAATTACTAGAGCAAGACTGACTCATTACCAGAGCAGGACTGACTCATTACCAGAGCAGTCTACTCCACAAAGAGCAGGACAGACTCATTACCAGAGCAGGACTGACTCATTAACAGAGCAGTCTACACTCCACAGAGCAGGACTGACTCATTACCAGAGCAGAACTGACTCATTACCAGAGCAGACTACTCCCCACAGAGCAGGAGAGACTCATTACCAGAGCAGAACTGACTCATTACCAGAGCAGGACTGACTCATTACCAGAGCAGTGTACTCCCCACAGAGCAGGACTGACTCCTTACCAGAGCAGTCTACTCCCCACAGAGCAGGACGAACTCATTACCAGAGCAGTCTACTCTCCACAGACCAAGACTGACTCATTACCAGAGCAAGACGAACTCATTACCAGAGCAGTCTACTCCCCACAGAGCAGGACTGACTCATTACCAGAGCAGTCTACTCTCCCTACAGAGCAGGACTGACTCATTACCAGAGCAGGACTGAGTCATTACCAGAGCAGTCTACTCCCCACAGAGCAGGACTGACTCATTACCAGAGCAGTCTACTCCCCACAGAGCAGGACTGGCTCATTACCAGAGCAGTCTACTCTCCACAGAGCAGGACTGACTCATTACCAGAGCAGGACTGACTCATGACCAGAGCAGTCTACTCCCCACAGAGCAGGACTGACTCATTACCAGAGCAGTCTACTCCCCACAGCGCAGGACTGACTCATTACCAGAGCAGTCTACTCCCCACAGAGCAGGACTGACTCATTACCAGAGCAGGACTGACTCATGACCAGAGCAGTCTACTCCCCACAGAGCAGTACTGACTCATTACCAGAGCAGTCTACTCCCCACAGAGCAGGACTGACTCATTACCAGAGCAGTCTACTCCCTACAGAGCAGGACTGACTCATTACCAGAGCAGGACTGAGTCATTACAAGAGCAGTCTACTCCCCACAGAGCAGGACTGACACATTACCAGAGCAGTCTACTCCCCACAGAGCAGGACTGGCTCATTACCAGAGCAGTCTACTCTCCACAGAGCAGGACTGACTCATTACCAGAGCAGGACTGACTCATGACCAGAGCAGTCTACTCCCCACAGAGCAGTACTGACTCATTACCAGAGCAGTCTACTCCCCACAGCGCAGGACTGACTCATTACCAGAGCAGTCTACTCCCCACAGAGCAGGACTGACTCATTACCAGAGCAGGACTGACTCATTACCAGAGAAGTCTACTCTCCACAAAGTAGGACTGACTCATTACCAGAGCAGGACTGGCTCATTACCAGAGCAGTCTACTCTCCACAGAGCAGGACTGACTCATTACCAGAGCAGTCTACTCTCCCTACAGAGCAGGACTGACTCATTACCAGAGCAGGACTGAGTCATTACCAGAGCAGTCTACTCCCCACAGAGCAGGACTGACTCATTACCAGAGCAGTCTACTCCCCACAGAGCAGGACTGGCTCATTACCAGAGCAGTCTACTCTCCACAGAGCAGGACTGACTCATTACCAGAGCAGGACTGACTCATGACCAGAGCAGTCTACTCCCCACAGAGCAGGACTGACTCATTACCAGAGCAGTCTACTCCCCACAGCGCAGGACTGACTCATTACCAGAGCAGTCTACTCCCCACAGAGCAGGACTGACTCATTACCAGAGCAGGACTGACTCATGACCAGAGCAGTCTACTCCCCACAGAGCAGTACTGACTCATTACCAGAGCAGTCTACTCCCCACAGAGCAGGACTGACTCATTACCAGAGCAGTCTACTCCCTACAGAGCAGGACTGACTCATTACCAGAGCAGGACTGAGTCATTACCAGAGCAGTCTACTCCCCACAGAGCAGGACTGACTCATTACCAGAGCAGTCTACTCCCCACAGAGCAGGACTGGCTCATTACCAGAGCAGTCTACTCTCCACAGAGCAGGACTGACTCATTACCAGAGCAGGACTGACTCATGACCAGAGCAGTCTACTCCCCACAGAGCAGTACTGACTCATTACCAGAGCAGTCTACTCCCCACAGCGCAGGACTGACTCATTACCAGAGCAGTCTACTCCCCACAGAGCAGGACTGACTCATTACCAGAGCAGGACTGACTCATTACCAGAGAAGTCTACTCTCCACAAAGTAGGACTGACTCATTACCAGAGCAGGACTGGCTCATTACCAGAGCAGTCTACTCTCCACAGAGCAGGACTGACTCATTACCAGAGCAGGACTGACTCATGACCAGAGCTGTCTACTCCCCACAGAGCAGGACTGACTCATTACCAGAGCAGTCTACTCCCCACAGAGCTGGACTGACTCATTACCAGAGCAGTCTACTCCCCACAGAGCAGGACTGACTCATTACCAGAGCAGGACTGACTCATGACCAGAGCAGTCTACTCCCCACAGAGCAGTACTGACTCATTACCAGAGCAGTCTACTCCCCACAGAGCTGGACTGACTCATTACCAGAGCAGTCTACTCCCCACAGAGCAGGACTGACTCATTACCAGAGCAGGACTGACTCATTACCAGAGAAGTCTACTCTCCACAAAGTAGGACTGACTCATTACCAGAGCAAGACGAACTCATTACTAGAGCAGTCTACTCCCCACAGAGCAGGACTGACTCATTACCAGAGCAGTCTACTCCCTACAGAGCAGGACTGACTCATTACCAGAGCAGGACTGAGTCATTACCAGAGCAGTCTACTCCCCACAGATCAGGACTGACTCATTACCAGAGCAGTCTACTCCCCACAGAGCAGGACTGGCTCATTACCAGAGCAGTCTACTCTCCACAGAGCAGGACTGACTCATTACCAGAGCAGGACTGACTCATGACCAGAGCAGTCTACTCCCCACAGAGCAGTACTGACTCATTACCAGAGCAGTCTACTCCCCACAGCGCAGGACTGACTCATTACCAGAGCAGTCTACTCCCCACAGAGCAGGACTGACTCATTACCAGAGCAGGACTGAGTCATTACCAGAGAAGTCTACTCTCCAACAAGTAGGACTGACTCATTACCAGAGCAGGACTGGCTCATTACCAGAGCAGTCTACTCTCCACAGAGCAGGACTGACTCATTACCAGAGCAGGACTGACTCATTACCAGAGCAGTGTACTCCCCACAGAGCAGGACTGACTCCTTACCAGAGCAGTCTACTCCCCACAGAGCAGGACGAACTCATTACCAGAGCAGTCTACTCTCCACAGACCAAGACTGACTCATTACCAGAGCAAGACAAACTCATTACCAGAGCAGTCTACTCCCCACAGAGCAGGACTGACTCATTACCAGAGCAGTCTACTCCCCACAGAGCAGGACTGACTCATTACCAGAGCATTCTACTCCCTACAGAGCAGGCCTGACTCATTACAAGAGCAGGACTGACTCATTACCAGAGCAGTCTACTCCCCACAGAGCAGGAATGACTCATTACCAGAGCAGTCTACTCCCTACAGAGCAGGACTGACTCATTACCAGAGCAGGACTGAGTCATTACCAGAGCAGTCTACTCCCCACAGAGCAGGACTGACTCATTACCAGAGCAGTCATCTCCCCACAGAGCAGGACTGGCTCATTACCAGAGCAGTCTACTCTCCACAGAGCAGGACTGACTCATTACCAGAGCAGGACTGACTCATGACCAGAGCAGTCTACTCCCCACAGAGCAGGACTGACTCATTACCAGAGCAGTCTACTCCCCACAGAGCAGGACTGACTCATTACCAGAGCAGTCTACTCCCCACAGAGCAGGACTGACTCATTACCAGAGCAGGACTGACTCATTACCAGGCAGTGTTCTCTCCACAGAGCAGGACTGACTCATTACCAGAGAAGTCTACGCCCCACAGAGCAGGACTGACTCATTACCAGAGCAGTCTACTCCCTACAGAGCAGGACTGACTCATTACCAGAGAAGTCTACTCCCTACAGAGCAGGAATGACTCTTACCAGAGCAGTCTACTCGCCACAGTGCAGGACTGACTCATTACCAGAGCAGGACTGACTCATTCCCACAGCAATCTACTCCCCACAGAGCAGGACTGACTCATTACCAGAGCAGTTAACCCCCACAGAGCAGGACTGACTCATTACCAGAGCAGTCTACTCCCCACAGAGCAGGACTGACTCATTACTAGAGCAGGACTGACTCATTACCAGAGCAGGACTGAGTCATTACCAGAGCAGTCTACTCCCCACAGAGCAGGACTGACTCATTACCAGAGCAGTCATCTCCCCACAGAGCAGGACTGGCTCATTACCAGAGCAGTCTACTCTCCACAGAGCAGGACTGACTCATTACCAGAGCAGGACTGACTCATGACCAGAGCAGTCTACTCCCCACAGAGCAGGACTGACTCATTACCAGAGCAGTCTACTCCCCACAGAGCAGGACTGACTCATTACCAGAGCAGTCTACTCCCCACAGAGCAGGACTGACTCATTACCAGAGCAGGACTGACTCATTACCAGGCAGTGTTCTCTCCACAGAGCAGGACTGACTCATTACCAGAGAAGTCTACGCCCCACAGAGCAGGACTGACTCATTACCAGAGCAGTCTACTCCCTACAGAGCAGGACTGACTCATTACCAGAGAAGTCTACTCCCTACAGAACAGGAATGACTCTTACCAGAGCAGTCTACTCGCCACAGTGCAGGACTGACTCATTACCAGAGCAGGACTGACTCATTCCCACAGCAATCTACTCCCCACAGAGCAGGACTGACTCATTACCAGAGCAGTTAACCCCCACAGAGCAGGACTGACTCATTACCAGAGCAGTCTACTCCCCACAGAGCAGGACTGACTCATTACTAGAGCAGGACTGACTCATTACCAGAGCAGGACTGACTCATTACCAGGCAGTCTACTCCCCACAGAGCAGGACTGACTCATTACCAGAGCAGGACTGACTCATTACCAGAGCAGTCTACTCCCCACAGAGAAGGACTGACTCATTACCAGAGCAGTCTACTCTCGACAGAGCAGGACTGACTCATTACCAGAGAAGTCTACGACAAACAGAGCAGGACTGACTAATTACTAGAGCAAGACTGACTCATTACCAGAGCAGGACTGACTCATTACCAGAGCAGTCTACTCCACACAGAGCAGGACAGACTCATTACCAGAGCAGGACTGACTCATTAACAGAGCAGTCTACACTCCACAGAGCAGGACTGACTCATTACCAGAGCAGAACTGACTCATTACCAGAGCAGACTACTCCCCACAGAGCAGGAGAGACTCATTACCAGAGCAGAACTGACTCATTACCAGAGCAGGACTGACTCATTACCAGAGCAGTGTACTCCCCACAGAGCAGGACTGACTCCTTACCAGAGCAGTCTACTCCCCACAGAGCAGGACGAACTCATTACCAGAGCAGTCTACTCTCCACAGAACAAGACTGACTCATTACCAGAGCAAGACGAACTCATTACCAGAGCAGTCTACTCCCCACAGAGCAGGACTGACTCATTACCAGAGCAGGACTGAGTCATTACCAGAGCAGTCTACTCCCCACAGAGCAGGACTGACTCATTACCAGAGCAGTCATCTCCCCACAGAGCAGGACTGGCTCATTACCAGAGCAGTCTACTCTCCACAGAGCAGGACTGACTCATTACCAGAGCAGGACTGACTCATGACCAGAGCAGTCTACTCCCCACAGAGCAGGACTGACTCATTACCAGAGCAGTCTACTCCCCACAGAGCAGGACTGACTCATTACCAGAGCAGTCTACTCCCCACAGAGCAGGACTGACTCATTACCAGAGCAGGACTGACTCATTACCAGGCAGTGTTCTCTCCACAGAGCAGGACTGACTCATTACCAGAGAAATCTACGCCCCACAGAGCAGGACTGACTCATTACCAGAGCAGTCTACTCCCTACAGAGCAGGACTGACTCATTACCAGAGAAGTCTACTCCCTACAGAGCAGGAATGACTCTTACCAGAGCAGTCTACTCGCCACAGTGCAGGACTGACTCATTACCAGAGCAGGACTGACTCATTCCCACAGCAATCTACTCCCCACAGAGCAGGACTGACTCATTACCAGAGCAGTTAACCCCCACAGAGCAGGACTGACTCATTACCAGAGCAGTCTACTCCCCACAGAGCAGGACTGACTCATTACTAGAGCAGGACTGACTCATTACCAGAGCAGGACTGAGTCATTACCAGAGCAGTCTACTCCCCACAGAGCAGGACTGACTCATTACCAGAGCAGTCATCTCCCCACAGAGCAGGACTTGCTCATTACCAGAGCAGTCTACTCTCCACAGAGCAGGACTGACTCATTACCAGAGCAGGACTGACTCATGACCAGAGCAGTCTACTCCCCACAGAGCAGGACTGACTCATTACCAGAGCAGTCTACTCCCCACAGAGCAGGACTGACTCATTACCAGAGCAGTCTACTCCCCACAGAGCAGGACTGACTCATTACCAGAGCAGGACTGACTCATTACCAGGCAGTGTTCTCTCCACAGAGCAGGACTGACTCATTACCAGAGAAGTCTACGCCCCACAGAGCAGGACTGACTCATTACCAGAGCAGTCTACTCCCTACAGAGCAGGACTGCCTCATTACCAGAGAAGTCTACTCCCTACAGAGCAGGAATGACTCTTACCAGAGCAGTCTACTCGCCACAGTGCAGGACTGACTCATTACCAGAGCAGGACTGACTCATTCCCACAGCAATCTACTCCCCACAGAGCAGGACTGACTCATTACCAGAGCAGTTAACCCCCACAGAGCAGGACTGACTCATTACCAGAGCAGTCTACTCCCCACAGAGCAGGACTGACTCATTACTAGCGCAGGACTGACTCATTACCAGAGCAGGACTGAGTCATTACCAGAGCAGTCTACTCCCCACAGAGCAGGACTGACTCATTACCAGAGCAGTCATCTCCCCACAGAGCAGGACTGGCTCATTACCAGAGCAGTCTACTCTCCACAGAGCAGGACTGACTCATTACCAGAGCAGGACTGACTCATGACCAGAGCAGTCTACTCCCCACAGAGCAGGACTGACTCATTACCAGAGCAGTCTACTCCCCACAGAGCAGGACTGACTCATTACCAGAGCAGTCTACTCCCCACAGAGCAGGACTGACTCATTACCAGAGCAGGACTGACTCATTACCAGGCAGTGTTCTCTCCACAGAGCAGGACTGACTCATTACCAGAGAAGTCTACGCCCCACAGAGCAGGACTGACTCATTACCAGAGCAGTCTACTCCCTACAGAGCAGGACTGACTCATTACCAGAGAAGTCTACTCCCTACAGAACAGGAATGACTCTTACCAGAGCAGTCTACTCGCCACAGTGCAGGACTGACTCATTACCAGAGCAGGACTGACTCATTCCCACAGCAATCTACTCCCCACAGAGCAGGACTGACTCATTACCAGAGCAGTTAACCCCCACAGAGCAGGACTGACTCATTACCAGAGCAGTCTACTCCCCACAGAGCAGGACTGACTCATTACTAGAGCAGGACTGACTCATTACCAGAGCAGGACTGACTCATTACCAGGCAGTCTACTCCCCACAGAGCAGGACTGACTCATTACCAGAGCAGGACTGACTCATTACCAGAGCAGTCTACTCCCCACAGAGAAGGACTGACTCATTACCAGAGCAGTCTACTCTCGACAGAGCAGGACTGACTCATTACCAGAGAAGTCTACGCCACACAGAGCAGGACTGACTAATTACTAGAGCAAGACTGACTCATTACCAGAGCAGGACTGACTCATTACCAGAGCAGTCTACTCCACACAGAGCAGGACAGACTCATTACCAGAGCAGGACTGACTCATTAACAGAGCAGTCTACACTCCACAGAGCAGGACTGACTCATTACCAGAGCAGAACTGACTCATTACCAGAGCAGACTACTCCCCACAGAGCAGGAGAGACTCATTACCAGAGCAGAACTGACTCATTACCAGAGCAGGACTGACTCATTACCAGAGCAGTGTACTCCCCACAGAGCAGGACTGACTCCTTACCAGAGCAGTCTACTCCCCACAGAGCAGGACGAACTCATTACCAGAGCAGTCTACTCTCCACAGAACAAGACTGACTCATTACCAGAGCAAGACGAACTCATTACCAGAGCAGTCTACTCCCCACAGAGCAGGACTGACTCATTACCAGAGCAGGACTGAGTCATTACCAGAGCAGTCTACTCCCCACAGAGCAGGACTGACTCATTACCAGAGCAGTCATCTCCCCACAGAGCAGGACTGGCTCATTACCAGAGCAGTCTACTCTCCACAGAGCAGGACTGACTCATTACCAGAGCAGGACTGACTCATGACCAGAGCAGTCTACTCCCCACAGAGCAGGACTGACTCATTACCAGAGCAGTCTACTCCCCACAGAGCAGGACTGACTCATTACCAGAGCAGTCTACTCCCCACAGAGCAGGACTGACTCATTACCAGAGCAGGACTGACTCATTACCAGGCAGTGTTCTCTCCACAGAGCAGGACTGACTCATTACCAGAGAAATCTACGCCCCACAGAGCAGGACTGACTCATTACCAGAGCAGTCTACTCCCTACAGAGCAGGACTGACTCATTACCAGAGAAGTCTACTCCCTACAGAGCAGGAATGACTCTTACCAGAGCAGTCTACTCGCCACAGTGCAGGACTGACTCATTACCAGAGCAGGACTGACTCATTCCCACAGCAATCTACTCCCCACAGAGCAGGACTGACTCATTACCAGAGCAGTTAACCCCCACAGAGCAGGACTGACTCATTACCAGAGCAGTCTACTCCCCACAGAGCAGGACTGACTCATTACTAGAGCAGGACTGACTCATTACCAGAGCAGGACTGAGTCATTACCAGAGCAGTCTACTCCCCACAGAGCAGGACTGACTCATTACCAGAGCAGTCATCTCCCCACAGAGCAGGACTTGCTCATTACCAGAGCAGTCTACTCTCCACAGAGCAGGACTGACTCATTACCAGAGCAGGACTGACTCATGACCAGAGCAGTCTACTCCCCACAGAGCAGGACTGACTCATTACCAGAGCAGTCTACTCCCCACAGAGCAGGACTGACTCATTACCAGAGCAGTCTACTCCCCACAGAGCAGGACTGACTCATTACCAGAGCAGGACTGACTCATTACCAGGCAGTGTTCTCTCCACAGAGCAGGACTGACTCATTACCAGAGAAGTCTACGCCCCACAGAGCAGGACTGACTCATTACCAGAGCAGTCTACTCCCTACAGAGCAGGACTGACTCATTACCAGAGAAGTCTACTCCCTACAGAACAGGAATGACTCTTACCAGAGCAGTCTACTCGCCACAGTGCAGGACTGACTCATTACCAGAGCAGGACTGACTCATTCCCACAGCAATCTACACCCCACAGAGCAGGACTGACTCATTACCAGAGCAGTTAACCCCCACAGAGCAGGACTGACTCATTACCAGAGCAGTCTACTCCCCACAGAGCAGGACTGACTCATTACTAGAGCAGGACTGACTCATTACCAGAGCAGGACTGACTCATTACCAGGCAGTCTACTCCCCACAGAGCAGGACTGACTCATTACCAGAGCAGGACTGACTCATTACCAGAGCAGTCTACTCCCCACAGAGAAGGACTGACTCATTACCAGAGCAGTCTACTCTCGACAGAGCAGGACTGACTCATTACCAGAGAAGTCTACGCCACACAGAGCAGGACTGACTAATTACTAGAGCAAGACTGACTCATTACCAGAGCAGGACTGACTCATTACCAGAGCAGTCTACTCCACACAGAGCAGGACAGACTCATTACCAGAGCAGGACTGACTCATTAACAGAGCAGTCTACACTCCACAGAGCAGGACTGACTCATTACCAGAGCAGAACTGACTCATTACCAGAGCAGACTACTCCCCACAGAGCAGGAGAGACTCATTACCAGAGCAGAACTGACTCATTACCAGAGCAGGACTGACTCATTACCAGAGCAGTGTACTCCCCACAGAGCAGGACTGACTCCTTACCAGAGCAGTCTACTCCCCACAGAGCAGGACGAACTCATTACCAGAGCAGTCTACTCTCCACAGAACAAGACTGACTCATTACCAGAGCAAGACGAACTCATTACCAGAGCAGTCTACTCCCCACAGAGCAGGACTGACTCATTACCAGAGCAGTCTACTCTCCCTACAGAGCAGGACTGACTCATTACCAGAGCAGGACTGAGTCATTACCAGAGCAGTCTACTCCCCACAGAGCAGTACTGACTCATTACCAGAGCAGTCTACTCCCCACAGAGCAGGACTGGCTCATTACCAGAGCAGTCTACTCTCCACAGAGCAGGACTGACTCATTACCAGAGCAGGACTGACTCATGACCAGAGCAGTCTACTCCCCACAGAGCAGGACTGACTCATTACCAGAGCAGTCTACTCCCCACAGCGCAGGACTGACTCATTACCAGAGCAGTCTACTCCCCACAGAGCAGGACTGACTCATTACCAGAGCAGGACTGACTCATGACCAGAGCAGTCTACTCCCCACAGAGCAGTACTGACTCATGACCAGAGCAGTCTACTCCCCACAGAGCAGTACTGACTCATTACCAGAGCAGTCTACTCCCCACAGCGCAGGACTGACTCATTACCAGAGCAGTCTACTCCCCACAGAGCAGGACTGACTCATTACCAGAGCAGGACTGACTCATTACCAGAGAAGTCTACTCTCTAACAAGTAGGACTGACTCATTACCAGAGCAGGACTGGCTCATTACCAGAGCAATCTACTCTCCACAGAGCAGGACTGACTCATTACCAGAGCAGGACTGACTCATTACCAGAGCAGGACTGACTCGTTACCAGAGCAGTGTACTCCCCACAGAGCAGGACTGACTCCTTACCAGAGCAGTCTACTCCCCACAGAGCAGGACGAACTCATTACCAGAGCAGTCTACTCTCCACAGACCAAGACTGACTCATTACCAGAGCAAGACGAACTCATTACCAGAGCAGTCTACTCCCCACAGAGCAGGACTGACTCATTACCAGAGCAGTCTACTCCCCACAGAGCAGGACTGACTCATTACCAGAGCATTCTACTCCCTACAGAGCAGGCCTGACTCATTACAAGAGCAGGACTGACTCATTACCAGAGCAGTCTACTCCCCACAGAGCAGGAATGACTCATTACCAGAGCAGTCTACTCCCTACAGAGCAGGACTGACTCATTACCAGAGCAGGACTGAGTCATTACCAGAGCAGTCTACTCCCCACAGAGCAGGACTGACACATTACCAGAGCAGTCATCTCCCCACAGAGCAGGACTGGCTCATTACCAGAGCAGTCTTCTCTCCACAGAGCAGGACTGACTCATTACCAGAGCAGGACTGACTCATGACCAGAGCAGTCTACTCCCCACAGAGCAGGACTGACTCATTACCAGAGCAGTCTACTCCCCACAGAGCAGGACTGACTCATTACCAGAGAAGTCTACTCCCCACAGAGCAGGACTGACTCATTACCAGAGCAGGACTGACTCATTACCAGGCAGTGTTCTCTCCACAGAGCAGGACTGACTCATTACCAGAGAAGTCTACGCCCCACAGAGCAGGACTGACTCATTACCAGAGCAGTCTACTCCCTACAGAGCAGGACTGACTCATTACCAGAGAAGTCTACTCCCTACAGAGCAGGAATGACTCTTACCAGAGCAGTCTACTCGCCACAGTGCAGGACTGACTCATTACCAGAGCAGGACTGACTCATTCCCACAGCAATCTACTCCCCACAGAGCAGGACTGACTCATTACCAGAGCAGTTAACCCCCACAGAGCAGGACTGACTCATTACCAGAGCAGTCTACTCCCCACAGAGCAGGACTGACTCATTACTAGAGCAGGACTGACTCATTACCAGAGCAGGACTGAGTCATTACCAGAGCAGTCTACTCCCCACAGAGCAGGACTGACTCATTACCAGAGCAGTCATCTCCCCACAGAGCAGGACTGGCTCATTACCAGAGCAGTCTACTCTCCAAAGAGCAGGACTGACTCATTACCAGAGCAGGACTGACTCATGACCAGAGCAGTCTACTCCCCACAGAGCAGGACTGACTCATTACCAGAGCAGTCTACTCCCCACAGAGCAGGACTGACTCATTACCAGAGCAGTCTACTCCCCACAGAGCAGGACTGACTCATTACCAGAGCAGGACTGACTCATTACCAGGCAGTGTTCTCTCCACAGAGCAGGACTGACTCATTACCAGAGAAGTCTACGCCCCACAGAGCAGGACTGACTCATTACCAGAGCAGTCTACTCCCTACAGAGCAGGACTGACTCATTACCAGAGAAGTCTACTCCCTACAGAGCAGGAATGACTCTTACCAGAGCAGTCTACTCGCCACAGTGCAGGACTGACTCATTACCAGAGCAGGACTGACTCATTCCCACAGCAATCTACTCCCCACAGAGCAGGACTGACTCATTACCAGAGCAGTTAACCCCCACAGAGCTTGACTGACTCATTACCAGAGCAGTCTACTCCCCACAGAGCAGGACTGACTCATTACTAGAGCAGGACTGACTCATTACCAGAGCAGGACTGACTCATTACCAGGCAGTCTACTCCCCACAGAGCAGGACTGACTCATTACCAGAGCAGGACTGACTCATTACCAGAGCAGTCTACTCCCCACAGAGAAGGACTGACTCATTACCAGAGCAGTCTACTCTCGACAGAGCAGGACTGACTCATTACCAGAGAAGTCTACGCCACACAGAGCAGGACTGACTAATTACTAGAGCAAGACTGACTCATTACCAGAGCAGGACTGACTCATTACCAGAGCAGTCTACTCCACACAGAGCAGGACAGACTCATTACCAGAGCAGGACTGACTCATTAACAGAGAAGTCTACACTCCACAGAGCAGGACTGACTCATTACCAGAGCAGAACTGACTCATTACCAGAGCAGACTACTCCCCACAGAGCAGGAGAGACTCATTACCAGAGCAGAACTGACTCATTACCAGAGCAGGACTGACTCATTACCAGAGCAGTGAACTCCCCACAGAGCAGGACTGACTCCATACCAGAGCAGTCTACTCCCCACAGAGCAGGACGAACTCATTACCAGAGCAGTCTACTCTCCACAGACCAAGACTGACTCATTACCAGAGCAAGACGAACTCATTACCAGAGCAGTCTACTCCCCACAGAGCAGGACTGACTCATTACCAGAGCAGTCTACTCTCCCTACAGAGCAGGACTGACTCATTACCAGAGCAGGACTGAGTCATTACCAGAGCAGTCTACTCCCCACAGAGCAGGACTGACTCATTACCAGAGCAGTCTACTCCCCACAGAGCAGGACTGGCTCATTACCAGAGCAGTCTACTCTCCACAGAGCAGGACTGACTCATTACCAGAGCAGGACTGACTCATGACCAGAGCAGTCTACTCCCCACAGAGCAGGACTGACTCATTACCAGAGCAGTCTACTCCCCACAGCGCAGGACTGACTCATTACCAGAGCAGTCTACTCCCCACAGAGCAGGACTGACTCATTACCAGAGCAGGACTGACTCATGACCAGAGCAGTCTACTCCCCACAGAGCAGTACTGACTCATTACCAGAGCAGTCTACTCCCCACAGCGCAGGACTGACTCATTACCAGAGCAGTCTACTCCCCACAGAGCAGGACTGACTCATTACCAGAGCAGGACTGACTCATTACCAGAGAAGTCTACTCTCCACAAAGTAGGACTGACTCATTACCAGAGCAGGACTGGCTCATTACCAGAGCAGTCTACTCTCCACAGAGCAGGACTGACTCATTACCAGAGCAGGACTGACTCATGACCAGAGCAGTCTACTCCCCACAGAGCAGGACTGACTCATTACCAGAGCAGTCTACTCCCCACAGAGCTGGACTGACTCATTACCAGAGCAGTCTACTCCCCACAGAGCAGGACTGACTCATTACCAGAGCAGGACTGACTCATGACCAGAGCAGTCTACTCCCCACAGAGCAGGACTGACTCATTACCAGAGCAGTCTACTCCCCACAGAGCTGGACTGACTCATTACCAGAGCAGTCTACTCCCCACAGAGCAGGACTGACTCATTACCAGAGCAGGACTGACTCATTACCAGAGAAGTCTACTCTCCACAAAGTAGGACTGACTCATTACCAGAGCAAGACGAACTCATTACCAGAGCAGTCTACTCCCTACAGAGCAGGACTGACTCTTTACCAGAGCAGGACTGAGTCATTACCAGAGCAGTCTACTCCCCACAGAGCAGGACTGACTCATTACCAGAGCAGTCTACTCCCCACAGAGCAGGACTGGCTCATTACCAGAGCAGTCTACTCTCCACAGAGCAGGACTGACTCATTACCAGAGCAGGACTGACTCATGACCAGAGCAGTCTACTCTCCACAGAGCAGGACTGACTCATTACCAGAGCAGGACTGACTCATGACCAGAGCAGTCTACTCCCCACAGAGCAGGACTGACTCATTACCAGAGCAGTCTACTCCCCACAGAGCTGGACTGACTCATTACCAGAGCAGTCTACTCCCCACAGAGCAGGACTGACTCATTACCAGAGCAGGACTGACTCATTACCAGAGAAGTCTACTCTCCACAAAGTAGGACTGACTCATTACCAGAGCCGGACTGACTCATTACCAGAGCAGTCTACTCCCCACCACAGAGCAGGACTGATTCATTACCAGAGCAGTCTACTCCCTACAGAGCAGGACTGACTCATTACCAGAGCAGGACTGACTCATTACAAGAGCAGGACTGACTCATTACCAGAGCAGTCTACTCCCCACAGAGCAGGACTGACTCATTACCAGAGCAGTGTACTCCCCACAGAGCAGGACTGACTCCTTACCAGAGCAGTCTACTCCCCACAGAGCAGGATTAACTCATTACCAGAGCAGTTTACTCTCCACAGAGCAGGACTGACTCATTACCAGATCAGGACTGACTCATTACCAGAGCAGTATACTCCCCACAGAGCAGGACTGACTCATTAGCAGAGCAGTCTACTCCCTACAGAGCAGGACTGACTCATTACTAGAGCAGGACTGACTCATTACCAGAGCAGGACTGACTCATTACCAGAGAAGTCTACTCTCCACAAAGTAGGACTGACTCATTACCAGAGCAGGACTGGCTCATTACCAGAGCAGTCTACTCTCCACAGAGCAGGACTGACTCATTACCAGAGCAGGACTGACTCATGACCAGAGCAGTCTACTCCCCACAGAGCAGGACTGACTCATTACCAGAGCAGTCTACTCCCCACAGAGCTGGACTGACTCATTACCAGAGCAGTCTACTCCCCACAGAGCAGGACTGACTCATTACCAGAGCAGGACTGACTCATGACCAGAGCAGTCTACTCCCCACAGAGCAGGACTGACTCATTACCAGAGCAGTCTACTCCCCACAGAGCTGGACTGACTCATTACCAGAGCAGTCTACTCCCCACAGAGCAGGACTGACTCATTACCAGAGCAGGACTGACTCATGACCAGAGCAGTCTACTCCCCACAGAGCAGGACTGACTCATTACCAGAGCAGTCTACTCCCCACAGAGCTGGACTGACTCATTACCAGAGCAGTCTACTCCCCACAGAGCAGGACTGACTCATTACCAGAGCAGGACTGACTCATTACCAGAGAAGTCTACTCTCCACAAAGTAGGACTGACTCATTACCAGAGCCGGACTGACTCATTACCAGAGCAGTCTACTCCCCACCACAGAGCAGGACTGATTCATTACCAGAGCAGTCTACTCCCTACAGAGCAGGACTGACTCATTACCAGAGCAGGACTGACTCATTACAAGAGCAGGACTGACTCATTACCAGAGCAGTCTACTCCCCACAGAGCAGGACTGACTCATTACCAGAGCAGTGTACTCCCCACAGAGCAGGACTGACTCCTTACCAGAGCAGTCTACTCCCCACAGAGCAGGATTAACTCATTACCAGAGCAGTCTACTCTCCACAGAGCAGGACTGACTCATTACCAGATCAGGACTGACTCATTACCAGAGCAGTATACTCCCCACAGAGCAGGACTGACTCATTAGCAGAGCAGTCTACTCCCTACAGAGCAGGACTGACTCATTACTAGAGCAGGACTGACTCATTACCAGAGCAGGACTGACTCATTACCAGAGAAGTCTACTCTCCACAAAGTAGGACTGACTCATTACCAGAGCAGGACTGGCTCATTACCAGAGCAGTCTACTCTCCACAGAGCAGGACTGACTCATTACCAGAGCAGGACTGACTCATGACCAGAGCAGTCTACTCCCCACAGAGCAGGACTGACTCATTACCAGAGCAGTCTACTCCCCACAGAGCTGGACTGACTCATTACCAGAGCAGTCTACTCCCCACAGAGCAGGACTGACTCATTACCAGAGCAGGACTGACTCATGACCAGAGCAGTCTACTCCCCACAGAGCAGGACTGACTCATTACCAGAGCAGTCTACTCCCCACAGAGCTGGACTGACTCATTACCAGAGCAGTCTACTCCCCACAGAGCAGGACTGACTCATTACCAGAGCAAGACGAACTCATTACCAGAGCAGTCTACTCCCCACAGAGCAGGACTGACTCATTACCAGAGCAGTCTACTCCCTACAGAGCAGGACTGACTCATTACCAGAGCAGTCTACTCCCCACAGAGCTGGACTGACTCATTACCAGAGCAGTCTACTCCCCACAGAGCAGGACTGACTCATTACCAGAGCAGGACTGACTCATTACCAGAGCAGTCTACTCCCCACAGCGCAGGACTGACTCATTACCAGAGCAGTCTACTCCCCACAGAGCAGGACTGACTCATTACCAGAGCAGGACTGACTCATGACCAGAGCAGTCTACTCCCCACAGAGCAGTACTGACTCATTACCAGAGCAGTCTACTCCCCACAGAGCTGGACTGACTCATTACCAGAGCAGTCTACTCCCCACAGAGCAGGACTGACTCATTACCAGAGCAGGACTGACTCATTACCAGAGAAGTCTACTCTCCACAAAGTAGGACTGACTCATTACCAGAGCAAGACGAACTCATTACCAGAGCAGTCTACTCCCCACAGAGCAGGACTGACTCATTACCAGAGCAGTCTACTCCCTACAGAGCAGGACTGACTCATTACCAGAGCAGGACTGAGTCATTACCAGAGCAGTCTACTCCCCACAGAGCAGGACTGACTCATTACCAGAGCAGTCTACTCCCCACAGAGCAGGACTGGCTCATTACCAGAGCAGTCTACTCTCCACAGAGCAGGACTGACTCATTACCAGAGCAGGACTGACTCATGACCAGAGCAGTCTACTCCCCACAGAGCAGTACTGACTCATTACCAGAGCAGTCTACTCCCCACAGCGCAGGACTGACTCATTACCAGAGCAGTCTACTCCCCACAGAGCAGGACTGACTCATTACCAGAGCAGGACTGGCTCATTACCAGAGCAGTCTACTCTCCACAGAGCAGGACTGACTCATTACCAGAGCAGGACTGACTCATGACCAGAGCAGTCTACTCCCCACAGAGCAGGACTGACTCATTACCAGAGCAGTCTACTCCCCACAGAGCTGGACTGACTCATTACCAGAGCAGTCTACTCCCCACAGAGCAGGACTGACTCATTACCAGAGCAGGACTGACTCATTACCAGAGAAGTCTACTCTCCACAAAGTAGGACTGACTCATTACCAGAGCCGGACTGACTCATTACCAGAGCAGTCTACTCCCCACCACAGAGCAGGACTGATTCATTACCAGAGCAGTCTACTCCCTACAGAGCAGGACTGACTCATTACCAGAGCAGGACTGACTCATTACAAGAGCAGGACTGACTCATTACCAGAGCAGTCTACTCCCCACAGAGCAGGACTGACTCATTACCAGAGCAGTGTACTCCCCACAGAGCAGGACTGACTCCTTACCAGAGCAGTCTACTCCCCACAGAGCAGGATTAACTCATTACCAGAGCAGTCTACTCTCCACAGAGCAGGACTGACTCATTACCAGATCAGGACTGACTCATTACCAGAGCAGTATACTCCCCACAGAGCAGGACTGACTCATTAGCAGAGCAGTCTACTCCCTACAGAGCAGGACTGACTCATTACTAGAGCAGGACTGACTCATTACCAGAGCAGGACTGACTCATTACCAGAGAAGTCTACTCTCCACAAAGTAGGACTGACTCATTACCAGAGCAGGACTGGCTCATTACCAGAGCAGTCTACTCTCCACAGAGCAGGACTGACTCATTACCAGAGCAGGACTGACTCATGACCAGAGCAGTCTACTCCCCACAGAGCAGGACTGACTCATTACCAGAGCAGTCTACTCCCCACAGAGCTGGACTGACTCATTACCAGAGCAGTCTACTCCCCACAGAGCAGGACTGACTCATTACCAGAGCAGGACTGACTCATGACCAGAGCAGTCTACTCCCCACAGAGCAGGACTGACTCATTACCAGAGCAGTCTACTCCCCACAGAGCTGGACTGACTCATTACCAGAGCAGTCTACTCCCCACAGAGCAGGACTGACTCATTACCAGAGCAGGACTGACTCATGACCAGAGCAGTCTACTCCCCACAGAGCAGGACTGACTCATTACCAGAGCAGTCTACTCCCCACAGAGCTGAACTGACTCATTACCAGAGCAGTCTACTCCCCACAGAGCAGGACTGACTCATTACCAGAGCAGGACTGACTCATTACCAGAGAAGTCTACTCTCCACAAAGTAGGACTGACTCATTACCAGAGCCGGACTGACTCATTACCAGAGCAGTCTACTCCCCACCACAGAGCAGGACTGATTCATTACCAGAGCAGTCTACTCCCTACAGAGCAGGACTGACTCATTACCAGAGCAGGACTGACTCATTACAAGAGCAGGACTGACTCATTACCAGAGCAGTCTACTCCCCACAGAGCAGGACTGACTCATTACCAGAGCAGTGTACTCCCCATAGAGCAGGACTGACTCCTTACCAGAGCAGTCTACTCCTCACAGAGCAGGATTAACTCATTACCAGAGCAGTCTACTCTCCACAGAGCAGGACTGACTCATTACCAGATCAGGACTGACTCATTACCAGAGCAGTATACTCCCCACAGAGCAGGACTGACTCATTAGCAGAGCAGTCTACTCCCTACAGAGCAGGACTGACTCATTACTAGAGCAGGACTGACTCATTACCAGAGCAGGACTGACTCATTACCAGAGAAGTCTACTCTCCACAAAGTAGAACTGACTCATTACCAGAGCAGGACTGGCTCATTACCAGAGCAGTCTACTCTCCACAGAGCAGGACTGACTCATTACCAGAGCAGGACTGACTCATGACCAGAGCAGTCTACTCCCCACAGAGCAGGACTGACTCATTACCAGAGCAGTCTACTCCCCACAGAGCTGGACTGACTCATTACCAGAGCAGTCTACTCCCCACAGAGCAGGACTGACTCATTACCAGAGCAGGACTGACTCATGACCAGAGCAGTCTACTCCCCACAGAGCAGGACTGACTCATTACCAGAGCAGTCTACTCCCCACAGAGCTGGACTGACTCATTACCAGAGCAGTCTACTCCCCACAGAGCAGGACTGACTCATTACCAGAGCAAGACGAACTCATTACCAGAGCAGTCTACTCCCCACAGAGCAGGACTGACTCATTACCAGAGCAGTCTACTCCCTACAGAGCAGGACTGACTCATTACCAGAGCAGGACTGAGTCATTACCAGAGCATTCTACTCCCCACAGAGCAGGACTGACTCATTACCAGAGCAGTCTACTCCCCACAGAGCAGGACTGGATCATTACCAGAGCAGTCTACTCTCCACAGAGCAGGACTGACTCATTACCAGAGCAGGACTGACTCATGACCAGAGCAGTCTACTCCCCACAGAGCAGTACTGACTCATTACCAGAGCAGTCTACTCCCCACAGCGCAGGACTGACTCATTACCAGAGCAGTCTACTCCCCACAGAACAGGACTGACTCATTACCAGAGCAGGACTGACTCATTACCAGAGAAGTCTACTCTCCAACAAGTAGGACTGACTCATTACCAGAGCAGGACTGGCTCATTACCAGAGCAGTCTACTCTCCACAGAGCAGGACTGACTCATTACCAGAGCAGGACTGACTCATGACCAGAGCAGTCTACTCCCCACAGAGCAGGACTGACTCATTACCAGAGCAGTCTACTCCCCACAGAGCTGGACTGACTCATTACCAGAGCAGTCTACTCCCCACAGAGCAGGACTGACTCATTACCAGAGCAGGACTGACTCATTACCAGAGAAGTCTACTCTCCACAAAGTAGGACTGACTCATTACCAGAGCCGGACTGACTCATTACCAGAGCAGTCTACTCCCCACCACAGAGCAGGACTGATTCATTACCAGAGCAGTCTACTCCCTACAGAGCAGGACTGACTCATTACCAGAGCAGGACTGACTCATTACAAGAGCAGGACTGACTCATTACCAGAGCAGTCTACTCCCCACAGAGCAGGACTGACTCATTACCAGAGCAGTGTACTCCCCACAGAGCAGGACTGACTCCTTACCAGAGCAGTCTACTCCCCACAGAGCAGGATTAACTCATTACCAGAGCAGTCTACTCTCCACAGAGCAGGACTGACTCATTACCAGATCAGGACTGACTCATTACCAGAGCAGTATACTCCCCACAGAGCAGGACTGACTCATTACCAGAGCAGTCTACTCCCTACAGAGCAGGACTGACTCATTACTAGAGCAGGACTGACTCATTACCAGAGCAGGACTGACTCATTACCAGGCAGTCTACTCCCCACAGAGCAGGACTGACTCATTACCAGAGCAGGACTGACTCATTACCAGAGCAGTTTACTCCCTACAGAGCAGGACTGACTCATTACCAGAGCAGGACTGACTAATTACCAGAGCAGTCTACTACCCACAGAGCAGAACTAACTCATTACCAGAGCAGAACTGACTCATTACCAGAGCAGGACTGACTCATTACCAGAGCAGTTTACTCCCTACAGAGCAGGACTGACTCATTACCAGAGCAGGACTGACTCATTACCAGGCAGTGTTCTCTCCACAGAGCAGGACTGACTCATTACCAGAGAAGTCTACGCCCCACAGAGCAGGACTGACTCATTACCAGAGCAGTCTACTCCCTACAGAGCAGGAATGACTCTTACCAGAGCAGTCTACTCGCCACAGTGCAGGACTGACTCATTACCAGAGCAGTCTACTCCCCACAGAGCAGGACTGACTCATTACCAGAGCAGGACTGTCTCATTACCACAGCAATCTACTCCCCACAGAGCAGGACTGACTCATTACCAGAGCAGTCTAACCCCCACAGAGCAGGACTGACTCATTACCAGAGCAGTCTACTCCCCACAGAGCAGGACTGACTCATTACCAGAGCAGGACTGACTCATTACCAGAGAAGTCTACTCTCCACAAAGTAGGACTGACTCATTACCAGAGCAGGACTGGCTCATTACCAGAGCAGTCTACTCTCCAAAGAGCAGGACTGACTCATTACCAGAGCAGGACTGACTCATGACCAGAGCAGTCTACTCCCCACAGAGCAGGATTGACTCATTACCAGAGCAGTCTATTCCCCACAGAGCTGGACTGACTCATTACCAGAGCAGTCTACTCCCCACAGAGCAGGACTGACTCATTACCAGAGCAGGACTGACTCATTACCAGAGAAGTCTACTCTCCACAAAGTAGGACTGACTCATTACCAGAGCAGGACTGACTCATTACCAGAGCAGTCTACTCCCCTCCACAGAGCAGGACTGATTCATTACCAGAGCAGTCTACTCCCTACAGAGCAGGACTGACTCATTACCAGAGCAGGACTGAGTCATTGCAAGAGCAGGACTGACTCATTACCAGAGCAGTCTACTCCCCACAGCTCAGGACTGACTCATTACCAGAGCAGTGTACTCCCCACAGAGCAGGACTGACTCCTTACCAGAGCAGGACTGACTCATTACCAGAGCAGTATACTCCCCACAGAGCAGGACTGACTCATTACCAGAGCAGTCTACTCCCTACAGAGCAGGACTGACTCATTACTAGAGCAGGACTGACTCATTACCAGAGCAGGACTGACTCATTACCAGAGCAGTGTACTCCCCACAGAGCAGGACTGACTCCTTAGCAGAGCAGTCTACTCCCCACAGAGCAGGATTAACTCATTACCAGAGCAGTCTACTCTCCACAGAGCAGGACTGACTCATTACCAGAGCAGTCTACTCCCCACAGAGCAGGACTGACTCATTACCAGAGCAGGACTGACTCATTACCAGGCAGTGTTCTCTCCACAGAGCAGGACTGACTCATTACCAGAGAAGTCTACGCCCCACAGAGCAGGACTGACTCATTACCAGAGCAGTCTACTCCCTACAGAGCAGGAATGACTCTTACCAGAGCAGTCTACTCGCCACAGTGCAGGACTGACTCATTGCAAGAGCAGGACTGACTCATTACCAGAGCAGTCTACTCCCCACAGCTCAGGACTGACTCATTACCAGAGCAGTGTACTCCCCACAGAGCAGGACTGACTCCTTACCAGAGCAGGACTGACTCATTACCAGAGCAGTATACTCCCCACAGAGCAGGACTGACTCATTACCAGAGCAGTCTACTCCCTACAGAGCAGGACTGACTCATTACTAGAGCAGGACTGACTCATTACCAGAGCAGGACTGACTCATTACCAGAGCAGTGTACTCCCCACAGAGCAGGACTGACTCCTTAGCAGAGCAGTCTACTCCCCACAGAGCAGGATTAACTCATTACCAGAGCAGTCTACTCTCCACAGAGCAGGACTGACTCATTACCAGAGCAGTCTACTCCCCACAGAGCAGGACTGACTCATTACCAGAGCAGGACTGACTCATTACCAGGCAGTGTTCTCTCCACAGAGCAGGACTGACTCATTACCAGAGAAGTCTACGCCCCACAGAGCAGGACTGACTCATTACCAGAGCAGTCTACTCCCTACAGAGCAGGAATGACTCTTACCAGAGCAGTCTACTCGCCACAGTGCAGGACTGACTCATTACCAGAGCAGTCTACTCCCCACAGAGCAGGACTGACTCATTACCAGAGCAGGACTGACTCATTACCACAGCAATCTACTCCCCACAGAGCAGGACTGACTCATTACCAGAGCAGTCTAACCCCCACAGAGCAGGACTGACTCATTACCAGAGCAGTCTACCCCCCACAGAGCAGGACTGACTCATTACCAGAGCAGGACTGACTCATTACCAGAGAAGTCTACTCTCCACAAAGTAGGACTGACTCATTACCAGAGCAGGACTGGCTCATTACCAGAGCAGTCTACTCTCCACAGAGCAGGACTGACTCATTACCAGAGCAGGACTGACTCATGACCAGAGCAGTCTACTCCCCACAGAGCAGGACTGACTCATTACCAGAGCAGTCTATTCCCCACAGAGCTGGACTGACTCATTACCAGAGCAGTCTACTCCCCACAGAGCAGGACTGACTCATTACCAGAGCAGGACTGACTCATTACCAGAGCAGTCTACTCCCCTCCACAGAGCAGGACTGATTCATTACCAGAGCAGTCTACTCACTACAGAGCAGGACTGACTCATTACCAGAGCAGGACTGACTCATTACAAGAGCAGGACTGACTCATTACCAGAGCAGTCTACTCCCCACAGCTCAGGACTGACTCATTACCAGAGCAGTGTACTCCCCACAGAGCAGGACTGACTCCTTACCAGAGCAGGACTGACTCATTACCAGAGCAGTATACTCCCCACAGAGCAGGACTGACTCATTACCAGAGCAGTCTACTCCCTACAGAGCAGGACTGACTCATTACTAGAGCAGGACTGACTCATTACCAGAGCAGGACTGACTCATTACCAGAGCAGTGTACTCCCCACAGAGCAGGACTGACTCCTTAGCAGAGCAGTCTACTCCCCACAGAGCAGGATTAACTCATTACCAGAGCAGTCTACTCTCCACAGAGCAGGACTGACTCATTACCAGATCAGGACTGACTCATTACCAGAGCAGTATACTCCCCACAGAGCAGGACTGACTCATTACCAGAGCAGTCTACTCCCTACAGAGCAGGACTGACTCATTACTAGAGCAGGACTGACTCATTACCAGAGCAGTCTACTCCCCACAGAGCAGGACTGACTCATTACCAGAGCAGTCTACTCCCCACAGAGCTGGACTGACTCATTACCAGAGCAGTCTACTCCCCACAGAGCAGGACTGACTCATTACCAGAGCAAGACGAACTCATTACCAGAGCAGTCTACTCCCCACAGAGCAGGACTGACTCATTACCAGAGCAGTCTACTCCCTACAGAGCAGGACTGACTCATTACTAGAGCAGGACTGACTCATTACCAGAGCAGGACTGACTCATTACCAGAGCAGTGTACTCCCCACAGAGCAGGACTGACTCCTTAGCAGAGCAGTCTACTCCCCAAAGAGCAGGATTAACTCATTACCAGAGCAGTCTACTCTCCACAGAGCAGGACTGACTCATTACCAGAGCAGTCTACTCCCCACAGAGCAGGACTGACTCATTACCAGAGCAGGACTGACTCATTACCAGGCAGTGTTCTCTCCACAGAGCAGGACTGACTCATTACCAGAGAAGTCTACGCCCCACAGAGCAGGACTGACTCATTACCAGAGCAGTCTATTCCCTACAGAGCAGGAATGACTCTTACCAGAGCAGTCTACTCGCCACAGTGCAGGACTGACTCATTGCAAGAGCAGGACTGACTCATTACCAGAACAGTCTACTCCCCACAGCTCAGGACTGACTCATTACCAGAGCAGTGTACTCCCCACAGAGCAGGACTGACTCCTTACCAGAGCAGGACTGACTCATTACCAGAGCAGTATACTCCCCACAGAGCAGGACTGACTCATTACCAGAGCAGTCTACTCCCTACAGAGCAGGACTGACTCATTACTAGAGCAGGACTGACTCATTACCAGAGCAGGACTGACTCATTACCAGAGCAGTGTACTCCCCACAGAGCAGGACTGACTCCTTAGCAGAGCAGTCTACTCCCCACAGAGCAGGATTAACTCATTACCAGAGCAGTCTACTCTCCACAGAGCAGGACTGACTCATTACCAGAGCAGTCTACTCCCCACAGAGCAGGACTGACTCATTACCAGAGCAGGACTGACTCATTACCAGGCAGTGTTCTCTCCACAGAGCAGGACTGACTCATTACCAGAGAAGTCTACGCCCCATAGAGCAGGACTGACTCATTACCAGAGCAGTCTACTCCCTACAGAGCAGGAATGACTCTTACCAGAGCAGTCTACTCGCCACAGTGCAGGACTGACTCATTACCAGAGCAGTCTACTCCCCACAGAGCAGGACTGACTCATTACCAGAGCAGGACTGACTCATTACCACAGCAATCTACTCCCCACAGAGCAGGACTGACTCATTACCAGAGCAGTCTAACCCCCACAGAGCAGGACTGACTCATTACCAGAGCAGTCTACTCCCCACAGAGCAGGACTGACTCATTACCAGAGCAGGACTGACTCATTACCAGAGAAGTCTACTCTCCACAAAGTAGGACTGACTCATTACCAGAGCAGGACTGGCTCATTACCAGAGCAGTCTACTCTCCACAGAGCAGGACTGACTCATTACCAGAGCAGGACTGGCTCATTACCAGAGCAGTCTACTCTCCACAGAGCAGGACTGACTCATTACCAGAGCAGGACTGACTCATGACCAGAGCAGTCTACTCCCCACAGAGCAGGACTGACTCATTACCAGAGCAGTCTATTCCCCACAGAGCTGGACTGACTCATTACCAGAGCAGTCTACTCCCCACAGAGCAGGACTGACTCATTACCAGAGCAGGACTGACTCATTACCAGAGCAGTCTACTCCCCTCCACAGAGCAGGACTGATTCATTACCAGAGCAGTCTACTCACTACAGAGCAGGACTGACTCATTACCAGAGCAGGACTGACTCATTACAAGAGCAGGACTGACTCATTACCAGAGCAGTCTACTCCCCACAGCTCAGGACTGACTCATTACCAGAGCAGTGTACTCCCCACAGAGCAGGACTGACTCCTTACCAGAGCAGGACTGACTCATTACCAGAGCAGTATACTCCCCACAGAGCAGGACTGACTCATTACCAGAGCAGTCTACTCCCTACAGAGCAGGACTGACTCATTACTAGAGCAGGACTGACTCATTACCAGAGCAGGACTGACTCATTACCAGAGCAGTGTACTCCCCACAGAGCAGGACTGACTCCTTAGCAGAGCAGTCTACTCCCCACAGAGCAGGATTAACTCATTACCAGAGCAGTCTACTCTCCACAGAGCAGGACTGACTCATTACCAGATCAGGACTGACTCATTACCAGAGCAGTATACTCCCCACAGAGCAGGACTGACTCATTACCAGAGCAGTCTACTCCCTACAGAGCAGGACTGACTCATTACTAGAGCAGGACTGACTCATTACCAGAGCAGTCTACTCCCCACAGAGCAGGACTGACTCATTACCAGAGCAGTCTACTCCCCACAGAGCTGGACTGACTCATTACCAGAGCAGTCTACTCCCCACAGAGCAGGACTGACTCATTACCAGAGCAAGACGAACTCATTACCAGAGCAGTCTACTCCCCACAGAGCAGGACTGACTCATTACCAGAGCAGTCTACTCCCTACAGAGCAGGACTGACTCATTACTAGAGCAGGACTGACTCATTACCAGAGCAGGACTGACTCATTACCAGAGCAGTGTACTCCCCACAGAGCAGGACTGACTCCTTAGCAGAGCAGTCTACTCCCCAAAGAGCAGGATTAACTCATTACCAGAGCAGTCTACTCTCCACAGAGCAGGACTGACTCATTACCAGAGCAGTCTACTCCCCACAGAGCAGGACTGACTCATTACCAGAGCAGGACTGACTCATTACCAGGCAGTGTTCTCTCCACAGAGCAGGACTGACTCATTACCAGAGAAGTCTACGCCCCACAGAGCAGGACTGACTCATTACCAGAGCAGTCTACTCCCTACAGAGCAGGAATGACTCTTACCAGAGCAGTCTACTCGCCACAGTGCAGGACTGACTCATTGCAAGAGCAGGACTGACTCATTACCAGAACAGTCTACTCCCCACAGCTCAGGACTGACTCATTACCAGAGCAGTGTACTCCCCACAGAGCAGGACTGACTCCTTACCAGAGCAGGACTGACTCATTACCAGAGCAGTATACTCCCCACAGAGCAGGACTGACTCATTACCAGAGCAGTCTACTCCCTACAGAGCAGGACTGACTCATTACTAGAGCAGGACTGACTCATTACCAGAGCAGGACTGACTCATTACCAGAGCAGTGTACTCCCCACAGAGCAGGACTGACTCCTTAGCAGAGCAGTCTACTCCCCACAGAGCAGGATTAACTCATTACCAGAGCAGTCTACTCTCCACAGAGCAGGACTGACTCATTACCAGAGCAGTCTACTCCCCACAGAGCAGGACTGACTCATTACCAGAGCAGGACTGACTCATTACCAGGCAGTGTTCTCTCCACAGAGCAGGACTGACTCATTACCAGAGAAGTCTACGCCCCATAGAGCAGGACTGACTCATTACCAGAGCAGTCTACTCCCTACAGAGCAGGAATGACTCTTACCAGAGCAGTCTACTCGCCACAGTGCAGGACTGACTCATTACCAGAGCAGTCTACTCCCCACAGAGCAGGACTGACTCATTACCAGAGCAGGACTGACTCATTACCACAGCAATCTACTCCCCACAGAGCAGGACTGACTCATTACCAGAGCAGTCTAACCCCCACAGAGCAGGACTGACTCATTACCAGAGCAGTCTACTCCCCACAGAGCAGGACTGACTCATTACCAGAGCAGGACTGACTCATTACCAGGCAGTCTACTCCCCACAGAGCAGGACTGACTCATTACCAGAGCAGGACTGACTCATTACCAGAGCAGTCTACTCCCCACAGAGAAGGACTGACTCATTACCAGAGCAGTCTACTCTCGACAGAGCAGGACTGACTCATTACCAGAGAAGTCTACGCCACACAGAGCAGGACTGACTAATTACTAGAGCAAGACTGACTCATTACCAGAGCAGAACTGACTCATTACCAGAGCAGACTACTCCCCACAGAGCAGGAGAGACTCATTACCAGAGCAGAACTGACTCATTACCAGAGCAGGACTGACTCATTACCAGAGCAGTGTACTCCCCACAGAGCAGGACTGACTCCTTACCAGAGCAGTCTACTCCCCACAGAGCAGGACGAACTCATTACCAGAGCAGTCTACTCTCCACAGACCAAGACTGACTCATTACCAGAGCAAGACGAACTCATTACCAGAGCAGTCTACTCCCCACAGACTCATTACCAGAGCCGGACTGACTCATTACCAGAGCAGTCTACTCCCCACCACAGAGCAGGACTGATTCATTACCAGAGCAGTCTACTCCCTACAGAGCAGGACTGACTCATTACCAGAGCAGGACTGACTCATTACAAGAGCAGGACTGACTCATTACCAGAGCAGTCTACTCCCCACAGAGCAGGACTGACTCATTACCAGAGCAGTGTACTCCCCACAGAGCAGGACTGACTCCTTACCAGAGCAGTCTACTCCCCACAGAGCAGGATTAACTCATTACCAGAGCAGTCTACTCTCCACAGAGCAGGACTGACTCATTACCAGATCAGGACTGACTCATTACCAGAGCAGTATACTCCCCACAGAGCAGGACTGACTCATTAGCAGAGCAGTCTACTCCCTACAGAGCAGGACTGACTCATTACTAGAGCAGGACTGACTCATTACCAGAGCAGGACTGACTCATTACCAGAGAAGTCTACTCTCCACAAAGTAGGACTGACTCATTACCAGAGCAGGACTGGCTCATTACCAGAGCAGTCTACTCTCCACAGAGCAGGACTGACTCATTACCAGAGCAGGACTGACTCATGACCAGAGCAGTCTACTCCCCACAGAGCAGGACTGACTCATTACCAGAGCAGTCTACTCCCCACAGAGCTGGACTGACTCATTACCAGAGCAGTCTACTCCCCACAGAGCAGGACTGACTCATTACCAGAGCAGGACTGACTCATGACCAGAGCAGTCTACTCCCCACAGAGCAGGACTGACTCATTACCAGAGCAGTCTACTCCCCACAGAGCTGGACTGACTCATTACCAGAGCAGTCTACTCCCCACAGAGCAGGACTGACTCATTACCAGAGCAAGACGAACTCATTACCAGAGCAGTCTACTCCCCACAGAGCAGGACTGACTCATTACCAGAGCAGTCTACTCCCTACAGAGCAGGACTGACTCATTACCAGAGCAGGACTGAGTCATTACCAGAGCAGTCTACTCCCCACAGAGCAGGACTGACTCATTACCAGAGCAGTCTACTCCCCACAGAGCAGGACTGGCTCATTACCAGAGCAGTCTACTCTCCACAGAGCAGGACTGACTCATTACCAGAGCAGGACTGACTCATGACCAGAGCAGTCTACTCCCCACAGAGCAGTACTGACTCATTACCAGAGCAGTCTACTCCCCACAGCGCAGGACTGACTCATTACCAGAGCAGTCTACTCCCCACAGAGCAGGACTGACTCATTACCAGAGCAGGACTGACTCATTACCAGAGAAGTCTACTCTCCAACAAGTAGGACTGACTCATTACCAGAGCAGGACTGGCTCATTACCAGAGCAGTCTACTCTCCACAGAGCAGGACTGACTCATTACCAGAGCAGGACTGACTCATGACCAGAGCACTCTACTCCCCACAGAGCAGGACTGACTCATTACCAGAGCAGTCTACTCCCCACAGAGCTGGACTGACTCATTACCAGAGCAGTCTACTCCCCACAGAGCAGGACTGACTCATTACCAGAGCAGGACTGACTCATTACCAGAGAAGTCTACTCTCCACAAAGTAGGACTGACTCATTACCAGAGCCGGACTGACTCATTACCAGAGCAGTCTACTCCCCACCACAGAGCAGGACTGATTCATTACCAGAGCAGTCTACTCCCTACAGAGCAGGACTGACTCATTACCAGAGCAGGACTGACTCATTACAAGAGCAGGACTGACTCATTACCAGAGCAGTCTACTCCCCACAGAGCAGGACTGACTCATTACCAGAGCAGTGTACTCCCCACAGAGCAGGACTGACTCCTTACCAGAGCAGTCTACTCCCCACAGAGCAGGATTAACTCATTACCAGAGCAGTCTACTCCCTACAGAGCAGGACTGACTCATTACCAGAGCAGGACTGAGTCATTACCAGAGCAGTCTACTCCCCACAGAGCAGGACTGACTCATTACCAGAGCAGTCTACTCCCCACAGAGCAGGACTGGCTCATTACCAGAGCAGTCTACTCTCCACAGAGCAGGACTGACTCATTACCAGAGCAGGACTGACTCATGACCAGAGCAGTCTACTCCCCACAGAGCAGTACTGACTCATTACCAGAGCAGTCTACTCCCCACAGCGCAGGACTGACTCATTACCAGAGCAGTCTACTCCCCACAGAGCAGGACTGACTCATTACCAGAGCAGGACTGACTCATTACCAGAGAAGTCTACTCTCCAACAAGTAGGACTGACTCATTACCAGAGCAGGACTGGCTCATTACCAGAGCAGTCTACTCTCCACAGAGCAGGACTGACTCATTACCAGAGCAGGACTGACTCATGACCAGAGCAGTCTACTCCCCACAGAGCAGGACTGACTCATTACCAGAGCAGTCTACTCCCCACAGAGCTGGACTGACTCATTACCAGAGCAGTCTACTCCCCACAGAGCAGGACTGACTCATTACCAGAGCAGGACTGACTCATTACCAGAGAAGTCTACTCTCCACAAAGTAGGACTGACTCATTACCAGAGCCGGACTGACTCATTACCAGAGCAGTCTACTCCCCACCACAGAGCAGGACTGATTCATTACCAGAGCAGTCTACTCCCTACAGAGCAGGACTGACTCATTACCAGAGCAGGACTGACTCATTACAAGAGCAGGACTGACTCATTACCAGAGCAGTCTACTCCCCACAGAGCAGGACTGACTCATTACCAGAGCAGTGTACTCCCCACAGAGCAGGACTGACTCCTTACCAGAGCAGTCTACTCCCCACAGAGCAGGATTAACTCATTACCAGAGCAGTCTACTCTCCACAGAGCAGGACTGACTCATTACCAGATCAGGACTGACTCATTACCAGAGCAGTATACTCCCCACAGAGCAGGACTGACTCATTACCAGAGCAGTCTACTCCATACAGAGCAGGACTGACTCATTACTAGAGCAGGACTGACTCATTACCAGAGCAGGACTGACTCATTACCAGGCAGTCTACTCCCCACAGAGCAGGACTGACTCATTACCAGAGCAGGACTGACTCATTACCAGAGCAGTTTACTCCCTACAGAGCAGGACTGACTCATTACCAGAGCAGGACTGACTAATTACCAGAGCAGTCTACTACCCACAGAGCAGAACTAACTCATTACCAGAGCAGAACTGACTCATTACCAGAGCAGGACTGACTCATTACCAGAGCAGTTTACTCTCTACAGAGCAGGACTGACTCATTACCAGAGCAGGACTGACTCATTACCAGGCAGTGTTCTCTCCACAGAGCAGGACTGACTCATTACCAGAGAAGTCTACGCCCCACAGAGCAGGACTGACTCATTACCAGAGCAGTCTACTCCCTACAGAGCAGGAATGACTCTTACCAGAGCAGTCTACTCGCCACAGTGCAGGACTGACTCATTACCAGAGCAGTCTACTCCCCACAGAGCAGGACTGACTCATTATCAGAGCAGGACTGACTCATTACCACAGCAATCTACTCCCCACAGAGCAGGACTGACTCATTACCAGAGCAGTCTAACCCCCACAGAGCAGGACTGACTCATTACCAGAGCAGTCTACTCCCCACAGAGCAGGACTGACTCATTACCAGAGCAGGACTGACTCATTACCAGAGAAGTCTACTCTCCACAAAGTAGGACTGACTCATTACCAGAGCAGGACTGGCTCATTACCAGAGCAGTCTACTCTCCACAGAGCAGGACTGACTCATTACCAGAGCAGGACTGACTCATGACCAGAGCAGTCTACTCCCCACAGAGCAGGACTGACTCATTACCAGAGCAGTCTATTCCCCACAGAGCTGGACTGACTCATTACCAGACCAGTCTACTCCCCACAGAGCAGGACTGACTCATTACCAGAGCAGGACTGACTCATTACCAGAGAAGTCTACTCTCCACAAAGTAGGACTGACTCATTACCAGAGCAGGACTGACTCATTACCAGAGCAGTCTACTCCCCACAGAGCAGGACTGACTCATTACCAGAGCAGTCTATTCCCCACAGAGCTGGACTGACTCATTACCAGAGCAGTCTACTCCACACAGAGCAGGACTGACTCATTACCAGAGCAGGACTGACTCATTACCAGGCAGTGTTCTCTCCACAGAGCAGGACTGACTCATTACCAGAGAAGTCTACGCCCCACAGAGCAGGACTGACTCATTACCAGAGCAGTCTACTCCCTACAGAGCAGGAATGACTCTTACCAGAGCAGTCTACTCGCCACAGTGCAGGACTGACTCATTGCAAGAGCAGGACTGACTCATTACCAGAGCAGTCTACTCCCCACAGCTCAGGACTGACTCATTACCAGAGCAGTGTACTCCCCACAGAGCAGGACTGACTCCTTACCAGAGCAGGACTGACTCATTACCAGAGCAGTATACTCCCCACAGAGCAGGACTGACTCATTACCAGAGCAGTCTACTCCCTACAGAGCAGGACTGACTCATTACTAGAGCAGGACTGACTCATTACCAGAGCAGGACTGACTCATTACCAGAGCAGTGTACTCCCCACAGAGCAGGACTGACTCCTTAGCAGAGCAGTCTACTCCCCACAGAGCAGGATTAACTCATTACCAGAGCAGTCTACTCTCCACAGAGCAGGACTGACTCATTACCAGATCAGGACTGACTCATTACCAGAGCAGTATACTCCCCACAGAGCAGGACTGACTCATTACCAGAGCAGTCTACTCCCTACAGAGCAGGACTGACTCATTACTAGAGCAGGACTGACTCATTACCAGAGCAGGACTGACTCATTACCAGGCAGTCTACTCCCCACAGAGCAGGACTGACTCATTACCAGAGCAGTCTACTCCCTACAGAGCAGGACTGACTCATTACTAGAGCAGGACTGACTCATTACCAGAGCAGGACTGACTCATTACCAGGCAGTCTACTCCCCACAGAGCAGGACTGACTCATTACCAGAGCAGGACTGACTCATTACCAGAGCAGTTTACTCCCTACAGAGCAGGACTGACTCATTACCAGAGCAGGACTGACTAATTACCAGAGCAGTCTACTACCCACAGAGCAGAACTAACTCATTACCAGAGCAGAACTGACTCATTACCAGAGCAGGACTGACTCATTACCAGAGCAGTTTACTCCCTACAGAGCAGGACTGACTCATTACCAGAGCAGGACTGACTCATTACCAGGCAGTGTTCTCTCCACAGAGCAGGACTGACTCATTACCAGAGAAGTCTACGCCCCACAGAGCAGGACTGACTCATTACCAGAGCAGTCTACTCCCTACAGAGCAGGACTGACTCATTACCAGAGAAGTCTACTCCCTACAGAGCAGGAATGACTCTTACCAGAGCAGTCTACTCGCCACAGTGCAGGACTGACTCATTACCAGAGCAGTCTACTCCCCACAGAGATGGACTGACTCATTACCAGAGCAGTCTACTCCCCACAGAGCAGGACTGACTCATTACCAGAGCAGGACTGACTCATGACCAGAGCAGTCTACTCCCCACAGAGCAGGACTGACTCATTACCAGAGCAGTCTACTCCCCACAGAGCTGGACTGACTCATTACCAGAGCAGTCTACTCCCCACAGAGCAGGACTGACTCATTACCAGAGCAAGACGAACTCATTACCAGAGCAGTCTACTCCCCACAGAGCAGGACTGACTCATTACCAGAGCAGTCTACTCCCTACAGAGCAGGACTGACTCATTACCAGAGCAGGACTGAGTCATTACCAGAGCAGTCTACTCCCCACAGAGCAGGACTGACTCATTACCAGAGCAGTCTACTCCCCACAGAGCAGGACTGGCTCATTACCAGAGCAGTCTACTCTCCACAGAGCAGGACTGACTCATTACCAGAGCAGGACTGACTCATGACCAGAGCAGTCTACTCCCCACAGAGCAGTACTGACTCATTACCAGAGCAGTCTACTCCCCACAGCGCAGGACTGACTCATTACCAGAGCAGTCTACTCCCCACAGAGCAGGACTGACTCATTACCAGAGCAGGACTGACTCATTACCAGAGAAGTCTACTCTCCAACAAGTAGGACTGACTCATTACCAGAGCAGGACTGGCTCATTACCAGAGCAGTCTACTCTCCACAGAGCAGGACTGACTCATTACCAGAGCAATACTGACTCATGACCAGAGCAGTCTACTCCCCACAGAGCAGGACTGACTCATTACCAGAGCAGTCTACTCCCCACAGAGCTGGACTGACTCATTACCAGAGCAGTCTACTCCCCACAGAGCAGGACTGACTCATTACCAGAGCAGGACTGACTCATTACCAGAGAAGTCTACTCTCCACAAAGTAGGACTGACTCATTACCAGAGCCGGACTGACTCATTACCAGAGCAGTCTACTCCCCACCACAGAGCAGGACTGATTCATTACCAGAGCAGTCTACTCCCTACAGAGCAGGACTGACTCATTACCAGAGCAGGACTGACTCATTACAAGAGCAGGACTGACTCATTACCAGAGCAGTCTACTCCCCACAGAGCAGGACTGACTCATTACCAGAGCAGTGTACTCCCCACAGAGCAGGACTGACTCCTTACCAGAGCAGTCTACTCCCCACAGAGCAGGATTAACTCATTACCAGAGCAGTCTACTCTCCACAGAGCAGGACTGACTCATTACCAGATCAGGACTGACTCATTACCAGAGCAGTATACTCCCCACAGAGCAGGACTGACTCATTACCAGAGCAGTCTACTCCCTACAGAGCAGGAATGACTCTTACCAGAGCAGTCTACTCGCCACAGTGCAGGACTGACTCATTACCAGAGCAGTCTACTCCCCACAGAGCAGGACTGACTCATTACCAGAGCAGGACTGACTCATTACCACAGCAATCTACTCCCCACAGAGCAGGACTGACTCATTACCAGAGCAGTCTAACCCCCACAGAGCAGGACTGACTCATTACCAGAGCAGTCTACTCCCCACAGAGCAGGACTGACTCATTACCAGAGCAGGACTGACTCATTACCAGAGAAGTCTACTCTCCACAAAGTAGGACTGACTCATTACCAGAGCAGGACTGGCTCATTACCAGAGCAGTCTACTCTCCACAGAGCAGGACTGACTCATTACCAGAGCAGGACTGACTCATGACCAGAGCAGTCTACTCCCCACAGAGCAGGACTGACTCATTACCAGAGCAGTCTACTCCCCACAGAGCTGGACTGACTCATTACCAGACCAGTCTACTCCCCACAGAGCAGGACTGACTCATTACCAGAGCAGGACTGACTCATTACCAGAGAAGTCTACTCTCCACAAAGTAGGACTGACTCATTACCAGAGCAGGACTGACTCATTACCAGAGCAGTCTACTCCCCACAGAGCAGGACTGACTCATTACCAGAGCAGTCTATTCCCCACAGAGCTGGACTGACTCATTACCAGAGCAGTCTACTCCCCACAGAGCAGGACTGACTCATTACCAGAGCAGGACTGACTCATTACCAGGCAGTGTTCTCTCCACAGAGCAGGACTGACTCATTACCAGAGAAGTCTACGCCCCACAGAGCAGGACTGACTCATTACCAGAGCAGTCTACTCCCTACAGAGCAGGAATGACTCTTACCAGAGCAGTCTACTCGCCACAGTGCAGGACTGACTCATTGCAAGAGCAGGACTGACTCATTACCAGAGCAGTCTACTCCCCACAGCTCAGGACTGACTCATTACCAGAGCAGTGTACTCCCCACAGAGCAGGACTGACTCCTTACCAGAGCAGGACTGACTCATTACCAGAGCAGTATACTCCCCACAGAGCAGGACTGACTCATTACCAGAGCAGTCTACTCCCTACAGAGCAGGACTGACTCATTACTAGAGCAGGACTGACTCATTACCAGAGCAGGACTGACTCATTACCAGAGCAGTGTACTCCCCACAGAGCAGGACTGACTCCTTAGCAGAGCAGTCTACTCCCCACAGAGCAGGATTAACTCATTACCAGAGCAGTCTACTCTCCACAGAGCAGGACTGACTCATTACCAGAGCAGTCTACTCCCCACAGAGCAGGACTGACTCATTACCAGAGCAGGACTGACTCATTACCAGGCAGTGTTCTCTCCACAGAGCAGGACTGACTCATTACCAGAGAAGTCTACGCCCCACAGAGCAGGACTGACTCATTACCAGAGCAGTCTACTCCCTACAGAGCAGGAATGACTCTTACCAGAGCAGTCGACTCGCCACAGTGCAGGACTGACTCATTACCAGAGCAGTCTACTCCCCACAGAGCAGGACTGACTCATTACCAGAGCAGGACTGACTCATTACCACAGCAATCTACTCCCCACAGAGCAGGACTGACTCATTACCAGAGCAGTCTAACCCCCACAGAGCAGGACTGACTCATTACCAGAGCAGTCTACTCTCCACAGAGCAGGACTGACTCATTACCAGAGCAGGACTGACTCATTACCAGAGCAGGACTGACTCATTACCAGGCAGTCTACTCCCCACAGAGCAGGACTGACTCATTACCAGAGCAGTCTACTCCCTACAGAGCAGGACTGACTCATTACTAGAGCAGGACTGACTCATTACCAGAGCAGGACTGACTCATTACCAGGCAGTCTACTCCCCACAGAGCAGGACTGACTCATTACCAGAGCAGGACTGACTCATTACCAGAGCAGTTTACTCCCTACAGAGCAGGACTGACTCATTACCAGAGCAGGACTGACTAATTACCAGAGCAGTCTACTACCCACAGAGCAGAACTAACTCATTACCAGAGCAGAACTGACTCATTACCAGAGCAGGACTGACTCATTACCAGAGCAGTTTACTCCCTACAGAGCAGGACTGACTCATTACCAGAGCAGGACTGACTCATTACCAGGCAGTGTTCTCTCCACAGAGCAGGACTGACTCATTACCAGAGAAGTCTACGCCCCACAGAGCAGGACTGACTCATTACCAGAGCAGTCTACTCCCTACAGAGCAGGACTGACTCATTACCAGAGAAGTCTACTCCCTACAGAGCAGGAATGACTCTTACCAGAGCAGTCTACTCGCCACAGTGCAGGACTGACTCATTACCAGAGCAGGACTGACTCATTACCACAGCAATCTACTCCCCACAGAGCAGGACTGACTCATTACCAGAGCAGTCTAACCCCCACAGAACAGGACTGACTCATTACCAGAGCAGTCTACTCCCCACAGAGCAGGACTGACTCATTACTAGAGCAGGACTGACTCATTACCAGAGCAGGACTACTCATTACCAGGCAGTCTACTCCCCACAGAGCAGGACTGACTCATTACCAGAGCAGGACTGACTCATTAGCAGAGCAGTCTACTCCCCACAGAGAAGGACTGACTCATTACCAGAGCAGTCTACTCTCGACAGAGCAGGACTGACTCATTACCAGAGAAGTCTACGCCACACAGAGCAGGACTGACTCATTAACCGAGCAGTCTATTCCCTACAGAGCAGGACTGACTCATTACCAGAGCCGTCTCCTCCCGAAAGAGCAGGACTGACTCATTACCAGAGCAGTCTACTCCCCACAGAGCAGGACTGACTAATTACTAGAGCAAGACTGACTCATTACCAGAGCAGGACTGACTCATTACCAGAGCTGTCTACTCCCCACAGAGCAGGACAGACTCATTACCAGAGCAGGACTGACTCATTAACAGAGCAGTCTACAATCCACAGAGCAGGACTGACTCATTACCAGAGAAGTCTACTCCCTACAGAGCAGGAATGACTCTTACCAGAGCAGTCTACTCGCCACAGTGCAGGACTGACTCATTACCAGAGCAGGACTGACTCATTCCCACAGCAATCTACTCCCCACAGAGCAGGACTGACTCATTACCAGAGCAGTTAACCCCCACAGAGCAGGACTGACTCATTACCAGAGCAGTCTACTCCCCACAGAGCAGGACTGACTCATTACTACAGCAGGACTGACTCATTACCAGAGCAGGACTGACTCATTACCAGGCAGTCTACTCCCCACAGAGCAGGACTGACTCATTACCAGAGCAGGACTGACTCATTACCAGAGCAGTCTACTCCCCACAGAGAAGGACTGACTCATTACCAGAGCAGTCTACTCTCGACAGAGCAGGACTGACTCATTACCAGAGAAGTCTACGCCACACAGAGCAGGACTGACTAATTACTAGAGCAAGACTGACTCATTACCAGAGCAGAACTGACTCATTACCAGAGCAGACTACTCCCCACAGAGCAGGAGAGACTCATTACCAGAGCAGAACTGACTCATTACCAGAGCAGGACTGACTCATTACCAGAGCAGTGTACTCCCCACAGAGCAGGACTGACTCCTTACCAGAGCAGTCTACTCCCCACAGAGCAGGACGAACTCATTACCAGAGCAGTCTACTCTCCACAGACCAAGACTGACTCATTACCAGAGCAAGACGAACTCATTACCAGAGCAGTCTACTCCCCACAGACTCATTACCAGAGCCGGACTGACTCATTACCAGAGCAGTCTACTCCCCACCACAGAGCAGGACTGATTCATTACCAGAGCAGTCTACTCCCTACAGAGCAGGACTGACTCATTACCAGAGCAGGACTGACTCATTACAAGAGCAGGACTGACTCATTACCAGAGCAGTCTACTCCCCACAGAGCAGGACTGACTCATTACCAGAGCAGTGTACTCCCCACAGAGCAGGACTGACTCCTTACCAGAGCAGTCTACTCCCCACAGAGCAGGATTAACTCATTACCAGAGCAGTCTACTCTCCACAGAGCAGGACTGACTCATTACCAGATCAGGACTGACTCATTACCAGAGCAGTATACTCCCCACAGAGCAGGACTGACTCATTAGCAGAGCAGTCTACTCCCTACAGAGCAGGACTGACTCATTACTAGAGCAGGACTGACTCATTACCAGAGCAGGACTGACTCATTACCAGAGAAGTCTACTCTCCACAAAGTAGGACTGACTCATTACCAGAGCAGGACTGGCTCATTACCAGAGCAGTCTACTCTCCACAGAGCAGGACTGACTCATTACCAGAGCAGGACTGACTCATGACCAGAGCAGTCTACTCCCCACAGAGCAGGACTGACTCATTACCAGAGCAGTCTACTCCCCACAGAGCTGGACTGACTCATTACCAGAGCAGTCTACTCCCCACAGAGCAGGACTGACTCATTACCAGAGCAGGACTGACTCATGACCAGAGCAGTCTACTCCCCACAGAGCAGGACTGACTCATTACCAGAGCAGTCTACTCCCCACAGAGCTGGACTGACTCATTACCAGAGCAGTCTACTCCCCACAGAGCAGGACTGACTCATTACCAGAGCAAGACGAACTCATTACCAGAGCAGTCTACTCCCCACAGAGCAGGACTGACTCATTACCAGAGCAGTCTACTCCCTACAGAGCAGGACTGACTCATTACCAGAGCAGGACTGAGTCATTACCAGAGCAGTCTACTCCCCACAGAGCAGGACTGACTCATTACCAGAGCAGTCTACTCCCCACAGAGCAGGACTGGCTCATTACCAGAGCAGTCTACTCTCCACAGAGCAGGACTGACTCATTACCAGAGCAGGACTGACTCATGACCAGAGCAGTCTACTCCCCACAGAGCAGTACTGACTCATTACCAGAGCAGTCTACTCCCCACAGCGCAGGACTGACTCATTACCAGAGCAGTCTACTCCCCACAGAGCAGGACTGACTCATTACCAGAGCAGGACTGACTCATTACCAGAGAAGTCTACTCTCCAACAAGTAGGACTGACTCATTACCAGAGCAGGACTGGCTCATTACCAGAGCAGTCTACTCTCCACAGAGCAGGACTGACTCATTACCAGAGCAGGACTGACTCATGACCAGAGCAGTCTACTCCCCACAGAGCAGGACTGACTCATTACCAGAGCAGTCTACTCCCCACAGAGCTGGACTGACTCATTACCAGAGCAGTCTACTCCCCACAGAGCAGGACTGACTCATTACCAGAGCAGGACTGACTCATTACCAGAGAAGTCTACTCTCCACAAAGTAGGACTGACTCATTACCAGAGCCGGACCGACTCATTACCAGAGCAGTCTACTCCCCACCACAGAGCAGGACTGATTCATTACCAGAGCAGTCTACTCCCTACAGAGCAGGACTGACTCATTACCAGAGCAGGACTGACTCATTACAAGAGCAGGACTGACTCATTACCAGAGCAGTCTACTCCCCACAGAGCAGGACTGACTCATTACCAGAGCAGTGTACTCCCCACAGAGCAGGACTGACTCCTTACCAGAGCAGTCTACTCCCCACAGAGCAGGATTAACTCATTACCAGAGCAGTCTACTCTCCACAGAGCAGGACTGACTCATTACCAGATCAGGACTGACTCATTACCAGAGCAGTATACTCCCCACAGAGCAGGACTGACTCATTACCAGAGCAGTCTACTCCCTACAGAGCAGGACTGACTCATTACTAGAGCAGGACTGACTCATTACCAGAGCAGTCTACTCCCCACAGAGCAGGACTGACTCATTACCAGAGCAGTGTACTCCCCACAGAGCAGGACTGACTCCTTACCAGAGCAGTCTACTCCCCACAGAGCAGGATTAACTCATGACCAGAGTAGTCTACTCTCCACAGAGCAGGACTGACTCATTACCAGATCAGGACTGACTCATTACCAGAGCAGTATACTCCCCACAGAGCAGGACTGACTCATTAGCAGAGCAGTCTACTCCCTACAGAGCAGGACTGACTCATTACTAGAGCAGGACTGACTCATTACCAGAGCAGGACTGACTCATTACCAGAGAAGTCTACTCTCCACAAAGTAGGACTGACTCATTACCAGAGCAGGACTGGCTCATTACCAGAGCAGTCTACTCTCCACAGAGCAGGACTGACTCATTACCAGAGCAGGACTGACTCATGACCAGAGCAGTCTACTCCCCACAGAGCAGGACTGACTCATTACCAGAGCAGTCTACTCCCCACAGAGCTGGACTGACTCATTACCAGAGCAGTCTACTCCCCACAGAGCAGGACTGACTCATTACCAGAGCAGGACTGACTCATGACCAGAGCAGTCTACTCCCCACAGAGCAGGACTGACTCATTACCAGAGCAGTCTACTCCCCACAGAGCTGGACTGACTCATTACCAGAGCAGTCTACTCCCCACAGAGCAGGACTGACTCATTACCAGAGCAAGACGAACTCATTACCAGAGCAGTCTACTCCCCACAGAGCAGGACTGACTCATTACCAGAGCAGTCTACTCCCTACAGAGCAGGACTGACTCATTACCAGAGCAGGACTGAGTCATTACCAGAGCAGTCTACTCCCCACAGAGCAGGACTGACTCATTACCAGAGCAGTCTACTCCCCACAGAGCAGGACTGGCTCATTACCAGAGCAGTCTACTCTCCACAGAGCAGGACTGACTCATTACCAGAGCAGGACTGACTCATGACCAGAGCAGTCTACTCCCCACAGAGCAGTACTGACTCATTACCAGAGCAGTCTACTCCCCACAGCGCAGGACTGACTCATTACCAGAGCAGTCTACTCCCCACGGAGCAGGACTGACTCATTACCAGAGCAGGACTGACTCATTACCAGAGAAGTCTACTCTCCAACAAGTAGGACTGACTCATTACCAGAGCAGGACTGGCTCATTACCAGAGCAGTCTACTCTCCACAGAGCAGGACTGACTCATTACCAGAGCAGGACTGACTCATGACCAGAGCAGTCTACTCCCCACAGAGCAGGACTGACTCATTACCAGAGCAGTCTACTCCCCACAGAGCTGGACTGACTCATTACCAGAGCAGTCTAGTCCCCACAGTGCAGGACTGACTCATTACCAGAGCAGGACTGACTCATTACCAGAGAAGTCTACTCTCCACAAAGTAGGACTGACTCATTACCAGAGCCGGACTGACTCATTACCAGAGCAGTCTACTCCCCACCACAGAGCAGGACTGATTCATTACCAGAGCAGTCTACTCCCTACAGAGCAGGACTGACTCATTACCAGAGCAGGACTGACTCATTACAAGAGCAGGACTGACTCATTACCAGAGCAGTCTACTCCCCACAGAGCAGGACTGACTCATTACCAGAGCAGTGTACTCCCCACAGAGCAGGACTGACTCCTTACCAGAGCAGTCTACTCCCCACAGAGCAGGATTAACTCATTACCAGAGCAGTCTACTCTCCACAGAGCAGGACTGACTCATTACCAGATCAGGACTGACTCATTACCAGAGCAGTATACTCCCCACAGAGCAGGACTGACTCATTACCAGAGCAGTCTACTCCCTACAGAGCAGGACTGACTCATTACTAGAGCAGGACTGACTCATTACCAGAGCAGGACTGACTCATTACCAGGCAGTCTACTCCCCACAGAGCAGGACTGACTCATTACCAGAGCAGGACTGACTCATTACCAGAGCAGTTTACTCCCTACAGAGCAGGACTGACTCATTACCAGAGCAGGACTGACTAATTACCAGAGCAGTCTACTACCCACAGAGCAGAACTAACTCATTACCAGAGCAGAACTGACTCATTACCAGAGCAGGACTGACTCATTACCAGAGCAGTTTACTCCCTACAGAGCAGGACTGACTCATTACCAGAGCAGGACTGACTCATTACCAGGCAGTGTTCTCTCCACAGAGCAGGACTGACTCATTACCAGAGAAGTCTACGCCCCACAGAGCAGGACTGACTCATTACCAGAGCAGTCTACTCCCTACAGAGCAGGAATGACTCTTACCAGAGCAGTCTACTCGCCACAGTGCAGGACTGACTCATTACCAGAGCAGTCTACTCCCCACAGAGCAGGACTGACTCATTACCAGAGCAGGACTGACTCATTACCACAGCAATCTACTCCCCACAGAGCAGGACTGACTCATTACCAGAGCAGTCTAACCCCCACAGAGCAGGACTGACTCATTACCAGAGCAGTCTACTCCCCACAGAGCAGGACTGACTCATTACCAGAGCAGGACTGACTCATTACCAGAGAAGTCTACTCTCCACAAAGTAGGACTGACTCATTACCAGAGCAGGACTGGCTCATTACCAGAGCAGTCTACTCTCCACAGAGCAGGACTGACTCATTACCAGAGCAGGACTGACTCATGACCAGAGCAGTCTACTCCCCACAGAGCAGGACTGACTCATTACCAGAGCAGTCTATTCCCCACAGAGCTGGACTGACTCATTACCAGACCAGTCTACTCCCCACAGAGCAGGACTGACTCATTACCAGAGCAAGACTGACTCATTACCAGAGAAGTCTACTCTCCACAAAGTAGGACTGACTCATTACCAGAGCAGGACTGACTCATTACCAGAGCAGTCTACTCCCCACAGAGCAGGACTGACTCATTACCAGAGCAGTCTATTCCCCACAGAGCTGGACTGACTCATTACCAGAGCAGTCTACTCCCCACAGAGCAGGACTGACTCATTACCAGAGCAGGACTGACTCATTACCAGAGAAGTCTACTCTCCACAGAGCAGGACTGATTCATTACCAGAGCAGTCTACTCCCTACAGAGCAGGACTGACTCATTACCAGAGCAGGACTGACTCATTGCAAGAGCAGGACTGACTCATTACCAGAGCAGTCTACTCCCCACAGCTCAGGACTGACTCATTACCAGAGCAGTGTACTCCCCACAGAGCAGGACTGACTCCTTACCAGAGCAGGACTGACTCATTACCAGAGCAGTGTACTCCCCACAGAGCAGGACTGACTCCTTAGCAGAGCAGTCTACTCCCCACAGAGCAGGATTAACTCATTACCAGAGCAGTCTACTCTCCACAGAGCAGGACTGACTCATTACCAGAGCAGTCTACTCCCCACAGAGCAGGACTGACTCATTACCAGAGCAGGACTGACTCATTACCAGGCAGTGTTCTCTCCACAGAGCAGGACTGACTCATTACCAGAGAAGTCTACGCCCCACAGAGCAGGACTGACTCATTACCAGAGCAGTCTACTCCCTACAGAGCAGGAATGACTCTTACCAGAGCAGTCTACTCGCCACAGTGCAGGACTGACTCATTACCAGAGCAGTCTACTCCCCACAGAGCAGGACTGACTCATTACCAGAGCAGGACTGACTCATTACCACAGCAATCTACTCCCCACAGAGCAGGACTGACTCATTACCAGAGCAGTCTAACCCCCACAGAGCAGGACTGACTCATTACCAGAGCAGTCTACTCCCCACAGAGCAGGACTGACTCATTACCAGAGCAGGACTGACTCATTACCAGAGAAGTCTACTCTCCACAAAGTAGGACTGACTCATTACCAGAGCAGGACTGGCTCATTACCAGAGCAGTCTACTCTCCACAGAGCAGGACTGACTCATTACCAGAGCAGGACTGACTCATGACCAGAGCAGTCTACTCCCCACAGAGCAGGACTGACTCATTACCAGAGCAGTCTATTCCCCACAGAGCTGGACTGACTCATTACCAGAGCAGTCTACTCCCCACAGAGCAGGACTGACTCATTACCAGAGCAGGACTGACTCATTACCAGAGCAGTCTACTCCCCTCCACAGAGCAGGACTGATTCATTACCAGAGCAGTCTACTCACTACAGAGCAGGCCTTACTCATTACCAGAGCAGGACTGACTCATTACAAGAGCAGGACTGACTCATTACCAGAGCAGTCTACTCCCCACAGCTCAGGACTGACTCATTACCAGAGCAGTGTACTCCCCACAGAGCAGGACTGACTCCTTACCAGAGCAGGACTGACTCATTACCAGAGCAGTATACTCCCCACAGAGCAGGACTGACTCATTACCAGAGCAGTCTACTCCCTACAGAGCAGGACTGACTCATTACTAGAGCAGGACTGACTCATTACCAGAGCAGGACTGACTCATTACCAGAGCAGTGTACTCCCCACAGAGCAGGACTGACTCCTTAGCAGAGCAGTCTACTCCCCACAGAGCAGGATTAACTCATTACCAGAGCAGTCTACTCTCCACAGAGCAGGACTGACTCATTACCAGATCAGGACTGACTCATTACCAGAGCAGTATACTCCCCACAGAGCAGGACTGACTCATTACCAGAGCAGTCTACTCCCTACAGAGCAGGACTGACTCATTACTAGAGCAGGACTGACTCATTACCAGAGCAGGACTGACTCATTACCAGGCAGTCTACTCCCCACAGAGCAGGACTGACTCATTACCAGAGCAGTCTACTCCCTACAGAGCAGGACTGACTCATTACTAGAGCAGGACTGACTCATTACCAGAGCAGGACTGACTCATTACCAGGCAGTCTACTCCCCACAGAGCAGGACTGACTCATTACCAGAGCAGGACTGACTCATTACCAGAGCAGTTTACTCCCTACAGAGCAGGACTGACTCATTACCAGAGCAGGACTGACTAATTACCAGAGCAGTCTACTACCCACAGAGCAGAACTAACTCATTACCAGAGCAGAACTGACTCATTACCAGAGCAGGACTGACTCATTACCAGAGCAGTTTACTCCCTACAGAGCAGGACTGACTCATTACCAGAGCAGGACTGACTCATTACCAGGCAGTGTTCTCTCCACAGAGCAGGACTGACTCATTACCAGAGAAGTCTACGCCCCACAGAGCAGGACTGACATTACCAGAGCAGTCTACTCCCTACAGAGCAGGACTGACTCATTACCAGAGAAGTCTACTCCCTACAGAGCAGGAATGACTCTTACCAGAGCAGTCTACTCCCCACAGAGCAGGACTGACTCATTACCAGAGCAGTCTATTCCCCACAGAGCTGGACTGACTCATTACCAGAGCAGTCTACTCCCCACAGAGCAGGACTGACTCATTACCAGAGCAGGACTGACTCATTACCAGAGCAGTCTACTCCCCTCCACAGAGCAGGACTGATTCATTACCAGAGCAGTCTACTCACTACAGAGCAGGACTGACTCATTACCAGAGCAGGACTGACTCATTACAAGAGCAGGACTGACTCATTACCAGAGCAGTCTACTCCCCACAGCTCAGGACTGACTCATTACCAGAGCAGTGTACTCCCCACAGAGCAGGACTGACTCCTTACCAGAGCAGGACTGACTCATTACCAGAGCAGTATACTCCCCACAGAGCAGGACTGACTCATTACCAGAGCAGTCTACTCCCTACAGAGCAGGACTGACTCATTACTAGAGCAGGACTGACTCATTACCAGAGCAGGACTGACTCATTACCAGAGCAGTGTACTCCCCACAGAGCAGGACTGACTCCTTAGCAGAGCAGTATACTCCCCACAGAGCAGGATTAACTCATTACCAGAGCAGTCTACTCTCCACAGAGCAGGACTGACTCATTACCAGATCAGGACTGACTCATTACCAGAGCAGTATACTCCCCACAGAGCAGGACTGACTCATTACCAGAGCAGTCTACTCCCTACAGAGCAGGACTGACTCATTACTAGAGCAGGACTGACTCATTACCAGAGCAGGACTGACTCATTACCAGGCAGTCTACTCCCCACAGAGCAGGACTGACTCATTACCAGAGCAGTCTACTCCCTACAGAGCAGGACTGACTCATTACTAGAGCAGGACTGACTCATTACCAGAGCAGGACTGACTCATTACCAGGCAGTCTACTCCCCACAGAGCAGGACTGACTCATTACCAGAGCAGGACTGACTCATTACCAGAGCAGTTTACTCCCTACAGAGCAGGACTGACTCATTACCAGAGCAGGACTGACTAATTACCAGAGCAGTCTACTACCCACAGAGCAGAACTAAATCATTACCAGAGCAGAACTGACTCATTACCAGAGCAGGACTGACTCATTACCAGAGCAGTTTACTCCCTACAGAGCAGGACTGACTCATTACCAGAGCAGGACTGACTCATTACCAGGCAGTGTTCTCTCCACAGAGCAGGACTGACTCATTACCAGAGAAGTCTACGCCCCACAGAGCAGGACTGACATTACCAGAGCAGTCTACTCCCTACAGAGCAGGACTGACTCATTACCAGAGAAGTCTACTCCCTACAGAGCAGGAATGACTCTTACCAGAGCAGTCTACTCCCCACAGAGCAGGACTGACTCATTACCAGAGCAGTCTATTCCCCACAGAGCTGGACTGACTCATTACCAGAGCAGTCTACTCCCCACAGAGCAGGACTGACTCATTACCAGAGCAGGACTGACTCATTACCAGAGCAGTCTACTCCCCTCCACAGAGCAGGACTGATTCATTACCAGAGCAGTCTACTCACTACAGAGCAGGACTGACTCATTACCAGAGCAGGACTGACTCATTACAAGAGCAGGACTGACTCATTACCAGAGCAGTCTACTCCCCACAGCTCAGGACTGACTCATTACCAGAGCAGTGTACTCCCCACAGAGCAGGACTGACTCCTTACCAGAGCAGGACTGACTCATTACCAGAGCAGTATACTCCCCACAGAGCAGGACTGACTCATTACCAGAGCAGTCTACTCCCTACAGAGCAGGACTGACTCATTACTAGAGCAGGACTGACTCATTACCAGAGCAGGACTGACTCATTACCAGAGCAGTGTACTCCCCACAGAGCAGGACTGACTCCTTAGCAGAGCAGTCTACTCCCCACAGAGCAGGATTAACTCATTACCAGAGCAGTCTACTCTCCACAGAGCAGGACTGACTCATTACCAGATCAGGACTGACTCATTACCAGAGCAGTATACTCCCCACAGAGCAGGACTGACTCATTACCAGAGCAGTCTACTCCTTACAGAGCAGGACTGACTCATTACTAGAGCAGGACTGACTCATTACCAGAGCAGGACTGACTCATTACCAGGCAGTCTACTCCCCACAGAGCAGGACTGACTCATTACCAGAGCAGTCTACTCCCTACAGAGCAGGACTGACTCATTACTAGAGCAGGACTGACTCATTACCAGAGCAGGACTGACTCATTACCAGGCAGTCTACTCCCCACAGAGCAGGACTGACTCATTACCAGAGCAGGACTGACTCATTACCAGAGCAGTTTACTCCCTACAGAGCAGGACTGACTCATTACCAGAGCAGGACTGACTAATTACCAGAGCAGTCTACTACCCACAGAGCAGAACTAACTCATTACCAGAGCAGAACTGACTCATTACCAGAGCAGGACTGACTCATTACCAGAGCAGTTTACTCCCTACAGAGCAGGACTGACTCATTACCAGAGCAGGACTGACTCATTACCAGGCAGTGTTCTCTCCACAGAGCAGGACTGACTCATTACCAGAGAAGTCTACGCCCCACAGAGCAGGACTGACATTACCAGAGCAGTCTACTCCCTACAGAGCAGGACTGACTCATTACCAGAGAAGTCTACTCCCTACAGAGCAGGAATGACTCTTACCAGAGCAGTCTACTCGCCACAGTGCAGGACTGACTCATTACCAGAGCAGTCTACTCCCCACAGAGCAGGACTGACTCATTACCAGAGCAGGACTGACTCATTACCACAGCAATCTACTCCCCACAGAGCAGGACTGACTCATTACCAGAGCAGTCTAACCCCCACAGAGCAGGACTGACTCATTACCAGAGCAGTCTACTCCCCACAGAGCAGGACTGACTCATTACTAGAGCAGGACTGACTCATTACCAGAGCAGGACTGACTCATTGCCAGGCAGTCTACTCCCCACAGAGCAGGACTGACTCATTACCAGAGCAGGACTGACTCATTACCAGAGCAGTCTACTCCCCACAGAGAAGGACTGACTCATTACCAGAGCAGTCTACTCTCGACAGAGCAGGACTGACTCATTACCAGAGAAGTCTACGCCACACAGAGCAGGACTGACTCATTAACCGAGCAGTCTATTCCCTACAGAGCAGGACTGACTCATTACCAGAGCCGTCTCCTCCAGAAAGAGCAGGACTGACTCATTACCAGAGCAGTCTACTCCCCACAGAGCAGGACTGACTAATTACTAGAGCAAGACTGACTCATTACCAGAGCAGGACTGACTCATTACCAGAGCTGTCTACTCCCCACAGAGCAGGACAGACTCATTACCAGAGCAGGACTGACTCATTAACAGAGCAGTCTACAATCCACAGAGCAGGACTGACTCATTACCAGAGCACAACTGACTCATTACCAGAGCAGACTACTCCCCACAGAGCAGGAGAGACTCATTACCAGAGCAGAACTGACTCATTACCAGAGCAGGACTGACTCATTACCAGAGCAGTGTACTCCCCACAGAGCAGGACTGACTCCTTACCAGAGCAGTCTACTCCCCACAGAGCAGGACGAACTCATTACCAGAGCAGTCTACTCTCCACAGACCAAGACTGACTCATTACCAGAGCAAGACGAACTCATTACCAGAGCAGTCTACTCCCCACAGAGCAGGACTGACTCATTACCAGAGCAGTCTACTCCCTACAGAGCAGGACTGACTTATTACCAGAGCAGGACTGACTCATTGCCAGGCAGTCTACTCCCCACAGAGCAGGACTGACTCATTACCAGAGCAGGACTGACTCATTACCAGAGCAGTCTACTCCCCACAGAGAAGGACTGACTCATTACCAGAGCAGTCTACTCTCGACAGAGCAGGACTGACTCATTACCAGAGAAGTCTACGCCACACAGAGCAGGACTGACTCATTAACCGAGCAGTCTATTCCCTACAGAGCAGGACTGACTCATTACCAGAGCCGTCTCCTCCAGAAAGAGCAGGACTGACTCATTACCAGAGCAGTCTACTCCCCACAGAGCAGGACTGACTAATTACTAGAGCAAGACTGACTCATTACCAGAGCAGGACTGACTCATTACCAGAGCTGTCTACTCCCCACAGAGCAGGACAGACTCATTACCAGAGCAGGACTGACTCATTAACAGAGCAGTCTACAATCCTCAGAGCAGGACTGACTCATTACCAGAGCACAACTGACTCATTACCAGAGCAGACTACTCCCCACAGAGCAGGAGAGACTCATTACCAGAGCAGAACTGACTCATTACCAGAGCAGGACTGACTCATTACCAGAGCAGTGTACTCCCCACAGAGCAGGACTGACTCCTTACCAGAGCAGTCTACTCCCCACAGAGCAGGACGAACTCATTACCAGAGCAGTCTACTCTCCACAGACCAAGACTGACTCATTACCAGAGCAAGACGAACTCATTACCAGAGCAGTCTACTCCCCACAGAGCAGGACTGACTCATTACCAGAGCAGTCTACTCCCTACAGAGCAGGACTGACTTATTACCAGAGCAGGACTGAGTCATTACCAGAGCAGTCTACTCCCCACAGAGCAGGACTGACTCATTACCAGAGCAGTCTACTCCCCACAGAGCAGGACTGACTCATTACCAGAGCAGGACTGACTCATGACCAGAGCAGTCTACTACCCACAGAGCAGGACTGACTCATTACCAGAGCAGTCTACTCCCCACAGAGCAGGACTGACTCATTACCAGAGCAGTCTACTCCCCACAGAGCAGGACTGACTCATTACCAGAGCAGGACTGACTCATTACCAGAGCAGTTTACTCCCTACAGAGCAGGACTGACTCATTACCAGAGCAGGACTGACTAATTACCAGAGCAGTCTACTACCCACAGAGCAGAACTAACTCATTACCAGAGCAGAACTGACTCATTACCAGAGCAGGACTGACTCATTACCAGAGCAGTTTACTCCCTACAGAGCAGGACTGACTCATTACCAGAGCAGGACTGACTCATTACCAGGCAGTGTTCTCTCCACAGAGCAGGACTGACTCATTACCAGAGAAGTCTACGCCCCACAGAGCAGGACTGACTCATTACCAGAGCAGTCTACTCCCTACAGAGCAGGACTGACTCATTACCAGAGAAGTCTACTCCCTACAGAGCAGGAATGACTCTTACCAGAGCAGTCTACTCGCCACAGTGCAGGACTGACTCATTACCAGAGCAGTCTACTCCCCACAGAGCAGGACTGACTCATTACCAGAGCAGGACTGACTCATTACCACAGCAATCTACTCCCCACAGAGCAGGACTGACTCATTACCAGAGCAGTCTAACCCCCACAGAGCAGGACTGACTCATTACCAGAGCAGTCTACTCCCCACAGAGCAGGACTGACTCATTACTAGAGCAGGACTGACTCATTACCAGAGCAGGACTGACTCATTACCAGGCAGTCTACTCCCCACAGAGCAGGACTGACTCATTACCAGAGCAGGACTGACTCATTACCAGAGCAGTCTACTCTCGACAGAGCAGGACTGACTCATTACCAGAGAAGTCTACGCCACACAGAGCAGGACTGACTCATTAACCGAGCAGTCTATTCCCTACAGAGCAGGACTGACTCATTTCCAGAGCCGTCTCCTCCCGAAAGAGCAGGACTGACTCATTACCAGAGCAGTCTACTCCCCACAGAGCAGGACTGACTAATTACTAGAGCAAGACTGACTCATTACCAGAGCAGGACTGACTCATTACCAGAGCTGTCTACTCCCCACAGAGCAGGACAGACTCATTACCAGAGCAGGACTGACTCATTAACAGAGCAGTCTACAATCCACAGAGCAGGACTGACTCATTACCAGAGCACAACTGACTCATTACCAGAGCAGACTACTCCCCACAGAGCAAGAGAGACTCATTACCAGAGCTGAACTGACTCATTACCAGAGCAGGACTGACTCATTACCAGAGCAGTGTACTCCCCACAGAGCAGGACTGACTCCTTACCAGAGCAGTCTACTCCCCACAGAGCAGGACGAACTCATTACCAGAGCAGTCTACTCTCCACAGACCAATACTGACTCATTACCAGAGCAAGACGAACTCATTACCAGAGCAGTCTACTCCCCACAGAGCAGGACTGACTCATTACCAGAGCAGTCTACTCCCTACAGAGCAGGACTGACTCATTACCAGAGCAGTCTACTCCCCACAGAGCAGGACTGACTCATTACCAGAGCAGGACTGACTCATGACCAGAGCAGTCTACTCCCCACAGAGCAGGACTGACTCATTACCAGAGCAGTCTACTCCCCACAGAGCAGGACTGACTCATTACCAGAGCAGTCTACTCCCCACAGAGCAGGACTGACTCATTACCAGAGCAGGACTGACTCATTACCAGAGAAGTCTACTCTCCACAAAGTAGGACTGACTCATTACCAGAGCAGGACTGGCTCATTACCAGAGCAGTCTACTCTCCACAGAGCAGGACTGACTCATTACCAGAGCAGGACTGACTCATGACCAGAGCAGTCTACTCCCCACAGAGCAGGACTGACTCATTACCAGAGCAGTCTACTCCCCACAGAGCTGGACTGACTCATTACCAGAGCAGTCTACTCCCCACAGAGCAGGACTGACTCATTACCAGAGCAGGACTGACTCATTACCAGAGAAGTCTACTCTCCACAAAGTAGGACTGACTCATTACCAGAGCAGGACTGACTCATTACCAGAGCAGTCTACTCCCCTCCACAGAGCAGGACTGATTCATTACCAGAGCAGTCTACTCCCTACAGAGCAGGACTGACTCATTACCAGAGCAGGACTGACTCATTACAAGAGCAGGACTGACTCATTACCAGAGCAGTCTAACCCCCACAGAGCAGGACTGACTCATTACCAGAGCTGTCTACTCCCCACAGAGCAGGACAGACTCATTACCAGAGCTGGACTGACTCATTAACAGAGCAGTCTACAATCCACAGAGCAGGACTGACTCATTACCAGAGCACAACTGACTCATTACCAGAGCAGACTACTCCCCACAGAGCAGGACGAACTCATTACCAGAGCAGTCTACTCTCCACAGACCAAGACTGACTCATTACCAGAGCAAGACGAACTCATTACCAGAGCAGTCTACTCCCCACAGAGCAGGACTGACTCATTACCAGAGCAGTCTACTCCCTACAGAGCAGGACTGACTTATTACCAGAGCAGGACTGAGTCATTACCAGAGCAGTCTACTCCCCACAGAGCAGGACTGACTCATTACCAGAGCAGTCTACTCCCCACAGAGCAGGACTGACTCATTACCAGAGCAGGACTGACTCATGACCAGAGCAGTCTACTCCCCACAGAGCAGGACTGACTCATTACCAGAGCAGTCTACTCCCCACAGAGCAGGACTGACTCATTACCAGAGCAGTCTACTCCCCACAGAGCAGGACTGACTCATTACCAGAGCAGGACTGACTCATTACCAGAGAAGTCTACTCTCCACAAAGTAGGACTGACTCATTACCAGAGCAGGACTGGCTCATTACCAGAGCAGTCTACTCTCCACAGAGCAGGACTGACTCATTACCAGAGCAGGACTGACTCATGACCAGAGCAGTCTACTCCCCACAGAGCAGGACTGACTCATTACCAGAGCAGTCTACTCCCCACAGAGCTGGACTGACTCATTACCAGAGCAGTCTACTCCCCACAGAGCAGGACTGACTCATTACCAGAGCAGGACTGACTCATTACCAGAGAAGTCTACGCCCCACAGAGCAGGACTGACATTACCAGAGCAGTCTACTCCCTACAGAGCAGGACTGACTCATTACCAGAGAAGTCTACTCCCTACAGAGCAGGAATGACTCTTACCAGAGCAGTCTACTCCCCACAGAGCAGGACTGACTCATTACCAGAGCAGTCTATTCCCCACAGAGCTGGACTGACTCATTACCAGAGCAGTCTACTCCCCACAGAGCAGGACTGACTCATTACCAGAGCAGGACTGACTCATTACCAGAGCAGTCTACTCCCCTCCACAGAGCAGGACTGATTCATTACCAGAGCAGTCTACTCACTACAGAGCAGGACTGACTCATTACCAGAGCAGGACTGACTCATTACAAGAGCAGGACTGACTCATTACCAGAGCAGTCTACTCCCCACAGCTCAGGACTGACTCATTACCAGAGCAGTGTACTCCCCACAGAGCAGGACTGACTCCTTACCAGAGCAGGACTGACTCATTACCAGAGCAGTATACTCCCCACAGAGCAGGACTGACTCATTACCAGAGCAGTCTACTCCCTACAGAGCAGGACTGACTCATTACTAGAGCAGGACTGACTCATTACCAGAGCAGGACTGACTCATTACCAGAGCAGTGTACTCCCCACAGAGCAGGACTGACTCCTTAGCAGAGCAGTCTACTCCCCACAGAGCAGGATTAACTCATTACCAGAGCAGTCTACTCTCCACAGAGCAGGACTGACTCATTACCAGATCAGGACTGACTCATTACCAGAGCAGTATACTCCCTACAGATCAGGACTGACTCATTACCAGAGCAGTCTACTCCCTACAGAGCAGGACTGACTCATTACTAGAGCAGGACTGACTCATTACCAGAGCAGGACTGACTCATTACCAGGCAGTCTACTCCCCACAGAGCAGGACTGACTCATTACCAGAGCAGTCTACTCCCTACAGAGCAGGACTGACTCATTACTAAAACAGGACTGACTCATTACCAGAGCAGGACTGACTCATTACCAGGCAGTCTACTCCCCACAGAGCAGGACTGACTCATTACCAGAGCAGGACTGACTCATTACCAGAGCAGTTTACTCCCTACAGAGCAGGACTGACTCATTACTAGAGCAGGACTGACTCATTACCAGAGCAGGACTGACTCATTACCAGGCAGTCTACTCCCCACAGAGCAGGACTGACTCATTACCAGAGCAGGACTGACTCATTACCAGAGCAGTTTACTCCCTACAGAGCAGGACTGACTCATTACCAGAGCAGGACTGACTCATTACCAGAGAAGTCTACTCCCTACAGAGCAGGAATGACTCTTACCAGAGCAGTCTACTCCCCACAGAGCAGGACTGACTCATTACCAGAGCAGTCTATTCCCCACAGAGCTGGACTGACTCATTACCAGAGCAGTCTACTCCCCACAGAGCAGGACTGACTCATTACCAGAGCAGGACTGACTCATTACCAGAGCAGTCTACTCCCCTCCACAGAGCAGGACTGATTCATTACCAGAGCAGTCTACTCACTACAGAGCAGGACTGACTCATTACCAGAGCAGGACTGACTCATTACAAGAGCAGGACTGACTCATTACCAGAGCAGTCTACTCCCCACAGCTCAGGACTGACTCATTACCAGAGCAGTGTACTCCCCACAGAGCAGGACTGACTCCTTACCAGAGCAGGACTGACTCATTACCAGAGCAGTATACTCCCCACAGAGCAGGACTGACTCATTACCAGAGCAGTCTACTCCCTACAGAGCAGGACTGACTCATTACTAGAGCAGGACTGACTCATTACCAGAGCAGGACTGACTCATTACCAGAGCAGTGTACTCCCCACAGAGCAGGACTGACTCCTTAGCAGAGCAGTCTACTCCCCACAGAGCAGGATTAACTCATTACCAGAGCAGTCTACTCTCCACAGAGCAGGACTGACTCATTACCAGATCAGGACTGACTCATTACCAGAGCAGTATACTCCCTACAGATCAGGACTGACTCATTACCAGAGCAGTCTACTCCCTACAGAGCAGGACTGACTCATTACTAGAGCAGGACTGACTCATTACCAGAGCAGGACTGACTCATTACCAGGCAGTCTACTCCCCACAGAGCAGGACTGACTCATTACCAGAGCAGTCTACTCCCTACAGAGCAGGACTGACTCATTACTAAAACAGGACTGACTCATTACCAGAGCAGGACTGACTCATTACCAGGCAGTCTACTCCCCACAGAGCAGGACTGACTCATTACCAGAGCAGGACTGACTCATTACCAGAGCAGTTTACTCCCTACAGAGCAGGACTGACTCATTACTAGAGCAGGACTGACTCATTACCAGAGCAGGACTGACTCATTACCAGGCAGTCTACTCCCCACAGAGCAGGACTGACTCATTACCAGAGCAGGACTGACTCATTACCAGAGCAGTTTACTCCCTACAGAGCAGGACTGACTCATTACCAGAGCAGGACTGACTAATTACCAGAGCAGTCTACTACCCACAGAGCAGAACTAACTCATTACCAGAGCAGAACTGACTCATTACCAGAGCAGGACTGACTCATTACCAGAGCAGTTTACTCCCTACAGAGCAGGACTGACTCATTACCAGAGCAGGACTGACTCATTACCAGGCAGTGTTCTCTCCACAGAGCAGGACTGACTCATTACCAGAGAAGTCTACGCCCCACAGAGCAGGACTGACATTACCAGAGCAGTCTACTCCCTACAGAGCAGGACTGACTCATTACCAGAGAAGTCTACTCCCTACAGAGCAGGAATGACTCTTACCAGAGCAGTCTACTCGCCACAGTGCAGGACTGACTCATTACCAGAGCAGTCTACTCCATACAGAGCAGGACTGACTCATTACCAGAGCAGGACTGACTCATTACCACAGCAATCTACTCCCCACAGAGCAGGACTGACTCATTACCAGAGCAGTCTAACCCCCACAGAGCAGGACTGACTCATTACCAGAGCAGTCTACTCCCCACAGAGCAGGACTGTCTCATTACTAGAGCAGGACTGACTCATTACCAGAGCAGGACTGACTCATTGCCAGGCAGTGTACTCCCCACAGAGCAGGACTGACTCATTACCAGAGCAGGACTGACTCATTACCAGAGCAGTCTACTCCCCACAGAGAAGGACTGACTCATTACCAGAGCAGTCTACTCTCGACAGAGCAGGACTGACTCATTACCAGAGAAGTCTACGCCACACAGAGCAGGACTGACTCATTAACCGAGCAGTCTATTCCCTACAGAGCAGGACTGACTCATTACCAGAGCCGTCTCCTCCCGAAAGAGCAGGACTGACTCATTACCAGAGCAGTCTACTCCCCACAGAGCAGGACTGACTAATTACTAGAGCAAGACTGACTCATTACCAGAGCAGGACTGACTCATTACCAGAGCTGTCTACTCCCCACAGAGCAGGACAGACTCATTACCAGAGCAGGACTGACTCATTAACAGAGCAGTCTACAATCCACAGAGCAGGACTGACTCATTACCAGAGCACAACTGACTCATTACCAGAGCAGACTACTCCCCACAGAGCAGGAGAGACTCATTACCAGAGCAGAACTGACTCATTACCAGAGCAGGACTGACTCATTACCAGAGCAGTGTACTCCCCACAGAGCAGGACTGACTCCTTACCAGAGCAGTCTACTCCCCACAGAGCAGGACGAACTCATTACCAGAGCAGTCTACTCTCCACAGACCAAGACTGACTCATTACCAGAGCAAGACGAACTCATTACCAGAGCAGTCTACTCCCCACAGAGCAGGACTGACTCATTACCAGAGCAGTCTACTCCCTACAGAGCAGGACTGACTTATTACCAGAGCAGGACTGAGTCATTACCAGAGAAGTCTACTCCCCACAGAGCAGGACTGACTCATTACCAGAGCAGTCTACTCCCCACAGAGCAGGACTGACTCATTACCAGAGCAGGACTGACTCATGACCAGAGCAGTCTACTACCCACAGAGCAGGACTGACTCATTACCAGAGCAGTCTACTCCCCACAGAGCAGGACTGACTCATTACCAGAGCAGTCTACTCCCCACAGAGCAGGACTGACTCATTACCAGAGCAGGACTGACTCATTACCAGAGCAGTTTACTCCCTACAGAGCAGGACTGACTCATTACCAGAGCAGGACTGACTAATTACCAGAGCAGTCTACTACCCACAGAGCAGAACTAACTCATTACCAGAGCAGAACTGACTCATTACCAGAGCAGGACTGACTCATTACCAGAGCAGTTTACTCCCTACAGAGCAGGACTGACTCATTACCAGAGCAGGACTGACTCATTACCAGGCAGTGTTCTCTCCACAGAGCAGGACTGACTCATTACCAGAGAAGTCTACGCCCCACAGAGCAGGACTGACTCATTACCAGAGCAGTCTACTCCCTACAGAGCAGGACTGACTCATTACCAGAGAAGTCTACTCCCTACAGAGCAGGAATGACTCTTACCAGAGCAGTCTACTCGCCACAGTGCAGGACTGACTCATTACCAGAGCAGTCTACTCCCCACAGAGCAGGACTGACTCATTACCAGAGCAGGACTGACTCATTACCACAGCAATCTACTCCCCACAGAGCAGGACTGACTCATTACCAGAGCAGTCTAACCCCCACAGAGCAGGACTGACTCATTACCAGAGCAGTCTACTCCCCACAGAGCAGGACTGACTCATTACTAGAGCAGGACTGACTCATTACCAGAGCAGGACTGACTCATTACCAGGCAGTCTACTCCCCACAGAGCAGGACTGACTCATTACCAGAGCAGGACTGACTCATTACCAGAGCAGTCTACTCCCCACAGAGAAGGACTGACTCATTACCAGAGCAGTCTACTCTCGACAGAGCAGGACTGACTCATTACCAGAGAAGTCTACGCCACACAGAGCAGGACTGACTCATTAACCGAGCAGTCTATTCCCTACAGAGCAGGACTGACTCATTACCAGAGCCGTCTCCTCCCGAAAGAGCAGGACTGACTCATTACCAGAGCAGTCTACTCCCCACAGAGCAGGACTGACTAATTACTAGAGCAAGACTGACTCATTACCAGAGCAGGACTGACTCATTACCAGAGCTGTCTACTCCCCACAGAGCAGGACAGACTCATTACCAGAGCAGGACTGACTCATTAACCGAGCAGACTACTCCCCACAGAGCAAGAGAGACTCATTACCAGAGCAGAACTGACTCATTACCAGAGCAGGACTGACTCATTACCAGAGCAGTGTACTCCCCACAGAGCAGGACTGACTCCTTACCAGAGCAGTCTACTCCCCACAGAGCAGGACGAACTCATTACCAGAGCAGTCTACTCTCCACAGACCAAGACTGACTCATTACCAGAGCAAGACGAACTCATTACCAGAGCAGTCTACTCCCCACAGAGCAGGACTGACTCATTACCAGAGCAGTCTACTCCCTACAGAGCAGGACTGACTTATTACCAGAGCAGGACTGAGTCATTACCAGAGCAGTCTACTCCCCACAGAGCAGGACTGACTCATTACCAGAGCAGTCTACTCCCCACAGAGCAGGACTGACTCATTACCAGAGCAGGACTGACTCATGACCAGAGCAGTCTACTCCCCACAGAGCAGGACTGACTCATTACCAGAGCAGTCTACTCCCCACAGAGCAGGACTGACTCATTACCAGAGCAGTCTACTCCCCACAGAGCAGGACTGACTCATTACCAGAGCAGGACTGACTCATTACCAGAGAAGTCTACTCTCCACAAAGTAGGACTGACTCATTACCAGAGCAGGACTGGCTCATTACCAGAGCAGTCTACTCTCCACAGAGCAGGACTGACTCATTACCAGAGCAGGACTGACTCATGCCCAGAGCAGTCTACTCCCCACAGAGCAGGACTGACTCATTACCAGAGCAGTCTACTCCCCACAGAGCTGGACTGACTCATTACCAGAGCAGTCTACTCCCCACAGAGCAGGACTGACTCATTACCAGAGCAGGACTGACTCATTACCAGAGAAGTCTACTCTCCACAAAGTAGGACTGACTCATTACCAGAGCAGGACTGACTCATTACCAGAGCAGTCTACTCCCCTCCACAGAGCAGGACTGATTCATTACCAGAGCAGTCTACTCCCTACAGAGCAGGACTGACTCATTACCAGAGCAGGACTGACTCATTACAAGAGCAGGACTGACTCATTACCAGAGCAGTCTAACCCCCACAGAGCAGGACTGACTCATTACCAGAGCAGTCTACTCCCCACAGAGCAGGACTGACTCATTACTAGAGCAGGACTGACTCATTACCAGAGCAGGACTGACTCATTACCAGGCAGTCTACTCCCCACAGAGCAGGACTGACTCATTACCAGAGCAGGACTGACTCATTACCAGAGCAGTCTACTCCCCACAGAGAAGGACTGACTCATTACCAGAGCAGTCTACTCTCGACAGAGCAGGACTGACGCATTACCAGAGAAGTCTACGCCACACAGAGCAGGACTGACTCATTAACCGAGCAGTCTATTCCCTACAGAGCAGGACTGACTCATTACCAGAGCCGTCTCCTCCCGAAAGAGCAGGACTGACTCATTACCAGAGCAGTCTACTCCCCACAGAGCAGGACTGACTAATTACTAGAGCAAGACTGACTCATTACCAGAGCAGGACTGACTCATTACCAGAGCTGTCTACTCCCCACAGAGCAGGACAGACTCATTACCAGAGCAGGACTGACTCATTAACAGAGCAGTCTACAATCCACAGAGCAGGACTGACTCATTACCAGAGCACAACTGACTCATTACCAGAGCAGACTACTCCCCACAGAGCAGGACGAACTCATTACCAGAGCAGTCTACTCTCCACAGACCAAGACTGACTCATTACCAGAGCAAGACGAACTCATTACCAGAGCAGTCTACTCCCCACAGAGCAGGACTGACTCATTACCAGAGCAGTCTACTCCCTACAGAGCAGGACTGACTTATTACCAGAGCAGGACTGAGTCATTACCAGAGCAGTCTACTCCCCACAGAGCAGGACTGACTCATTACCAGAGCAGTCTACTCCCCACAGAGCTGGACTGACTCATTACCAGAGAAGTCTACTCTCCACAAAGTAGGACTGACTCATTACCAGAGCAGGACTGGCTCATTACCAGAGCAGTCTACTCTCCACAGAGCAGGACTGACTCATTACCAGAGCAGGACTGACTCATGACCAGAGCAGTCTACTCCCCACAGAGCAGGACTGACTCATTACCAGAGCAGTCTACTCCCCACAGAGCTGGACTGACTCATTACCAGAGCAGTCTACTCCCCACAGAGCAGGACTGACTCATTACCAGAGCAGGACTGACTCATTACCAGAGAAGTCTACTCTCCACAAAGTAGGACTGACTCATTACCAGAGCAGGACTGACTCATTACCAGAGCAGTCTACTCCCTACAGAGCAGGACTGACTCATTACCAGAGCAGGACTGACTCATTACAAGAGCAGGACTGACTCATTACCAGAGCAGTCTAACCCCCACAGAGCAGGACTGACTCATTACCAGAGCAGTCTACTCCCCACAGAGCAGGACTGACTCATTACTAGAGCAGGACTGACTCATTACCAGAGCAGGACTGACTCATTACCAGGCAGTCTACTCCCCACAGAGCAGGACTGACTCATTACCAGAGCAGGACTGACTCATTACCAGAGCAGTCTACTCCCCACAGAGAAGGACTGACTCATTACCAGAGCAGTCTACTCTCGACAGAGCAGGACTGACTCATTACCAGAGAAGTCTACGCCACACAGAGCAGGACTGACTCATTAACCGAGCAGTCTATTCCCTACAGAGCAGGACTGACTCATTACCAGAGCCGTCTCCTCCCGAAAGAGCAGGACTGACTCATTACCAGAGCAGTCTACTCCCCACAGAGCAGGACAGACTCATTACCAGAGCAGGACTGACTCATTAACAGAGCAGTCTACAATCCACAGAGCAGGACTGACTCATTACCAGAGCACAACTGACTCATTACCAGAGCAGACTACTCCCCACAGAGCAGGACGAACTCATTACCAGAGCAGTCTACTCTCCACAGACCAAGACTGACTCATTACCAGAGCAAGACGAACTCATTACCAGAGCAGTCTACTCCCCACAGAGCAGGACTGACTCATTACCAGAGCAGTCTACTCCCTACAGAGCAGGACTGACTTATTACCAGAGCAGGACTGACTCATTACCAGAGCAGGACTGGCTCATTACCAGAGCAGTCTACTCTCCACAGAGCAGGACTGACTCATTACCAGAGCAGGACTGACTCATGACCAGAGCAGTCTACTCCCCACAGAGCAGGACTGACTCATTACCAGAGCAGTCTACTCCCCACAGAGCTGGACTGACACATTACCAGAGCAGTCTACTCCCCACAGAGCAGGACTGACTCATTACCAGAGCAGGACTGACTCATTACCAGAGAAGTCTACTCTCCACAAAGTAGGACTGACTCATTACCAGAGCAGGACTGACTCATTACCAGAGCAGTCTACTCCCCTCCACAGAGCAGGACTGATTCATTACCAGAGCAGTCTACTCCCTACAGAGCAGGACTGACTCATTACCAGAGCAGGACTGACTCATTACAAGAGCAGGACTGACTCAATACCAGAGCAGTCTACTCCCCACAGCTCAGGACTGACTCATTACCAGAGCAGTGTACTCCCCACAGAGCAGGACTGACTCCTTACCAGAGCAGGACTGACTCATTACCAGAGCAGTATACTCCCCACAGAGCAGGACTGACTCATTACCAGAGCAGTCTACTCCCTACAGAGCAGGACTGACTCATTACTAGAGCAGGACTGACTCATTACCAGAGCAGGACTGACTCATTACCAGGCAGTCTACTCCCCACAGAGCAGGACTGACTCATTACCAGAGCAGGACTGACTCATTACAAGAGCAGTTTACTCCCTACAGAGCAGGACTGACTCATTACCAGAGCAGGACTGACTAATTACCAGAGCAGTCTACTACCCACAGAGCAGAACTAACTCATTACCAGAGCAGAACTGACTCATTACCAGAGCAGGACTGACTCATTACCAGAGCAGTTTACTCCCTACAGAGCAGGACTGACTCATTACCAGAGCAGGACTGACTCATTACCAGGCAGTGTTCTCTCCACAGAGCAGGACTGACTCATTACCAGAGCAGGACTGACTCATGACCAGAGCAGTCTACTCCCCACAGAGCAGGACTGACTCATTACCAGAGCAGTCTACTCCCCACAGAGCTGGACTGACTCATTACCAGAGCAGTCTACTCCCCACAGAGCAGGACTGACTCATTACCAGAGCAGGACTGACTCATTACCAGAGAAGTCTACTCTCCGCAAAGTAGGACTGACTCATTACCAGAGCAGGACTGACTCATTACCAGAGCAGTCTACTCCCCTCCACAGAGCAAGTCTGATTCATTACCAGAGCAGTCTACTCCCTACAGAGCAGGACTGACTCATTACCAGAGCAGGACTGACTCATTACAAGAGCAGGACTGACTCAATACCAGAGCAGTCTACTCCCCACAGCTCAGGACTGACTCATTACCAGAGCAGTGTACTCCCCACAGAGCAGGACTGACTCCTTACCAGAGCAGGACTGACTCATTACCAGAGCAGTATACTCCCCACAGAGCAGGACTGACTCATTACCAGAGCAGTCTACTCCCTACAGAGCAGGACTGACTCATTACTAGAGCAGGACTGACTCATTACCAGAGCAGGACTGACTCATTACCAGGCAGTCTACTCCCCACAGAGCAGGACTGACTCATTACCAGAGCAGGACTGACTCATTACAAGAGCAGTTTACTCCCTACAGAGCAGGACTGACTCATTAGCAGAGCAGGACTGACTAATTACCAGAGCAGTCTACTACCCACAGAGCAGAACTAACTCATTACCAGAGCAGAACTGACTCATTACCAGAGCAGGACTGACTCATTACCAGAGCAGTTTACTCCCTACAGAGCAGGACTGACTCATTACCAGAGCAGGACTGACTCATTACCAGGCAGTGTTCTCTCCACAGAGCAGGACTGACTCATTACCAGAGAAGTCTACGCCCCACAGAGCAGGACTGACTCATTACCAGAGCAGTCTACTCCCTACAGAGCAGGACTGACTCATTACCAGAGAAGTCTACTCCCTACAGAGCAGGAATGACTCTTACCAGAGCAGTCTACTCGCCACAGTGCAGGACTGACTCATTACCAGAGCAGTCTACTCCCCACAGTGCAGGACTGACTCATTACCAGAGCAGGACTGACTCATTACCACAGCAATCTACTCCCCACAGAGCAGGACTGACTCATTACCAGAGCAGTCTAACCCCCACAGAGCAGGACTGACTCATTACCAGAGCAGTTTACTCCCTACAGAGCAGGACTGACTCATTACTAGAGCAGGACTGACTCATTACCAGAGCAGGGCTGACTCATTACCAGGCAGTCTACTCCCCACAGAGCAGGACTGACTCATTACCAGAGCAGGACTGACTCATTACAAGAGCAGTTTACTCCCTACAGAGCAGGACTGACTCATTACCAGAGCAGGACTGACTAATTACCAGAGCAGTCTACTACCCACAGAGCAGAACTAACTCATTACCAGAGCAGAACTGACTCATTACCAGAGCAGGACTGACTCATTACCAGAGCATTTTACTCCCTACAGAGCAGGACTGACTCATTACCAGAGCAGGACTGACTCATTACCAGGCAGTGTTCTCTCCACAGAGCAGGACTGACTCATTACCAGAGCAGGACTGACTCATGACCAGAGCAGTCTACTCCCCACAGAGCAGGACTGACTCATTACCAGAGCAGTCTACTCCCCACAGAGCTGGACTGACTCATTACCAGAGCAGTCTACTCCCCACAGAGCAGGACTGACTCATTACCAGAGCAGGACTGACTCATTACCAGAGAAGTCTACTCTCCACAAAGTAGGACTGACTCATTACCAGAGCAGGACTGACTCATTACCAGAGCAGTCTACTCCCCTCCACAGAGCAGGACTGATTCATTACCAGAGCAGTCTACTCCCTACAGAGCAGGACTGACTCATTACCAGAGCAGGACTGACTCATTACAAGAGCAGGACTGACTCATTACCAGAGCAGTCTACTCCCCACAGCTCAGGACTGACTCATTACCAGAGCAGTGTACTCCCCACAGAGCTGGACTGACTCCTTACCAGAGCAGGACTGACTCATTACCAGAGCAGTATACTCCCCACAGAGCAGGACTGACTCATTACCAGAGCAGTCTACTCCCTACAGAGCAGGACTGACTCATTACTAGAGCAGGACTGACTCATTACCAGAGCAGGACTGACTCATTACCAGGCAGTCTACTCCCCACAGAGCAGGACTGACTCATTACCAGAGCAGGACTGACTCATTACAAGAGCAGTTTACTCCCTACAGAGCAGGACTGACTCATTACCAGAGCAGGACTGACTAATTACCAGAGCAGTCTACTACCCACAGAGCAGAACTAACTCATTACCAGAGCAGAACTGACTCATTACCAGAGCAGGACTGACTCATTACCAGAGCAGTTTACTCCCTACAGAGCAGGACTGACTCATTACCAGAGCAGGACTGACTCATTACCAGGCAGTGTTCTCTCCACAGAGCAGGACTGACTCATTACCAGAGAAGTCTACGCCCCACAGAGCAGGACTGACTCATTACCAGAGCAGTCTACTCCCTACAGAGCAGGACTGACTCATTACCAGAGAAGTCTACTCCCTACAGAGCAGGAATGACTCTTACCAGAGCAGTCTACTCGCCACAGTGCAGGACTGACTCATTACCAGAGCAGTCTACTCCCCACAGAGCAGGACTGACTCATTACCAGAGCAGGACTGACTCATTACCACAGCAATCTACTCCCCACAGAGCAGGACTGACTCATTACCAGAGCAGTCTAACCCCCACAGAGCAGGACTGACTCATTACCAGAGCAGTCTACTCCCCACAGAGCAGGACTGACTCATTACTAGAGCAGGACTGACTCATTACCAGAGCAGGACTGACTCATTACCAGGCAGTCTACTCCCCACAGAGCAGGACTGACTCATTACCAGAGCAGGACTGACTCATTACCAGAGCAGTCTACTCCCCACAGAGCAGGACTGACTCATTACCAGAGCAGTCTACTCCCCACAGAGCTGGACTGACTCATTACCAGATCAGTCTACTCCCCACAGAGCAGGATTGACTCATTACCAGTGCAGGACTGACTCATTACCAGAGAAGTCTACTCTCCACAAAGTAGGACTGACTCATTACCAGAGCAGGACTGACTCATTACCAGAGCAGTCTACTCCCCTCCACAGAGCAGGACTGATTCATTACCAGAGCAGTCTACTCCCTACAGAGCAGGACTGACTCATTACCAGAGCAGGACTGACTCATTACAAGAGCAGGACTGACTCATTACCAAAGCAGTCTACTCCCCACAGAGCAGGACTGACTCATTACCAGAGCAGTCTACTTGCTACAGAGCAGGACTGACTCATTAGTAGAGCAGGACTGACTCATTACCAGAGCAGGACTGACTCATTACCAGGCAGTCTACTCCCCACAGAGCAGGACTGACTCATTACCAGAGCAGGACTGACTCATTACAAGAGCAGTTTTCTCCCTACAGAGCAGGACTGACTCATTACCAGAGCAGGACTGAATAATTACCAGAGCAGTCTACTACCCACAGAGCAGAACTAACTCATTACCAGAGCAGAACTGACTCATTACCAGAGCAGGACTGACTCATTACCAGAGTAGTTTACTCCCTACAGAGCAGGACTGACTCATTACCAGAGCAGGACTGACTCATTACCAGGCAGTGTTCTCTCCACAGAGCAGGACTGACTCATGACCAGAGAAGTCTACGCCCCACAGAGCAGGACTGACTCATTACCAGAACAGTCTACTCCCTACAGAGCAGGACTGACTCAATACCAGAGAAGTCTACTCCCTACAGAGCAGGAATGACTCTTACCAGAGCAGTCTACTCGCCACAGTGCAGGACTGACTCATTACCAGAGCAGTCTACTCCCCACAGAGCAGGACTGACTCATTACCAGAGCAGGACTGACTCATTACCAGAGCAGTTTACTCCCTACAGAGCAGGACTGACTCATTACTAGAGCAGGACTGACTCATTACCAGAGCAGGACTGACTCATTACCAGGCAGTCTACTCCCCACAGAGCAGGACTGACTCATTGCCAGAGCAGGACTGACTCATTACCACAGCAATCTACTCCCCACAGAGCAGGACTGACTCATTACCAGAGCAGTCTAACCCCCACAGAGCAGGACTGACTCATTACCAGAGCAGTCTACTCCCCACAGAGCAGGACTGACTCATTACTAGAGCAGGACAGACTCATTACCAGAGCAGGACTGACTCATTACCAGGCAGTCTACTCCCCACAGAGCAGGACTGACTCATTACTAGAGCAGGACTGACTCATTACCAGAGCAGTGTACTCTCCACAGAGCAGGACTGACTCCTTACCAGAGCAGTCTACTCCCCACAGAGCAGGACGAACTCATTACCAGAGCAGTCTACTCTCCACAGACCAAGACTGACTCATTACCAGAGCAAGACAAAGTCATTACCAGAGCAGTCTACTCCCCACAGAGCAGGACTGACTCATTACCAGAGCAGTCTACTCCCTACAGAGCAGGACTGACTTATTACCAGAGCAGGACTGAGTCATTACCAGAGCAGTCTACTCCCCACAGAGCAGGACTGACTCATTACCAGAGCAGTCTACTCCCCGCAGAGCAGGACTGGCTCATTACCAGAGCAGTCTACTCTCCACAGAGCAGGACTGACTCATTACCAGAGCAGGACTGACTCATGACCAGAGCAGTCTACTACCCACAGAGCAGGACTGACTCATTACCAGAGAACTCTACTCCCCACACAGCAGGACTGACTCATTACCAGAGCAGGACTGACTCATTACCAGAGAAGTCTACTCTCCACAAAGTAGGACTGACTCATTACCAGAGCAGGACTGGCTCATTACCAGAGCAGTCTACTCTCCACAGAGCAGGACTGACTCATGACCAGAGCAGGACTGACTCATGACCAGAGCAGTCTACTCCCCACAGAGCAGGACTGACTCATTACCAGAGCAGTCTACTCCCCACAGAGCTGGACTGACTCATTACCAGATCAGTCTACTCCCCACAGAGCAGGACTGACTCATTACCAGAGCAGGACTGACTCATTACCAGAGAAGTCTACTCTCCACAAAGTAGGACTGACTCATTACCAGAGCAGGACTGACTCATTACCAGAGCAGTCTACTCCCCTCCACAGAGCAGGACTGATTCATTACCAGAGCAGTCTACTCCCTACAGAGCAGGACTGACTCATTACCAGAGCAGGACTGAATCATTACAAGAGCAGGACTGACTCATTACCAGATCAGTCTAATCCCCACAGCTCAGGACTGACTCATTACCAGAGCAGTGTACTCCCCACAGAGCAGGACTGACTCCTTACCAGAGCAGGACTGACTCATTACCAGAGCAGTATACTCCCCACAGAGCAGGACTGACTCATTACCAGAGCAGTCTACTCCCTACAGAGCAGGACTGACTCATTAGTAGAGCAGGACTGACTCATTACCAGAGCAGGACTGACTCATTACCAGGCAGTCTACTCCCCACAGAGCAGGACTGACTCATTACCAGAGCAGGACTGACTCATTACAAGAGCAGTTTACTCCCTACAGAGCAGGACTGACTCATTACCAGAGCAGGACTGACTAATTACCAGAGCAGTCTACTACCCACAGAGCAGAACTAACTCATTACCAGAGCAGAACTGACTCATTACCAGAGCAGGACTGACTCATTACCAGAGCAGTTTACTCCCTACAGAGCAGGACTGACTCATTACCAGAGCAGGACTGACTCATTACCAGGCAGTGTTCTCTCCACAGAGCAGGACTGACTCATTACCAGAGCAGTCTACTCCCTACAGAGCAGGACTGACTCATTACCAGAGCAGGACTGACTCATTACAAGAGCAGGACTGACTCATTACCAGAGCAGTCTACTCCCCACAGAGCAGGACTGACTCATTACCAGAGCAGTCTACTCGCTACAGAGCAGGACTGACTCATTAGTAGAGCAGGACTGACTCATTACCAGAGCAGGACTGACTCATTACCAGGCAGTCTACTCCCCACAGAGCAGGACTGACTCATTACCAGAGCAGGACTGACTCATTACAAGAGCAGTTTTCTCCCTACAGAGCAGGACTGACTCATTACCAGAGCAGGACTGAATAATTACCAGAGCAGTCTACTACCCACAGAGCAGAACTAACTCATTACCAGAGCAGAACTGACTCATTACCAGAGCAGGACTGACTCATTACCAGAGTAGTTTACTCCCTACAGAGCAGGACTGACTCATTACCAGAGCAGGACTGACTCATTACCAGGCAGTGTTCTCTCCACAGAGCAGGACTGACTCATGACCAGAGAAGTCTACGCCCCACAGAGCAGGACTGACTCATTACCAGAGCAGTCTACTCCCTACAGAGCAGGACTGACTCATTACCAGAGAAGTCTACTCCCTACAGAGCAGGAATGACTCTTACCAGAGCAGTCTACTCGCCACAGTGCAGGACTGACTCATTACCAGAGCAGTCTACTCCCCACAGAGCAGGACTGACTCATTACCAGAGCAGGACTGACTCATTACCAGAGCAGTTTACTCCCTACAGAGCAGGACTGACTCATTACTAGAGCAGGACTGACTCATTACCAGAGCAGGACTGACTCATTACCAGAGCAGGACTGACTCATTACCAGAGCAGTTTACTCCCTACAGAGCAGGACTGACTCATTACCAGAGCAGGACTGACTCATTACCAGGCAGTGTTCTCTCCACAGAGCAGGACTGACTCATTACCAGAGAAGTCTACGCCCCACAGAGCAGGACTGACTCATTACCAGAGCAGTCTACTCCCTACAGAGCAGGACTGACTCATTACCAGAGAAGTCTACTCCCTACAGAGCAGGAATGACTCTTACCAGAGCAGTCTACTCGCCACAGTGCAGGACTGACTCATTACCAGAGCAGTCTACTCCCCACAGTGCAGGACTGACTCATTACCAGAGCAGGACTGACTCATTACCACAGCAATCTACTCCCCACAGAGCAGGACTGACTCATTACCAGAGCAGTCTAACCCCCACAGAGCAGGACTGACTCATTACCAGAGCAGTTTACTCCCTACAGAGCAGGACTGACTCATTACTAGAGCAGGACTGACTCATTACCAGAGCAGGGCTGACTCATTACCAGGCAGTCTACTCCCCACAGAGCAGGACTGACTCATTACCAGAGCAGGACTGACTCATTACCAGAGCAGTCTACTCCCCACAGAGCAGGACTGACTCATTACCAGAGCAGGACTGACTAATTACCAGAGCAGTCTACTACCCACAGAGCAGAACTAACTCATTACCAGAGCAGAACTGACTCATTACCAGAGCAGGACTGACTCATTACCAGAGCATTTTACTCCCTACAGAGCAGGACTGACTCATTACCAGAGCAGGACTGACTCATTACCAGGCAGTGTTCTCTCCACAGAGCAGGACTGACTCATTACCAGAGCAGGACTGACTCATGACCAGAGCAGTCTACTCCCCACAGAGCAGGACTGACTCATTACCAGAGCAGTCTACTCCCCACAGAGCTGGACTGACTCATTACCAGAGCAGTCTACTCCCCACAGAGCAGGACTGACTCATTACCAGAGCAGGACTGACTCATTACCAGAGAAGTCTACTCTCCACAAAGTAGGACTGACTCATTACCAGAGCAGGACTGACTCATTACCAGAGCAGTCTACTCCCCTCCACAGAGCAGGACTGATTCATTACCAGAGCAGTCTACTCCCTACAGAGCAGGACTGACTCATTACCAGAGCAGGACTGACTCATTACAAGAGCAGGACTGACTCATTACCAGAGCAGTCTACTCCCCACAGCTCAGGACTGACTCATTACCAGAGCAGTGTACTCCCCACAGAGCAGGACTGACTCATTACCAGAGCAGGACTGACTCATTACCAGAGCAGTCTAACCCCCACAGAGCAGGACTGACTCATTACCAGAGCAGTTTACTCCCTACAGAGCAGGACTGACTCATTACTAGAGCAGGACTGACTCATTACCAGAGCAGGACTGACTCATTACCAGGCAGTCTACTCTCCACAGAGCAGGACTGACTCATTACCAGAGCAGGACTGACTCATTACCACAGCAATCTACTCCCCACAGAGCAGGACTGACTCATTACCAGAGCAGTCTAACCCCCACAGAGCAGGACTGACTCATTACCAGAGCAGTCTACTCCCTACAGAGCAGGACTGACTCATTACCAGAGAAGTCTACTCCCTACAGAGCAGGAATGACTCTTACCAGAGCAGTCTACTCGCCACAGTGCAGGACTGACTCATTACCAGAGCAGTCTACTCCCCACAGAGCAGGACTGACTCATTACCAGAGCAGGACTGACTCATTACCACAGCAATCTACTCCCCACAGAGCAGGACTGACTCATTACCAGAGCAGTCTAACCCCCACAGAGCAGGACTGACTCATTACCAGAGCAGTCTACTCCCCACAGAGCAGGACTGACTCATTACTAGAGCAGGACTGACTCATTACCAGAGCAGGACTGACTCATTACCAGGCAGTCTACTCCCCACAGAGCAGGACTGACTCATTACCAGAGCAGGACTGACTCATTACCAGAGCAGTCTACTCCCCACAGAGCAGGACTGACTCATTACCAGAGCAGTCTACTCCCCACAGAGCTGGACTGACTCATTACCAGATCAGTCTACTCCCCACAGAGCAGGATTGACTCATTACCAGTGCAGGACTGACTCATTACCAGAGAAGTCTACTCTCCACAAAGTAGGACTGACTCATTACCAGAGCAGGACTGACTCATTACCAGAGCAGTCTACTCCCCTCCACAGAGCAGGACTGATTCATTACCAGAGCAGTCTACTCCCTACAGAGCAGGACTGACTCATTACCAGAGCAGGACTGACTCATTACAAGAGCAGGACTGACTCATTACCAAAGCAGTCTACTCCCCACAGAGCAGGACTGACTCATTACCAGAGCAGTCTACTTGCTACAGAGCAGGACTGACTCATTAGTAGAGCAGGACTGACTCATTACCAGAGCAGGACTGACTCATTACCAGGCAGTCTACTCCCCACAGAGCAGGACTGACTCATTACCAGAGCAGGACTGACTCATTACAAGAGCAGTTTTCTCCCTACAGAGCAGGACTGACTCATTACCAGAGCAGGACTGAATAATTACCAGAGCAGTCTACTACCCACAGAGCAGAACTAACTCATTACCAGAGCAGAACTGACTCATTACCAGAGCAGGACTGACTCATTACCAGAGTAGTTTACTCCCTACAGAGCAGGACTGACTCATTACCAGAGCAGGACTGACTCATTACCAGGCAGTGTTCTCTCCACAGAGCAGGACTGACTCATGACCAGAGAAGTCTACGCCCCACAGAGCAGGACTGACTCATTACCAGAGCAGTCTACTCCCTACAGAGCAGGACTGACTCAATACCAGAGAAGTCTACTCCCTACAGAGCAGGAATGACTCTTACCAGAGCAGTCTACTCGCCACAGTGCAGGACTGACTCATTACCAGAGCAGTCTACTCCCCACAGAGCAGGACTGACTCATTACCAGAGCAGGACTGACTCATTACCAGAGCAGTTTACTCCCTACAGAGCAGGACTGACTCATTACTAGAGCAGGACTGACTCATTACCAGAGCAGGACTGACTCATTACCAGGCAGTCTACTCCCCACAGAGCAGGACTGACTCATTGCCAGAGCAGGACTGACTCATTACCACAGCAATCTACTCCCCACAGAGCAGGACTGACTCATTACCAGAGCAGTCTAACCCCCACAGAGCAGGACTGACTCATTACCAGAGCAGTCTACTCCCCACAGAGCAGGACTGACTCATTACTAGAGCAGGACAGACTCATTACCAGAGCAGGACTGACTCATTACCAGGCAGTCTACTCCCCACAGAGCAGGACTGACTCATTACTAGAGCAGGACTGACTCATTACCAGAGCAGTGTACTCTCCACAGAGCAGGACTGACTCCTTACCAGAGCAGTCTACTCCCCACAGAGCAGGACGAACTCATTACCAGAGCAGTCTACTCTCCACAGACCAAGACTGACTCATTACCAGAGCAAGACAAAGTCATTACCAGAGCAGTCTACTCCCCACAGAGCAGGACTGACTCATTACCAGAGCAGTCTACTCCCTACAGAGCAGGACTGACTTATTACCAGAGCAGGACTGAGTCATTACCAGAGCAGTCTACTCCCCACAGAGCAGGACTGACTCATTACCAGAGCAGTCTACTCCCCGCAGAGCAGGACTGGCTCATTACCAGAGCAGTCTACTCTCCACAGAGCAGGACTGACTCATTACCAGAGCAGGACTGACTCATGACCAGAGCAGTCTACTACCCACAGAGCAGGACTGACTCATTACCAGAGAACTCTACTCCCCACACAGCAGGACTGACTCATTACCAGAGCAGGACTGACTCATTACCAGAGAAGTCTACTCTCCACAAAGTAGGACTGACTCATTACCAGAGCAGGACTGGCTCATTACCAGAGCAGTCTACTCTCCACAGAGCAGGACTGACTCATGACCAGAGCAGGACTGACTCATGACCAGAGCAGTCTACTCCCCACAGAGCAGGACTGACTCATTACCAGAGCAGTCTACTCCCCACAGAGCTGGACTGACTCATTACCAGATCAGTCTACTCCCCACAGAGCAGGACTGACTCATTACCAGAGCAGGACTGACTCATTACCAGAGAAGTCTACTCTCCACAAAGTAGGACTGACTCATTACCAGAGCAGGACTGACTCATTACCAGAGCAGTCTACTCCCCTCCACAGAGCAGGACTGATTCATTACCAGAGCAGTCTACTCCCTACAGAGCAGGACTGACTCATTACCAGAGCAGGACTGAATCATTACAAGAGCAGGACTGACTCATTACCAGATCAGTCTAATCCCCACAGCTCAGGACTGACTCATTACCAGAGCAGTGTACTCCCCACAGAGCAGGACTGACTCCTTACCAGAGCAGGACTGACTCATTACCAGAGCAGTATACTCCCCACAGAGCAGGACTGACTCATTACCAGAGCAGTCTACTCCCTACAGAGCAGGACTGACTCATTAGTAGAGCAGGACTGACTCATTACCAGAGCAGGACTGACTCATTACCAGGCAGTCTACTCCCCACAGAGCAGGACTGACTCATTACCAGAGCAGGACTGACTCATTACAAGAGCAGTTTACTCCCTACAGAGCAGGACTGACTCATTACCAGAGCAGGACTGACTAATTACCAGAGCAGTCTACTACCCACAGAGCAGAACTAACTCATTACCAGAGCAGAACTGACTCATTACCAGAGCAGGACTGACTCATTACCAGAGCAGTTTACTCCCTACAGAGCAGGACTGACTCATTACCAGAGCAGGACTGACTCATTACCAGGCAGTGTTCTCTCCACAGAGCAGGACTGACTCATTACCAGAGCAGTCTACTCCCTACAGAGCAGGACTGACTCATTACCAGAGCAGGACTGACTCATTACAAGAGCAGGACTGACTCATTACCAGAGCAGTCTACTCCCCACAGAGCAGGACTGACTCATTACCAGAGCAGTCTACTCGCTACAGAGCAGGACTGACTCATTAGTAGAGCAGGACTGACTCATTACCAGAGCAGGACTGACTCATTACCAGGCAGTCTACTCCCCACAGAGCAGGACTGACTCATTACCAGAGCAGGACTGACTCATTACAAGAGCAGTTTTCTCCCTACAGAGCAGGACTGACTCATTACCAGAGCAGGACTGAATAATTACCAGAGCAGTCTACTACCCACAGAGCAGAACTAACTCATTACCAGAGCAGAACTGACTCATTACCAGAGCAGGACTGACTCATTACCAGAGTAGTTTACTCCCTACAGAGCAGGACTGACTCATTACCAGAGCAGGACTGACTCATTACCAGGCAGTGTTCTCTCCACAGAGCAGGACTGACTCATGACCAGAGAAGTCTACGCCCCACAGAGCAGGACTGACTCATTACCAGAGCAGTCTACTCCCTACAGAGCAGGACTGACTCATTACCAGAGAAGTCTACTCCCTACAGAGCAGGAATGACTCTTACCAGAGCAGTCTACTCGCCACAGTGCAGGACTGACTCATTACCAGAGCAGTCTACTCCCCACAGAGCAGGACTGACTCATTACCAGAGCAGGACTGACTCATTACCAGAGCAGTCTAACCCCCACAGAGCAGGACTGACTCATTACCAGAGCAGTTTACTCCCTACAGAGCAGGACTGACTCATTACTAGAGCAGGACTGACTCATTACCAGAGCAGGACTGACTCATTACCAGGCAGTCTACTCTCCACAGAGCAGGACTGACTCATTACCAGAGCAGGACTGACTCATTACCACAGCAATCTACTCCCCACAGAGCAGGACTGACTCATTACCAGAGCAGTCTAACCCCCACAGAGCAGGACTGACTCATTACCAGAGCAGTCTACTCCCCACAGAGCAGGACTGACTCATTACTAGAGCAGGACTGACTCATTACCAGAGCAGGACTGACTCATTACCAGGCAGTCTACTCCCCACAGAGCAGGACTGACTCATTACTAGAGCAGGACTGACTCATTACCAGAGCAGTGTACTCTCCACAGAGCAGGACTGACTCCTTACCAGAGCAGTCTACTCCCCACAGAGCAGGACGAGCTCATTACCAGAGCAGTCTACTCTCCACAGACCAAGACTGACTCATTACCAGAGCAAGACGAAGTCATTACCAGAGCAGTCTACTCCCCACAGAGCAGGACTGACTCATTACCAGAGCAGTCTACTCCCTACAGAGCAGGACTGACTTATTACCAGAGCAGGACTGAGTCATTACCAGAGCAGTCTACTCCCCACAGAGCAGGACTGACTCATTACCAGAGCAGTCTACTCCCCGCAGAGCAGGACTGGCTCATTACCAGAGCAGTCTACTCTCCACAGAGCAGGACTGACTCATTACCAGAGCAGGACTGACTCATGACCAGAGCAGTCTACTACCCACAGAGCAGGACTGACTCATTACCAGAGAACTCTACTCCCCACACAGCAGGACTGACTCATTACCAGAGCAGGACGGACTCATTACCAGAGAAGTCTACTCTCCACAAAGTAGGACTGACTCATTACCAGAGCAGGACTGGCTCATTACCAGAGCAGTCTACTCTCCACAGAGCAGGACTGACTCATGACCAGAGCAGGACTGACTCATGACCAGAGCAGTCTACTCCCCACAGAGCAGGACTGACTCATTACCAGAGCAGTCTACTCCCCACAGAGCTGGACTGACTCATTACCAGATCAGTCTACTCCCCACAGAGCAGGACTGACTCATTACCAGAGCAGGACTGACTCATTACCAGAGAAGTCTACTCTCCACAAAGTAGGACTGACTCATTACCAGAGCAGGACTGACTCATTACCAGAGCAGTCTACTCCCCTCCACAGAGCAGGACTGATTCATTACCAGAGCAGTCTACTCCCTACAGAGCAGGACTGACTCATTACCAGAGCAGGACTGAATCATTACAAGAGCAGGACTGACTCATTACCAGAGCAGTCTAATCCCCACAGCTCAGGACTGACTCATTACCAGAGCAGTGTACTCCCCACAGAGCAGGACTGACTCCTTACCAGAGCAGGACTGACTCATTACCAGAGCAGTATACTCCCCACAGAGCAGGACTGACTCATTACCAGAGCAGTCTACTCCCTACAGAGCAGGACTGACTCATTAGTAGAGCAGGACTGACTCATTACCAGAGCAGGACTGACTCATTACCAGGCAGTCTACTCCCCACAGAGCAGGACTGACTCATTACCAGAGCAGGACTGACTCATTACAAGAGCAGTTTACTCCCTACAGAGCAGGACTGACTCATTACCAGAGCAGGACTGACTAATTACCAGAGCAGTCTACTACCCACAGAGCAGAACTAACTCATTACCAGAGCAGAACTGACTCATTACCAGAGCAGGACTGACTCATTACCAGAGCAGTTTACTCCCTACAGAGCAGGACTGACTCATTACCAGAGCAGGACTGACTCATTACCAGGCAGTGTTCTCTCCACAGAGCAGGACTGACTCATTACCAGAGAAGTCTACTCTCCACAAAGTAGGACTGACTCATTACCAGAGCAGGACTGGCTCATTACCAGAGCAGTCTACTCTCCACAGAGCAGGACTGACTCATGACCAGAGCAGGACTGACTCATGACCAGAGCAGTCTACTCCCCACAGAGCAGGACTGACTCATTACCAGAGCAGTCTACTCCCCACAGAGCTGGACTGACTCATTACCAGATCAGTCTACTCCCCACAGAGCAGGACTGACTCATTACCAGAGCAGGACTGACTCATTACCAGAGAAGTCTACTCTCCACAAAGTAGGACTGACTCATTACCAGAGCAGGACTGACTCATTACCAGAGCAGTCTACTCCCCTCCACAGAGCAGGACTGATTCATTACCAGAGCAGTCTACTCCCTACAGAGCAGGACTGACTCATTACCAGAGCAGGACTGAATCATTACAAGAGCAGGACTGACTCATTACCAGAGCAGTCTAATCCCCACAGCTCAGGACTGACTCATTACCAGAGCAGTGTACTCCCCACAGAGCAGGACTGACTCCTTACCAGAGCAGGACTGACTCATTACCAGAGCAGTATACTCCCCACAGAGCAGGACTGACTCATTACCAGAGCAGTCTACTCCCTACAGAGCAGGACTGACTCATTAGTAGAGCAGGACTGACTCATTACCAGAGCAGGACTGACTCATTACCAGGCAGTCTACTCCCCACAGAGCAGGACTGACTCATTACAAGAGCAGTTTACTCCCTACAGAGCAGGACTGACTCATTACCAGAGCAGGACTGACTAATTACCAGAGCAGTCTACTACCCACAGAGCAGAACTAACTCATTACCAGAGCAGAACTGACTCATTACCAGAGCAGGACTGACTCATTACCAGAGCAGTTTACTCCCTACAGAGCAGGACTGACTCATTACCAGAGCAGGACTGACTCATTACCAGGCAGTGTTCTCTCCACAGAGCAGGACTGACTCATTACCAGAGAAGTCTACGCCCCACAGAGCAGGACTGACTCATTACCAGAGCAGTCTACTCCCTACAGAGCAGGACTGACTCATTACCAGAGAAGTCTACTCCCTACAGAGCAGGAATGACTCTTACCAGAGCAGTCTACTCGCCACAGTGCAGGACTGACTCATTACCAGAGCAGTCTACTCCCCACAGAGCAGGACTGACTCATTACCAGAGCAGGACTGACTCATTACCACAGCAATCTACTCCCCACAGAGCAGGACTGACTCATTACCAGAGCAGTCTAACCCCCACAGAGCAGGACTGACTCATTACCAGAGCAGTTTACTCCCTACAGAGCAGGACTGACTCATTACTAGAGCAGGACTGACTCATTACCAGAGCAGGACTGACTCATTACCAGGCAGTCTACTCCCCACAGAGCAGGACTGACTCATTACCAGAGCAGGACTGACTCATTACAAGAGCAGTTTACTCCCTACAGAGCAGGACTGACTCATTACCAGAGCAGGACTGACTAATTACCAGAGCAGTCTACTACCCACAGAGCAGAACTAACTCATTACCAGAGCAGAACTGACTCATTACCAGAGCAGGACTGACTCATTACCAGAGCAGTTTACTCCCTACAGAGCAGGACTGACTCATTACCAGAGCAGGACTGACTCATTACCAGGCAGTGTTCTCTCCACAGAGCAGGACTGACTCATTACCAGAGAAGTCTACGCCCCACAGAGCAGGACTGACTCATTACCAGAGCAGTCTACTCCTTACAGAGCAGGACTGACTCATTACCAGAGAAGTCTACTCCCTACAGAGCAGGAATGACTCTTACCAGAGCAGTCTACTCGCCACAGTGCAGGACTGACTCATTACCAGAGCAGTCTACTCCCCACAGAGCAGGACTGACTCATTACCAGAGCAGGACTGACTCATTACCACAGCAATCTACTCCCCACAGAGCAGGACTGACTCATTACCAGAGCAGTCTAACCCCCACAGAGCAGGACTGACTCATTACCAGAGCAGTCTACTCCCCACAGAGCAGGACTGACTCATTACTATAGCAGGACTGACTCATTACCAGAGCAGGACTGACTCATTACCAGGCAGTCTACTCCCCACAGAGCAGGACTGACTCATTACCAGAGCAGGACTGACTCATTACCAGAGCAGTGTACTCCCCACAGAGCAGGACTGACTCCTTACCAGAGCAGTCTACTCCCCACAGAGAAGGACGAACTCATTACCAGAGCAGTCTACTCTCCACAGACCAAGACTGACTCATTACCAGAGCAAGACGAAGTCATTACCAGAGCAGTCTACTCCCCACAGAGCAGGACTGACTCATTACCAGAGCAGTCTACTCCCTACAGAGCAGGACTGAGTTATTACCAGAGCAGGACTGAGTCATTACTAGAGCAGTCTACTCCCCACAGAGCAGGACTGACTCATTACCAGAGCAGTCTACTCCCCGCAGAGCAGGACTGGCTCATTACCAGAGCAGTCTACTCTCCACAGAGCAGGACTGACTCATTACCAGAGCAGGACTGACTCATGACCAGAGCAGTCTACTACCCACAGAGCAGGACTGACTCATTACCAGAGCAGTCTACTCCCCACAGAGCAGGACTGACTCATTACCAGAGCAGTCTACTCCCCACAGAGCAGGACTGACTCATTACCAGAGCAGGACTGACTCATTACCAGAGAAGTCTACTCTCCACAAAGTAGGACTGACTCATTACCAGAGCAGGACTGGCTCATTACCAGAGCAGTCTACTCTCCACAGAGCAGGACTGACTCATGACCAGAGCAGGACTGACTCATGACCAGAGCAGTCTACTCCCCACAGAGCAGGACTGACTCATTACCAGAGCAGGACTGACTCATTACCACAGCAATCTACTCCCCACAGAGCAGGACTGACTCATTACCAGAGCAGTCTAACCCCCACAGAGCAGGACTGACTCATTACCAGAGCAGTCTACTCCCCACAGAGCAGGACTGACTCATTACTAGAGCAGGACTGACTCATTACCAGAGCAGGACTGACTCATTACCAGGCAGTCTACTCCCCACAGAGCAGGACTGACTCATTACCAGAGCAGGACTGACTCATTACCAGAGCAGTGTACTCCCCACAGAGCAGGACTGACTCCTTACCAGAGCAGTCTACTCCCCACAGAGCAGGACGAACTCATTACCAGAGCAGTCTACTCTCCACAGACCAAGACTGACTCATTACCAGAGCAAGACGAAGTCATTACCAGAGCAGTCTACTCCCCACAGAGCAGGACTGACTCATTACCAGAGCAGTCTACTCCCTACAGAGCAGGACTGACTTATTACCAGAGCAGGACTGAGTCATTACTAGAGCAGTCTACTCCTCACAGAGCAGGACTGACTCATTACCAGAGCAGTCTACTCCCCGCAGAGCAGGACTGGCTCATTACCAGAGCAGTCTACTCTCCACAGAGCAGGACTGACTCATTACCAGAGCAGGACTGACTCATGACCAGAGCAGTCTACTACCCACAGAGCAGGACTGACTCATTACCAGAGCAGTCTACTCCCCACAGAGCAGGACTGACTCATTACCAGAGCAGTCTACTCCCCACAGAGCAGGACTGACTCATTACCAGAGCAGGACTGACTCATTACCAGAGAAGTCTACTCTCCACAAAGTAGGACTGACTCATTACCAGAGCAGGACTGGCTCATTACCAGAGCAGTCTACTCTCCACAGAGCAGGACTGACTCATGACCAGAGCAGGACTGACTCATGACCAGAGCAGTCTACTCCCCACAGAGCAGGACTGACTCATTACCAGAGCAGTCTACTCCCCATAGAGCTGGACTGACTCATTCCCAGATCAGTCTACTCCCCACAGAGCAGGACTGACTCATTACCAGAGCAGGACTGACTCATTACCAGAGAAGTCTACTCTCCACAAAGTAGGACTGACTCATTACCAGAGCAGGACTGACTCATTACCAGAGCAGTCTACTCCCCTCCACAGAGCAGGACTGATTCATTACCAGAGCAGTCTACTCCCTACAGAGCAGGACTGACTCATTACCAGAGCAGGACTGACTCATTACAAGAGCAGGACTGACTCATTACCAGAGCAGTCTACTCCCCACAGCTCAGGACTGACTCATTACCAGAGCAGTGTACTCCCCACAGAGCAGGACTGACTCCTTACCAGAGCAGGACTGACTCATTACCAGAGCAGTATACTCCCCACAGAGCAGGACTGACTCATTACCAGAGCAGTCTACTCCCTACAGAGCAGGACTGACTCATTAGTAGAGCAGGACTGACTCATTACCAGAGCAGGACTGACTCATTACCAGACAGTCTACTCCCCACAGAGCAGGACTGACTCATTACCAGAGCAGGACTGACTCATTACAAGAGCAGTTTACTCCCTACAGAGCAGGACTGACTCATTACCAGAGCAGGACTGACTAATTACCAGAGCAGTCTACTACCCACAGAGCAGAACTAACTCATTACCAGAGCAGAACTGACTCATTACCAGAGCAGGACTGACTCATTACCAGAGCAGTTTACTCACTACAGAGCAGGACTGACTCATTACCAGAGCAGGACTGACTAATTACCAGAGCAGTCTACTACCCACAGAGCAGAACTAACTCATTACTAGAGCAGGACTGACTCATTACCAGAGCAGGACTGACTCATTACCAGGCAGTGTTCTCTCCACAGAGCAGGACTGACTCATTACCAGAGAAGTCTACGCCCCACAGAGCAGGACTGACTCATTACCAGAGAAGTCTACTCCCTACAGAGCAGGAATGACTCTTACCAGAGCAGTATACTCCCCACAGAGCAGGACTGACTCATTACCAGAGCAGTCTACTCCCTACAGAGCAGGACTGACTCATTACTAGAGCAGGACTGACTCATTACCAGAGCAGGACTGACTCATTACCAGGCAGTCTACTCCCCACAGAGCAGGACTGACTCATTACCAGAGCAGGACTGACTCATTACAATAGCAGTTTACTCCCTACAGAGCAGGACTGACTCATTACCAGAGCAGGACTGACTAATTACCAGAGCAGTCTACTACCCACAGAGCAGAACTAACTCATTACCAGAGCAGAACTGACTCATTACCAGAGCAGGACTGACTCATTACCAGAGCAGGACTGACTCATTACCAGAGCAGTCTACTCTCCACAGAGCAGGACTGACTCATTACTAGAGCAGGACTGACTCATTACCAGAGCAGGACTGACTCATTACCACGCAGTCTACTCCCCACAGAGCAGGACTGACTCATTACCAGAGCAGGACTGACTCATTACCAGAGCAGTCTACTCCCCACAGAGAAGGACTGACTCATTACCAGAGCAGTCTACTCTCGACAGAGCAGGACTGACTCATTACCAGAGAAGTCTACGCCACACAGAGCAGGACTGACTCATTAACCGAGCAGTCTATTCCCTACAGAGCAGGACTGACTCATTACCAGAGCCGTCTCCTCCCGAAAGAGCAGGACTGACTCATTACCAGAGCAGTCTACTCCCCACAGAGCAGGACTGACTAATTACTAGAGCAAGACTGACTCATTACCAGAGCAGGACTGACTCATTACCAGAGCAATCTACTCCCCACAGAGCAGGACTGACTCATAACCAGAGCAGGACTGACTCATTACCACAGCAATCTACTCCCCACAGAGCAGGACTGACTCATTACCAGAGCAGTCTAACCCCCACCGAGCAGGACTGACTAATTACCAGAGCAGTCTACTCCCCACAGAGCAGGACTGACTCATTACTAGAGCAGGACTGACTCATTACCAGAGCAGGACTGACTCATTACCAGGCAGTCTACTCCCCACAGAGCAGGACTGACTCATTACCAGAGCAGGACTGACTCATTACCAGAGCAGTCTACTCCCCACAGAGAAGGACTGACTCATTACCAGAGCAGTCTACTCTCGACAGAGCAGGACTGACTCATTACCAGAGTAGTCTACGCCACACAGAGCAGGACTGACTCATTAACCGAGCAGTCTATTCCCTACAGAGCAGGACTGACTCATTACCAGAGCCGTCTCCTCCCGAAAGAGCAGGACTGACTCATTACCAGAGCAGTCTACTCCCCACAGAGCAGGACTGACTAATTACTAGAGCAAGACTGACTCATTACCAGAGCAGGACTGACTCATTACCAGAGCAGTCTACTCCCCACAGAGAAGGACTGACTCATTACCAGAGCAGGACTGACTCATTACCAGAGAAGTCTACTCTCCACAAAGTAGGACTGACTCATTACCAGAGCAGGACTGGCTCATTACCAGAGCAGTCTACTCTCCACAGAGCAGGACTGACTCATTACCAGAGCAGGACTGACTCATGACCAGAGCAGTCTACTCCCCACAGAGCAGGACTGACTCATTACCAGAGCAGTCTACTCCCCACAGAGCTGGACTGACTCATTACCAGAGCAGTCTACTCCCCACAGAGCAGGACTGACTCATTACCAGAGCAGGACTGACTCATTACCAGAGAAGTCTACTCTCCACAAAGTAGGACTGACTCATTACCAGAGCAGGACTGACTCATTACCAGAGCAGTCTACTCCCCTCCACAGAGCAGGACTGATTCATTACCAGAGCAGTCTCCTCCCGAAAGAGCAGGACTGACTCATTACCAGAGCAGTCTACTCCCCACAGAGCAGGACTGACTAATTACTAGAGCAAGACTGACTCATTACCAGAGCAGGACTGACTCATTACCAGAGCAGTCTACTCCCCACAGAGCAGGACAGACTCATTACCAGAGCAGGACTGACTCATTAACAGAGCAGTCTACACTCCACAGAGCAGGACTGACTCATTACCAGAGCAGAACTGACTCATTACCAGAGAAGACAACTCCCCACAAAGCAGGAGAGACTCATTATCAGAGCAGAACTGACTCATTACCAGAGCAGGACTGACTCATTACCAGAGCAGTGTACTCCCCACAGAGCAGGACTGACTCCTTACCAGAGCAGTCTACTCCCCACAGAGCAGGACGAACTCATTACCAGAGCAGTCTACTCTCCACAGACCAAGACTGACTCATTACCAGAGCAAGACGAACTCATTACCAGAGCAGTCTACTCCCCACAGAGCAGGACAGACTCATTACCAGAGCAGTCTACTCCCTACAGATTAGGACTGACTTATTACCAGAGCAGGACTGAGTCATTACCAGAGCAGTCTACTCCCCACAGAGCAGGACTGACTCATTACCAGAGCAGTCTACTCCCCACAGAGCAGGACGAACTCATTACCAGAGCAGTCTACTCTCCACAGACCAAGACTGACTCATTACCAGAGCAAGACGAAGTCATTACCAGAGCAGTCTACTCCCCACAGAGCAGGACTGACTCATTACCAGAGCAGTCTACTCCCTACAGAGCAGGACTGACTTATTACCAGAGCAGGACTGAGTCATTACTAGAGCAGTCTACTCCCCACAGAGCAGGACTGACTCATTACCAGAGCAGTCTACTCCCCGCAGAGCAGGACTGGCTCATTACCAGAGCAGTCTACTCTCCACAGAGCAGGACTGACTCATTACCAGAGCAGGACTGACTCATGACCAGAGCAGTCTACTACCCACAGAGCAGGACTGACTCATTACCAGAGCAGTCTACTCCCCACAGAGCAGGACTGACTCATTACCAGAGCAGTCTACTCCCCACAGAGCAGGACTGACTCATTACCAGAGCAGGACTGACTCATTACCAGAGAAGTCTACTCTCCACAAAGTAGGACTGACTCATTACCAGAGCAGGACTGGCTCATTACCAGAGCAGTCTACTCTCCACAGAGCAGGACTGACTCATGACCAGAGCAGGACTGACTCATGACCAGAGCAGTCTACTCCCCACAGAGCAGGACTGACTCATTACCAGAGCAGTCTACTCCCCACAGAGCTGGACTGACTCATTACCAGATCAGTCTACTCCCCACAGAGCAGGACTGACTCATTACCAGAGCAGGACTGACTCATTACCAGAGAAGTCTACTCTCCACAAAGTAGGACTGACTCATTACCAGAGCAGGACTGACTCATTACCAGAGCAGTCTACTCCCCTCCACAGAGCAGGACTGATTCATTACCAGAGCAGTCTACTCCCTACAGAGCAGGACTGACTCATTACCAGAGCAGGACTGACTCATTACAAGAGCAGGACTGACTCATTACCAGAGCAGTCTACTCCCCACAGCTCAGGACTGACTCATTACCAGAGCAGTGTACTCCCCACAGAGCAGGACTGACTCCTTACCAGAGCAGGACTGACTCATTACCAGAGCAGTATACTCCCCACAGAGCAGGACTGACTCATTACCAGAGCAGTCTACTCCCTACAGAGCAGGACTGACTCATTAGTAGAGCAGGACTGACTCATTACCAGAGCAGGACTGACTCATTACCAGACAGTCTACTCCCCACAGAGCAGGACTGACTCATTACCAGAGCAGGACTGACTCTTTACAAGAGCAGTTTACTCCCTACAGAGCAGGACTGACTCATTACCAGAGCAGGACTGACTAATTACCAGAGCAGTCTACTACCCACAGAGCAGAACTAACTCATTACCAGAGCAGAACTGACTCATTACCAGAGCAGGACTGACTCATTACCAGAGCAGTTTACTCACTACAGAGCAGGACTGACTCATTACCAGAGCAGGACTGACTAATTACCAGAGCAGTCTACTACCCACAGAGCAGAACTAACTCATTACTAGAGCAGGACTGACTCATTACCAGAGCAGGACTGACTCATTACCAGGCAGTGTTCTCTCCACAGAGCAGGACTGACTCATTACCAGAGAAGTCTACGCCCCACAGAGCAGGACTGACTCATTACCAGAGAAGTCTACTCCCTACAGAGCAGGAATGACTCTTACCAGAGCAGTATACTCCCCACAGAGCAGGACTGACTCATTACCAGAGCAGTCTACTCCCTACAGAGCAGGACTGACTCATTACTAGAGCAGGACTGACTCATTACCAGAGCAGGACTGACTCATTACCAGGCAGTCTACTCCCCACAGAGCAGGACTGACTCATTACCAGAGCAGGACTGACTCATTACAATAGCAGTTTACTCCCTACAGAGCAGGACTGACTCATTACCAGAGCAGGACTGACTAATTACCAGAGCAGTCTACTACCCACAGAGCAGAACTAACTCATTACCAGAGCAGAACTGACTCATTACCAGAGCAGGACTGACTCATTACCAGAGCAGTCTACTCTCCACAGAGCAGGACTGACTCATTACTAGAGCAGGACTGACTCATTACCAGAGAAGTCTACGCCACACAGAGCAGGACTGACTCATTAACCGAGCAGTCTATTCCCTACAGAGCAGGACTGACTCATTACCAGAGCCGTCTCCTCCCGAAAGAGCAGGACTGACTCATTACCAGAGCAGTCTACTCCCCACAGAGCAGGACTGACTAATTACTAGAGCAAGACTGACTCATTACCAGAGCAGGACTGACTCATTACCAGAGCAGTCTACTCCCCACAGAGCAGGACTGACTCATAACCAGAGCAGGACTGACTCATTACCACAGCAATCTACTCCCCACAGAGCAGGACTGACTCATTACCAGAGCAGTCTAACCCCCACCGAGCAGGACTGACTAATTACCAGAGCAGTCTACTCCCCACAGAGCAGGACTGACTCATTACTAGAGCAGGACTGACTCATTACCAGAGCAGGACTGACTCATTACCAGGCAGTCTACTCCCCACAGAGCAGGACTGACTCATTACCAGAGCAGGACTGACTCATTACCAGAGCAGTCTACTCCCCACAGAGAAGGACTGACTCATTACCAGAGCAGTCTACTCTCGACAGAGCAGGACTGACTCATTACCAGAGTAGTCTACGCCACACAGAGCAGGACTGACTCATTAACCGAGCAGTCTATTCCCTACAGAGCAGGACTGACTCATTACCAGAGCCGTCTCCTCCCGAAAGAGCAGGACTGACTCATTACCAGAGCAGTCTACTCCCCACAGAGCAGGACTGATTAATTACTAGAGCAAGACTGAGTCATTACCAGAGAAGGACTGACTCATTACCAGAGCAGTCTACTCCCCACAGAGAAGGACTGACTCATTACCAGAGCAGTCTACTCTCGACAGAGCAGGACTGACTCATTACCAGAGCCGTCTCCTCCCGAAAGAGCAGGACTGAATCATTACCAGAGCAGTCTACTCCCCACACAGCAGGACTGACTAATTACTAGAGCAAGACTGACTCATTACCAGAGCAGGACTGACTCATTACCAGAGCAGTCTACTCCCCACAGAGAAGGACTGACTCATTACCAGAGCAGGACTGACTCATTACCAGAGAAGTCTACTCTCCACAAAGTAGGACTGACTCATTACCAGAGCAGGACTGGCTCATTACCAGAGCAGTCTACTCTCCACAGAGCAGGACTGACTCATTACCAGAGCAGGACTGACTCATGACCAGAGCAGTCTACTCCCCACAGAGCAGGACTGACTCATTACCAGAGCAGTCTACTCCCCACAGAGCTGGACTGACTCATTACCAGAGCAGTCTACTCCCCACAGAGCAGGACTGACTCATTACCAGAGCAGGACTGACTCATTACCAGAGAAGTCTACTCTCCACAAAGTAGGACTGACTCATTACCAGAGCAGGACTGACTCATTACCAGAGCAGTCTACTCCCCTCCACAGAGCAGGACTGATTCATTACCAGAGCAGTCTCCTCCCGAAAGAGCAGGACTGACTCATTACCAGAGCAGTCTACTCCCCACAGAGCAGGACTGACTAATTACTAGAGCAAGACTGACTCATTACCAGAGCAGGACTGACTCATTACCAGAGCAGTCTACTCCCCACAGAGCAGGACAGACTCATTACCAGAGCAGGACTGACTCATTAACAGAGCAGTCTACACTCCACAGAGCAGGACTGACTCATTACCAGAGCAGAACTGACTCATTACCAGAGAAGACAACTCCCCACAAAGCAGGAGAGACTCATTATCAGAGCAGAACTGACTCATTACCAGAGCAGGACTGACTCATTACCAGAGCAGTGTACTCCCCACAGAGCAGGACTGACTCCTTACCAGAGCAGTCTACTCCCCACAGAGCAGGACGAACTCATTACCAGAGCAGTCTACTCTCCACAGACCAAGACTGACTCATTACCAGAGCAAGACGAACTCATTACCAGAGCAGTCTACTCCCCACAGAGCAGGACAGACTCATTACCAGAGCAGTCTACTCCCTACAGATTAGGACTGACTTATTACCAGAGCAGGACTGAGTCATTACCAGAGCAGTCTACTCCCCACAGAGCAGGACTGACTCATTACCAGAGCAGTCTACTCCCCACAGAGCAGGACGAACTCATTACCAGAGCAGTCTACTCTCCACAGACCAAGACTGACTCATTACCAGAGCAAGACGAAGTCATTACCAGAGCAGTCTACTCCCCACAGAGCAGGACTGACTCATTACCAGAGCAGTCTACTCCCTACAGAGCAGGACTGACTTATTACCAGAGCAGGACTGAGTCATTACTAGAGCAGTCTACTCCCCACAGAGCAGGACTGACTCATTACCAGAGCAGTCTACTCCCCGCAGAGCAGGACTGGCTCATTACCAGAGCAGTCTACTCTCCACAGAGCAGGACTGACTCATTACCAGAGCAGGACTGACTCATGACCAGAGCAGTCTACTACCCACAGAGCAGGACTGACTCATTACCAGAGCAGTCTACTCCCCACAGAGCAGGACTGACTCATTACCAGAGCAGTCTACTCCCCACAGAGCAGGACTGACTCATTACCAGAGCAGGACTGACTCATTACCAGAGAAGTCTACTCTCCACAAAGTAGGACTGACTCATTACCAGAGCAGGACTGGCTCATTACCAGAGCAGTCTACTCTCCACAGAGCAGGACTGACTCATGACCAGAGCAGGACTGACTCATGACCAGAGCAGTCTACTCCCCACAGAGCAGGACTGACTCATTACCAGAGCAGTCTACTCCCCACAGAGCTGGACTGACTCATTACCAGATCAGTCTACTCCCCACAGAGCAGGACTGACTCATTACCAGAGCAGGACTGACTCATTACCAGAGAAGTCTACTCTCCACAAAGTAGGACTGACTCATTACCAGAGCAGGACTGACTCATTACCAGAGCAGTCTACTCCCCTCCACAGAGCAGGACTGATTCATTACCAGAGCAGTCTACTCCCTACAGAGCAGGACTGACTCATTACCAGAGCAGGACTGACTCATTACAAGAGCAGGACTGACTCATTACCAGAGCAGTCTACTCCCCACAGCTCAGGACTGACTCATTACCAGAGCAGTGTACTCCCCACAGAGCAGGACTGACTCCTTACCAGAGCAGGACTGACTCATTACCAGAGCAGTATACTCCCCACAGAGCAGGACTGACTCATTACCAGAGCAGTCTACTCCCTACAGAGCAGGACTGACTCATTAGTAGAGCAGGACTGACTCATTACCAGAGCAGGACTGACTCATTACCAGACAGTCTACTCCCCACAGAGCAGGACTGACTCATTACCAGAGCAGGACTGACTCTTTACAAGAGCAGTTTACTCCCTACAGAGCAGGACTGACTCATTACCAGAGCAGGACTGACTAATTACCAGAGCAGTCTACTACCCACAGAGCAGAACTAACTCATTACCAGAGCAGAACTGACTCATTACCAGAGCAGGACTGACTCATTACCAGAGCAGTTTACTCACTACAGAGCAGGACTGACTCATTACCAGAGCAGGACTGACTAATTACCAGAGCAGTCTACTACCCACAGAGCAGAACTAACTCATTACTAGAGCAGGACTGACTCATTACCAGAGCAGGACTGACTCATTACCAGGCAGTGTTCTCTCCACAGAGCAGGACTGACTCATTACCAGAGAAGTCTACGCCCCACAGAGCAGGACTGACTCATTACCAGAGAAGTCTACTCCCTACAGAGCAGGAATGACTCTTACCAGAGCAGTATACTCCCCACAGAGCAGGACTGACTCATTACCAGAGCAGTCTACTCCCTACAGAGCAGGACTGACTCATTACTAGAGCAGGACTGACTCATTACCAGAGCAGGACTGACTCATTACCAGGCAGTCTACTCCCCACAGAGCAGGACTGACTCATTACCAGAGCAGGACTGACTCATTACAATAGCAGTTTACTCCCTACAGAGCAGGACTGACTCATTACCAGAGCAGGACTGACTAATTACCAGAGCAGTCTACTACCCACAGAGCAGAACTAACTCATTACCAGAGCAGAACTGACTCATTACCAGAGCAGGACTGACTCATTACCAGAGCAGTCTACTCTCCACAGAGCAGGACTGACTCATTACTAGAGCAGGACTGACTCATTACCAGAGAAGTCTACGCCACACAGAGCAGGACTGACTCATTAACCGAGCAGTCTATTCCCTACAGAGCAGGACTGACTCATTACCAGAGCCGTCTCCTCCCGAAAGAGCAGGACTGACTCATTACCAGAGCAGTCTACTCCCCACAGAGCAGGACTGACTAATTACTAGAGCAAGACTGACTCATTACCAGAGCAGGACTGACTCATTACCAGAGCAGTCTACTCCCCACAGAGCAGGACTGACTCATAACCAGAGCAGGACTGACTCATTACCACAGCAATCTACTCCCCACAGAGCAGGACTGACTCATTACCAGAGCAGTCTAACCCCCACCGAGCAGGACTGACTAATTACCAGAGCAGTCTACTCCCCACAGAGCAGGACTGACTCATTACTAGAGCAGGACTGACTCATTACCAGAGCAGGACTGACTCATTACCAGGCAGTCTACTCCCCACAGAGCAGGACTGACTCATTACCAGAGCAGGACTGACTCATTACCAGAGCAGTCTACTCCCCACAGAGAAGGACTGACTCATTACCAGAGCAGTCTACTCTCGACAGAGCAGGACTGACTCATTACCAGAGTAGTCTACGCCACACAGAGCAGGACTGACTCATTAACCGAGCAGTCTATTCCCTACAGAGCAGGACTGACTCATTACCAGAGCCGTCTCCTCCCGAAAGAGCAGGACTGACTCATTACCAGAGCAGTCTACTCCCCACAGAGCAGGACTGATTAATTACTAGAGCAAGACTGAGTCATTACCAGAGAAGGACTGACTCATTACCAGAGCAGTCTACTCCCCACAGAGAAGGACTGACTCATTACCAGAGCAGTCTACTCTCGACAGAGCAGGACTGACTCATTACCAGAGCCGTCTCCTCCCGAAAGAGCAGGACTGAATCATTACCAGAGCAGTCTACTCCCCACAGAGCAGGACTGACTAATTACTAGAGCAAGACTGACTCATTACCAGAGCAGGACTGACTCATTACCAGAGCAGTCTACTCCCCACAGAGCAGGACTGACTCATTACCAGAGCAGGACTGACTCATTACCAGAGAAGTCTACTCTCCACAAAGTAGGACTGACTAATTACCAGAGCAGGACTGGCTCATTACCAGAGCAGTCTACTCTCCACAGAGCAGGACTGACTCATTACCAGAGCAGGACTGACTCATGACCAGAGCAGTCTACTCCCCACAGAGCAGGACTGACTCATTACCAGAGCAGTCTACTCCCCACAGAGCTGGACTGACTCATTACCAGAGCAGTCTACTCCCCACAGAGCAGGACTGACTCATTACCAGAGCAGGACTGACTCATTACCAGAGAAGTCTACTCTCCACAAAGTAGGACTGACTCATTACCAGAGCAGGACTGACTCATTACCAGAGCAGTCTACTCCCCTCCACAGAGCAGGACTGATTCATTACCAGAGCAGTCTCCTCCCGAAAGAGCAGGACTGACTCATTACCAGAGCAGTCTACTCCCCACAGAGCAGGACTGACTAATTACTAGAGCAAGACTGACTCATTACCAGAGCAGGACTGACTCATTACCAGAGCAGTCTACTCCCCACAGAGCAGGACAGACTCATTACCAGAGCAGGACTGACTCATTAACAGAGCAGTCTACACTCCACAGAGCAGGACTGACTCATTACCAGAGCAGAACTGACTCATTACCAGAGAAGACAACTCCCCACAAAGCAGGAGAGACTCATTACCAGAGCAGAACTAACTCATTACCAGAGCAGGACTGACTCATTACCAGAGCAGTGTACTCCCCACAGAGCAGGACTGACTCCTTACCAGAGCAGTCTACTCCCCACAGAGCAGGACGAACTCATTACCAGATTAGTCTACTCTCCACAGACCAAGACTGACTCATTACCAGAGCAAGACGAACTCATTACCAGAGCAGTCTACTCCCCACAGAGCAGGACTGACTCATTACCAGAGCAGTCTACTCCCTACAGATTAGGACTGACTTATTACCAGAGCAGGACTGAGTCATTACCAGAGCAGTCTACTCCCCACAGAGCAGGACTGACTCATTACCAGAGCAGTCTACTCCCCACAGAGCAGGACTGGCTCATTACCAGAGCAGTCTACTCTCCACAGAGCAGGACTGACTCATTACCAGAGCAGGACTGACTCATGACCAGAGCAGTCTACTCCCCACAGAGCAGGACTGACACATTACCAGAGCAATCTACTCCCCACAGAGCTGGACTGACTCATTACCAGAGCAGTCTACTCCCCACAGAGCAGGACTGACTCATTACCAGAGCAGGACTGACTCATTACCAGAGAAGTCTACTCTCCACAAAGTAGGACTGACTCATTACCAGAGCAGGACTGACTCATTACCAGAGCAGTCTACTCCCCTCCACAGAGCATGACTGATTCATTATTAGAGCAGTCTACTCCCTACAGAGCAGGACTGACTCATTACCAGAGCAGGACTGACTCATTACAAGAGCAGGACTGACTCATTACCAGAGCAGTCTACTCCCCACAGCTCAGGACTGACTCATTACCAGAGCAGTGTACTCCCCACAGAGCAAGACTGACTCCTTACCAGAGCAGGACTGACTCATTACCAGAGCAGTATACTCAACACAGAGCAGGAATGACTCATTACCAGAGCAGTCTACTCCCCACAGAGCAGGACTGACTCATTACCAGAGCAGGACTGACTCATTACAAGAGCAGTTTACTCCCTACAGAGCAGGACTGACTCATTACCAGAGCAGTACTGACTAATTACCAGAGCAGTCTACTACCCACAGAGCAGAACTAACTCATTACCAGAGCAGAACTGACTCATTACCAGAGCAGGACTGACTCATTACCAGAGCACTCTACTCCCCACAGAGAAGGACTGACTCATTACCAGAGCAGTCTACTCTCGACAGAGCAGGACTGACTCATTACCAGAGAAGTCTACGCCACACAGAGCAGGACTGACTCATTAACCGAGCAGTCTATTCCCTACAGAGCAGGACTGACTCATTACCAGAGCCGTCTCCTCCCGAAAGAGCAGGACTGACTCATTACCTGAGCAGTCTACTCCCCACAGAGCAGGACTGACTAATTACTAGAGCAAGACTGACTCATTACCAGAGCAGGACTGACTCATTACCAGAGCAGTCTACTCCCCACATAGCAGGACAGACTCATTACCAGAGCAGGACTGACTCATTAACAGAGCAGTCTACACTCCACAGAGCAGGACTGACTCATTACCAGAGCAGAACTGACTCATTACCAGAGCAGACTACTCCCCACAGAGCAGGAGAGACTCATTACCAGAGCAGAACTGACTCATTACCAGAGCAGGACTGACTCATTACCAGAGCAGTGTACTCCCCACAGAGCAGGACTGACTCCTTACCAGAGCAGTCTACTCCCCACAGAGCAGGACGAACTCATTACCAGAGCAGTCTACTCTCCACAGACCAAGACTGACTCATTACCAGAGCAAGACGAAGTCATTACCAGAGCAGTCTACTCCCCACAGAGCAGGACTGACTCATTACCAGAGCAGTCTACTCCCTACAGAGCAGGACTGACTTATTACCAGAGCAGGACTGAGTCATTACCAGAGCAGTCTACTCCCCACAGAGCAGGACTGACTCATTACCAGAGCAATCTACTCCCCACAGAGCAGGACTGGCTCATTACCAGAGCAGTCTACTCTCCACAGAGCAGGACTGACTCATTACCAGAGCAGGACTGACTCATGACCAGAGCAGTCTACTCCCCACAGAGCAGGACTGACTCATTACCAGAGCAGTCTACTCCCCACAGAGCAGGACTGACTCATTACCAGAGCAGTCTACTCCCCACAGAGCAGGACTGACTCATTACCAGAGCAGGACTGACTCATTACCAGAGAAGTCTACTCTCCACAAAGTAGGACTGACTCATTACCAGAGCAGGACTGGCTCATTACCAGAGCAGTCTACTCTCCACAGAGCAGGACTGACTCATTACCAGAGCAGGACTGACTCATGACCAGAGCAGTCTACTCCCCACAGAGCAGGACTGACTCATTACCAGAGCAGTCTACTCCCCACAGAGCTGGACTGACTCATTACCAGAGCAGTCTACTCCCCACAGAGCAGGACTGACTCATTACCAGAGCAGGACTGACTCATTACCAGAGAAGTCTACTCTCCACAAAGTAGGACTGACTCATTACCAGAGCAGGACTGACTCATTACCAGAGCAGTCTACTCCCCTCCACAGAGCAGGACTGATTCATTACCAGAGCAGTCTACTCCCTACAGAGCAGGACTGACTCATTACCAGAGCAGGACTGACTCATTACAAGAGCAGGACTGACTCATTACCAGAGCAGTCTACTCCCCACAGCTCAGGACTGACTCATTACCAGAGCAGTGTACTCCCCACAGAGCAGGACTGACTCCTTACCAGAGCAGGACTGGCTCATTACCAGAGCAGTATACTCCCCACAGAGCAGGACTGACTCATTACCAGAGCAGTCTACTCCCTACAGAGCAGGACTGACTCATTACTAGAGCAGGACTGACTCATTACCAGAGCAGGACAGACTCATTACCAGAGCAGTCTGCTCCCCACAGAGCAGGACTGACACATTACCAGAGCAGGACTGACTCATTACAAGAGAAGTTTACTCCCTACAGATCAGGACTGACTCATTACCAGAGCAGGACTGACTAATTACCAGAGCAGTCTACTACCCACAGAGCAGAACTAACTCATTACCAGAGCAGAACTGACTCATTACCAGAGCAGGACTGACTCATTACCAGAGCAGTTTACTCCCTACAGAGCAGGACTGACTCATTACCAGAGCAGGACTGACTAATTACCAGAGCAGTCTACTACCCACAGAGCAGAACTAACTCATTACTAGAGCAGGACTGACTCATTACCAGAGCAGGACTGACTCATTACCAGGCAGTGTTCTCTCCACAGAGCAGGACTGACTCATTACCAGAGAAGTCTATGCCCCACAGAGCAGGACTGACTCATTACCAGAGCAGTCTACTCCCTACAGAGCAGGACTGACTCATTACCAGAGAAGTCTACTCCCTACAGAGCAGGAATGACTCTTACCAGAGCAGTCTACTCGCCACAGTGCAGGACTGACTCATTACCAGAGCAGTCTACTCCCCACAGAGCAAGACTGACTCCTTACCAGAGCAGGACTGACTCATTACCAGAGCAGTATTCTCCCCACAGAGCAGGACTGACTCATTACCAGAGCAGTCTACTCCCTACAGAGCAGGACTGATTCATTACTAGAGCAGGACTGACTCATTACTGGAGCAGGACTGACTCATTACCAGGCAGTCTACTCCCCACAGAGCAGGACTGACTCATTACCAGAGCAGATCTGACTCATTACAAGAGCAGTTTACTCCCTACAGAGCAGGACTGACTCATTACCAGAGCAGGACTGACTAATTACCAGAGCAGTCTACTACCCACAGAGCAGAACTAACTCATTACCAGAGCAGAACTGACTCATTACCAGAGCAGGACTGACTCATTACCAGAGCAGTCTACTCCCCGCAGAGAAGGACTGACTCATTACCAGAGCAGTCTACTCTCGACAGAGCAGGACTGACTCATTACCAGAGAAGTCTACTCCCCACAAAGCAGGACTGACTAATTACTAGAGCAAGACTGACTCATTACCAGAGCAGGACTGACTCATTACCAGAGCAGTCTACTCCCCACAGAGCAGGACAGACTCATTACCAGAGCAGGACTGACTCATTAACAGAGCAGTCTACACTCCACAGAGCAGGACTGACTCATTACCAGAGCAGAACTGACTCATTACCAGAGCAGACTACTCCCCACAGAGCAGGAGAGACTCATTACCAGAGCAGAACTGACTCATTACCAGAGCAGGACTGACTCATTACCAGAGCAGTGTACTCCCCACAGAGCAGGACTGACTCCTTACCAGAGCAGTCTACTCCCCACAGAGCAGGACGAACTCATTACCAGAGCAGTCTACTCTCCACAGACCAAGACTGACTCATTACCAGAGCAAGACGAAGTCATTACCAGAGCAGTCTACTCCCCACAGAGCAGGACTGACTCATTACCAGAGCAGTCTACTCCCTACAGAGCAGGACTGACTTATTACCAGAGCAGGACTGAGTCATTACCAGAGCAGTCTACTCCCCACAGAGCAGGACTGACTCATTACCAGAGCAATCTACTCCCCACAGAGCAGGACTGGCTCATTACCAGAGCAGTCTACTCTCCACAGAGCAGGACTGACTCATTACCAGAGCAGGACTGACTCATGACCAGAGCAGTCTACTCCCCACAGAGCAGGACTGACTCATTACCAGAGCAGTCTACTCCCCACAGAGCAGGACTGACTCATTACCAGAGCAGTCTACTCCCCACAGAGCAGGACTGACTCATTACCAGAGCAGGACTGACTCATTACCAGAGAAGTCTACTCTCCACAAAGTAGGACTGACTCATTACCAGAGCAGGACTGGCTCATTACCAGAGCAGTCTACTCTCCACAGAGCAGGACTGACTCACTACCAGAGCAGGACTGACTCATGACCAGAGCAGTCTACTCCCCACAGAGCAGGACTGACTCATTACCAGAGCAGTCTACTCCCCACAGAGAAGGACTGACTCATTACCAGAGCAGTCTACTCCCCACAGAGCAGGACTGACTCATTACCAGAGCAGGACTGACTCATTACCAGAGAAGTCTACTCTCCACAAAGTAGGACTGACTCATTACCAGAGCAGGACTGACTCATTACCAGAGCAGTCTACTCCCCTCCACAGAGCAGGACTGATTCAACACCAGAGCAGTCTACTCCCTACAGAGCAGGACTGACTCATTACCAGAGCAGGACTGACTCATTACAAGAGCAGGACTGACTCATTACCAGAGCAGTCTACTCCCCACAGCTCAGGACTGACTCATTACCAGAGCAGTGTACTCCCCACAGAGCAGGACTGACTCCTTACCAGAGCAGGACTGACTCATTACCAGAGCAGTATACTCCCCACAGAGCAGGACTGACTCATTACCAGAGCAGTCTACTCCCTACAGAGCAGGACTGACTCATTACTAGAGCAGGACTGACTCATTACCAGAGCAGGACTGACTCATTACCAGGCAGTCTACTCCCCACAGAGCAGGACTGACTCATTACCAGAGCAGGACTGACTCATTACAAGAGCAGTTTACTCCCTACAGAGCAGGACTGACACATTACCAGAGCAGGACTGACTAATTACCAGAGCAGTCTACTACCCACAGAGCAGAACTAACTCATTACCAGAGCAGAACTGACTCATTACCAGAGCAGGACTGACTCATTACCAGAGCAGTTTACTCCCTACAGAGCAGGACTGACTCATTACCAGAGCAGGACTGACTAATTACCAGAGCAGTCTACTACCCACAGAGCAGAACTAACTCATTACTAGAGCAGGACTGACTCATTACCAGAGCAGGACTGACTCATTACCAGGCAGTGTTCTCTCCACAGAGCAGGACTGACTCATTACCAGAGAAGTCTACACCCCACAGAGCAGGACTGACTCATTACCAGAGCAGTCTACTCCCTACAGAGCAGGACTGACTCATTACCAGAGAAGTCTACTCCCTACAGAGCAGGAATGACTCATTACCAGAGCAGTCTACTCGCCACAGTGCAGGACTGACTCATTACCAGAGCAGTCTACTCCCCACAGAGCAGGACTGACTCATTACCAGAGCAGGACTGACTCATTACCACAGCAATCTACTCCCCACAGAGCAGGACTGACTCATTACCAGAGCAGTCTAATCCCCACCGAGCAGGACTGACTCATTACCAGAGCAGTCTACTCTCCATAGAGCAGGACTGACTCATTACTAGAGCAGGACTGACTCATTACCAGAGCAGGACTGACTCATTACCAGGCAGTCTACTCCCCACAGAGCAGGACTGACTCATTACCAGAGCAGGACTGACTCATTACCAGAGCAGTCTACTCCCCACAGAGAAGGACTGACTCATTACCAGAGCAGTCTACTCTCGACAGAGCAGGACTGACTCATTACCAGAGAAGTCTACGCCACACAGAGCAGGACTGACTCATTAACCGAGCAGTCTATTCCCTACAGAGCAGGACTGACTCATTACCAGAGCCGTCTCCTCCCGAAAGAGCAGGACTGACTCATTACCAGAGCAGTCTACTCCCCACAGAGCAGGACTGACTAATTACTAGAGCAAGACTGACTCATTACCAGAGCAGGACTGACTCATTACCAGAGCAGTCTACTCCCCACAGAGCAGGACAGACTCATTACCAGAGCAGGACTGACTCATTAACAGAGCAGTCTACACTCCACAGAGCAGGACTGACTCATTACCAGAGCAGACTACTCCCCACAGAGCAGGAGAGACTCATTACCAGAGCAGAACTGACTCATTACCAGAGCAGGACTGACTCATGACCAGAGCAGTCTACTCCCCACAGAGCAGGACTGACTCATTACCAGAGCAGTCTACTCCCCACAGAGAAGGACTGACTCATTACCAGAGCAGTCTACTCCCCACAGAGCAGGACTGACTCATTACCAGAGCAGGACTGACTCATTACCAGAGAAGTCTACTCTCCACAAAGTAGGACTGACTCATTACCAGAGCAGGACTGACTCATTACCAGAGCAGTCTACTCCCCTCCACAGAGCAGGACTGATTCATTACCAGAGCAGTCTACTCCCTACAGAGCAGGACTGACTCATTACCAGAGCAGGACTGACTCATTACAAGAGCAGGACTGACTCATTACCAGAGCAGTCTACTCCCCACAGCTCAGGACTGACTCATTACCAGAGCAGTGTACTCCCCACAGAGCAGGACTGACTCCTTACCAGAGCAGGACTGACTCATTACCAGAGCAGTATACTCCCCACAGAGCAGGACTGACTCATTACCAGAGCAGTCTACTCCCTACAGAGCAGGACTGACTCATTACTAGAGCAGGACTGACTCATTACCAGTTCAGGACTGACTCATTACCAGGCAGTCTACTCCCCAGAGAGCAGGACTGACTCATTACCAGAGCAGGACTGACTCATTACAAGAGCAGTTTACTCCCTACAGAGCAGGACTGACTCATTACCAGAGCAGGACTGACTAATTACCAGAGCAGTCTACTACCCACAGAGCAGAACTAACTCATTACCAGAGCAGAACTGACTCATTACCAGAGCAGGACTGACTCATTACCAGAGCAGTTTACTCCCTACAGAGCAGGACTGACTCATTACCAGAGCAGGACTGACTCATTACCAGGCAGTGTTCTCTCCACAGAGCAGGACTGACTCATTACCAGAGAAGTCTACGCCCCACAGAGCAGGACTGACTCATTACCAGAGCAGGACTGACTCATTACCAGAGCAGTCTACTCCCCACAGAGAAGGACTGACTCATTACCAGAGCAGTCTACTCTCGACAGAGCAGGACTGACTCATTACCAGAGAAGTCTACGCCACACAGAGCAGGACTGACTCATTAACCGAGCAGTCTATTCCCTACAGAGCAGGACTGACTCATTACCAGAGCCGTCTCCTCCCGAAAGAGCAGGACTGACTCATTACCAGAGCAGTCTACTCCCCACAGAGCAGGACTGACTAATTACTAGAGCAAGACTGACTCATTACCAGAGCAGGACTGACTCATTACCAGAGCAGTCTACTCCCCACAGAGCAGGACAGACTCATTACCAGAGCAGGACTGACTCATTAACAGAGCAGTCTACACTCCACAGAGCAGGACTGACTCATTACCAGTGCAGAACTGACTCATTACCAGAGCAGACTACTCATCACAGAGCAGGAGAGACTCATTACCAGAGCAGAACTGACTCATTACCAGAGCAGGACTGACTCATGACCAGAGCAGTCTACTCCCCACAGAGCAGGACTGACTCATTACCAGAGCAGTCTACTCCCCACAGAGAAGGACTGACTCATTACCAGAGCAGTCTACTCCCCACAGAGCAGGACTGACTCATTACCAGAGCAGGACTGACTCATTACCAGAGAAGTCTACTCTTCACAAAGTAGGACTGACTCATTACCAGAGCAGGACTGACTCATTACCAGAGCAGTCTACTCCCCTCCACAGAGCAGGACTGATTCATTACCAGAGCAGTCTACTCCCTACAGAGCAGGACTGACTCATTACCAGAGCAGGACTGACTCATTACAAGAGCAGGACTGACTCATTACCAGAGCAGTCTACTCCCCACAGCTCAGGACTGACTCATTACCAGAGCAGTGTACTCCCCACAGAGCAGGACTGACTCCTTACCAGAGCAGGACTGACTCATTACCAGAGCAGTATACTCCCCACAGAGCAGGACTGACTCATTACCAGAGCAGTCTACTCCCTACAGAGCAGGACTGACTCATTACTAGAGCAGGACTGACTCATTACCAGTTCAGGACTGACTCATTACCAGGCAGTCTACTCCCCACAGAGCAGGACTGACTCATTACCAGAGCAGGACTGACTCATTACAAGAGCAGTTTACTCCCTACAGAGCAGGACTGACTCATTACCAGAGCAGGACTGACTAATTACCAGAGCAGTCTACTACCCACAGAGCAGAACTAACTCATTACCAGAGCAGAACTGACTCATTACCAGAGCAGGACTGACTCATTACCAGAGCAGTTTACTCCCTACAGAGCAGGACTGACTCATTACCAGAGCAGGACTGACTAATTACCAGAGCAGTCTACTACCCACAGAGCAGAACTAACTCATTACTAGAGCAGGACTGACTCATTACCAGAGCAGGACTGACTCATTACCAGGCAGTGTTCTCTCCACAGAGCAGGACTGACTCATTACCAGAGAAGTCTACGCCCCACAGAGCAGGACTGACTCATTACCAGAGCAGTCTACTCCCTACAGAGCAGGACTGACTCATTACCAGAGAAGTCTACTCCCTACAGAGCAGGAATGACTCTTACCAGAGCAGTCTACTCGCCACAGTGCAGGACTGACTCATTACCAGAGCAGTCTACTCCCCACAGAGCAGGACTGACTCATTACCAGAGCAGGACTGACTCATTACCACAGCAATCTACTCCCCACACTTAGCAGGACTGACTCATTACCAGAGCAGTCTAACCCCCACCGAGCAGGACTGACTCATTACCAGAGCAGTCTACTCCCCACAGAGCAGGACTGACTCATTACTAGAGCAGGACTGACTCATTACCAGAGCAGGACTGACTCATTACCAGGCAGTCTACTCCCCACAGAGCAGGACTGACTAATTACCAGAGCAGGACTGACTCATTACCAGAGCAGTCTACTCCCCACAGAGAAGGACTGACTCATTACCAGAGCAGTCTACTCTCGACAGAGCAGGACTGACTCATTACCAGAGAAGTCTACGCCACACAGAGCAGGACTGACTCATTAACCGAGCAGTCTATTCCCTACAGAGCAGGACTGACTCCTTACCAGGAGCAGTCTACTCCCCACAGAGCAGGACTGACTCATTACCAGAGCAGTCTACTCCCTACAGAGCAGGACTGACTTATTACCAGAGCAGGACTGAGTCATTACCAGAGCAGTCTACTCCCCACAGAGCAGGACTGACTCATTACCAGAGCAGTCTACTCCCCACAGTGCAGGACTGGCTCATTACCAGAGCAGTCTACTGTCCACAGAGCAGGACTGACTCATTACCAGAGCAGGACTGACTCATGACCAGAGCAGTCTACTCCCCACAGAGCAGGACTGACTCATTACCAGAGCAGTCTACTCCCCACAGAGCAGGACTGACTCATTACCAGAGCAGTCTACTCCCCACAGAGCAGGACTGACTCATTACCAGAGCAGGACTGACTAATTACCAGAGCAGTCTACTACCCACAGAGCAGAACTAACTCATTACTAGAGCAGGACTGACTCATTACCAGAGCAGGACTGACTCATTACCAGGCAGTGTTCTCTCCACAGAGCAGGACTGACTCATTACCAGAGAAGTCTACGCCCCACAGAGCAGGACTGACTCATTACCAGAGCAGTCTACTCCCTACAGAGCAGGACTGACTCATTACCAGAGAAGTCTACTCCCTACAGAGCAGGAATGACTCTTACCAGAGCAGTCTACTCGCCACAGTGCAGGACTGACTCATTACCAGAGCAGTCTACTCCCCACAGAGCAGGACTGACTCATTACCAGAGCAGGACTGACTCATTACCACAGCAATCTACTCCCCACACTTAGCAGGACTGACTCATTACCAGAGCAGTCTAACCCCCACCGAGCAGGACTGACTCATTACCAGAGCAGTCTACTCCCCACAGAGCAGGACTGACTCATTACTAGAGCAGGACTGACTCATTACCAGAGCAGGACTGACTCATTACCAGGCAGTCTACTCCCCACAGAGCAGGACTGACTAATTACCAGAGCAGGACTGACTCATTACCAGAGCAGTCTACTCCCCACAGAGAAGGACTGACTCATTACCAGAGCAGTCTACTCTCGACAGAGCAGGACTGACTCATTACCAGAGAAGTCTACGCCACACAGAGCAGGACTGACTCATTAACCGAGCAGTCTATTCCCTACAGAGCAGGACTGACTCCTTACCAGAGCAGTCTACTCCCCACAGAGCAGGACTGACTCATTACCAGAGCAGTCTACTCCCTACAGAGCAGGACTGACTTATTACCAGAGCAGGACTGAGTCATTACCAGAGCAGTCTACTCCCCACAGAGCAGGACTGACTCATTACCAGAGCAGTCTACTCCCCACAGTGCAGGACTGGCTCATTACCAGAGCAGTCTACTGTCCACAGAGCAGGACTGACTCATTACCAGAGCAGGACTGACTCATGACCAGAGCAGTCTACTCCCCACAGAGCAGGACTGACTCATTACCAGAGCAGTCTACTCCCCACAGAGCAGGACTGACTCATTACCAGAGCAGTCTACTCCCCACAGAGCAGGACTGACTCATTACCAGAGCAGGACTGACTCATTACAAGAGAAGTCTACTCTCCACAAAGTAGGACTGACTCATTACCAGAGCAGGAGTGGCTCATTACCAGAGCAGTCTACTCTCCACAGAGCAGGACTGACTCATTACCAGAGCAGGACTGACTCATGACCAGAGCAGTCTACTCCCCACAGAGCAGGACTGACTCATTACCAGAGCAGACTACTCGCCACAGAGCTGGACTGACTCATTACCAGAGCAGTCTACTCCCCACAGAGCAGGACTGACTCATTACCAGAGCAGGACTGACTCATTACCAGAGAAGTCTTCTCTCCACAAAGTAGGACTGACTCATTACCAGAGCAGGACTGACTCATTACCAGAGCAGTCTACTCCCCTCCACAGAGCAGGACTGATTCATTACCAGAGCAGTCTACTCCCTACAGAGCAGGACTGACTCATTACCAGAGCAGGACTGACTCATTACAAGAGCAGGACTGACTCATTACCAGAGCAGTCTACTCCCCACAGCTCAGGACTGACTCATTACCAGAGCAGTGTACTCCCCACAGAGCAGGACTGACTCCTTACCAGAGCAGGACTGACTCATTACCAGAGCAGTATACTCCCCACAGAGCAGGACTGACTCATTACCAGAGCAGTCTACTCCCTACAGAGCAGGACTGACTCATTACTAGAGCAGGACTGACTCATTACCAGGGCAGGACTGACTCATTAACAGGCAGTCTACTTCCCACCGAGCAGGACTGACTCATTACCAGAGCAGTCTACTCCCCACAGAGCAGGACTGACTCATTACTAGAGCAGGACTGACTCATTACCAGAGCAGGACTGACTCATTACCAGGCAGTCTACTCCCCACAGAGCAGGACTGACTAATTACCAGAGCAGGACTGACTCATTACCAGAGCAGTCTACTCCCCACAGAGAAGGACTGACTCATTACCAGAGCAGTCTACTCTCGACAGAGCAGGACTGACTCATTACCAGAGAAGTCTACGCCACACAGAGCAGGACTGACTCATTAACCGAGCAGTCTATTCCCTACAGAGCAGGACTGACTCCTTACCAGAGCAGTCTACTCCCCACAGAGCAGGACTGACTCATTACCAGAGCAGTCTACTCCCTACAGAGCAGGACTGACTTATTACCAGAGCAGGACTGAGTCATTACCAGAGCAGTCTACTCCCCACAGAGCAGGACTGACTCATTACCAGAGCAGTCTACTCCCCACAGTGCAGGACTGGCTCATTACCAGAGCAGTCTACTGTCCACAGAGCAGGACTGACTCATTACCAGAGCAGGACTGACTCATGACCAGAGCAGTCTACTCCCCACAGAGCAGGACTGACTCATTACCAGAGCAGTCTACTCCCCACAGAGCAGGACTGACTCATTACCAGAGCAGTCTACTCCCCACAGAGCAGGACTGACTCATTACCAGAGCAGGACTGACTCATTACAAGAGAAGTCTACTCTCCACAAAGTAGGACTGACTCATTACCAGAGCAGGAGTGGCTCATTACCAGAGCAGTCTACTCTCCACAGAGCAGGACTGACTCATTACCAGAGCAGGACTGACTCATGACCAGAGCAGTCTACTCCCCACAGAGCAGGACTGACTCATTACCAGAGCAGACTACTCGCCACAGAGCTGGACTGACTCATTACCAGAGCAGTCTACTCCCCACAGAGCAGGACTGACTCATTACCAGAGCAGGACTGACTCATTACCAGAGAAGTCTTCTCTCCACAAAGTAGGACTGACTCATTACCAGAGCAGGACTGACTCATTACCAGAGCAGTCTACTCCCCTCCACAGAGCAGGACTGATTCATTACCAGAGCAGTCTACTCCCTACAGAGCAGGACTGACTCATTACCAGAGCAGGACTGACTCATTACAAGAGCAGGACTGACTCATTACCAGAGCAGTCTACTCCCCACAGCTCAGGACTGACTCATTACCAGAGCAGTGTACTCCCCACAGAGCAGGACTGACTCCTTACCAGAGCAGGACTGACTCATTACCAGAGCAGTATACTCCCCACAGAGCAGGACTGACTCATTACCAGAGCAGTCTACTCCCTACAGAGCAGGACTGACTCATTACTAGAGCAGGACTGACTCATTACCAGGGCAGGACTGACTCATTAACAGGCAGTCTACTTCCCACAGAGCAGGACTGACTCATTACCAGAGCAGGACTGACTCATTACAAGAGCAGTCTACTACCCACAGAGCAGAACTAACTCATTACCAGAGCAGAACTGAATCATTACCAGAGCAGGACTGACTCATTACCAGAGCAGTTTACTCCCTACAGAGCAGGACTGACTCATTACCAGAGCAGGACTGACAAATTACCAGAGCAGTCTACTACCCACAGAGCAGAACTAACTCATTACTTGAGCAGGACTGACTCATTACCAGAGCAGGACTGACTCATTACCAGGCAGTGTTCTCTCCACAGAGCAGGACTGACTCATTACCAGAGAAGTCTACGCCCCACAGAGCAGGACTGACTCATTACCAGAGCAGTCTACTCCCTACAGAGCAGGACTGACTCATTACCAGAGCAGGACTGACTCATTACCACAGCAATCTACTCCCCACAGAGCAGGACTGACTCATTACCAGAGCAGTCTAACCCCCACAGAGCAGGACTGACTCATTACCAGAGCAGTCTACTCCCCACAGAGCAGGACTGACTCATTACTAGAGCAGGACTGACTCATTACCAGAGCAGGACTGACTCATTACCAGGCAGTCTACTCCCCACAGAGCAGGACTGACTCATTACCAGAGCAGGACTGACTCATTACCAGAGCAGTCTACTCCCCACAGAGAAGGACTGACTCATTACCAGAGCAGTCTACTCTCGACAGAGCAGGACTGACTCATTACCAGAGAATTCTACGCCACACAGAGCAGGACTGACTCATTAACCGAGCAGTCTACTCCCCACAGAGCAGGACTGACTAATTACTAGAGCAAGACTGACTCATTACCAGAGCAGGACTGACTCATTACCAGAGCAGTCTACTCCCCACAGAGCAGGACAGACTCATTACCAGAGCAGGACTGACTCATTAACAGAGCAGTCTACACTCCACAGAGCAGGACTGACTCATTACCAGAGCAGAACTGACTCATTACCAGAGCAGACTACTCCCCACAGAGCAGGAGAGACTCATTACCAGAGCAGAACTGACTCATTACCAGAGCAGGACTGACTCATTACCAGAGCAGTGTACTCCCCACAGTGCAGGACTGACTCATTACCAGAGCAGTCTACTCCCTACAGAGCAGGACTGACTCATTACCAGAGCAGGACTGAGTCATTACCAGAGCAGTCTACTCCCCACAGAGCAGGACTGACTCATTACCAGAGCAGTCTACTCCCCAAAGAGCAGGACTGGCTCATTACCAGAGCAGTCTACTCTCCACAGAGCAGGACTGACTCATTACCAGAGCAGGACTGACTCATGACCAGAGCAGTCTACTCCCCACAGAGCAGGACTTACTCATTACCAGAGCAGTCTACTCCCCACAGAGCAGGACTGACTCATTACCAGAGCAGTCTACTCCCCACAGAGCAGGACTGACTCATTACCAGAGCAGGACTGACTCATTACCAGAGAAGTCTACTCTCCACAAAGTAGGACTGACTCATTACCAGAGCAGGACTGGCTCATTACCAGAGCGGGCTACTCTCCACAGAGCAGGACTGACTCATTATCAGAGCAGGACTGACTCATGACCAGAGCAGTCTACTCCCTACAGAGCAGGACTGACTCATTACCAGAGCAGGACTGAGTCATTACCAGAGCAGTCTACTCCCCACGGAGCAGGACTGACTCATTACCAGAGCAGTCTACTCCCCACAGAGCAGGACTGGCTCATTACCAGAGCAGTCTACTCTCCACAGAGCAGGACTGACTCATTACCAGAGCAGGACTGACACATGACCAGAGCAGTCTACTCCCCACAGAGCAGGACTGACTCATTACCAGAGCAGTCTACTCCCCACAGAGCAGGACTGACTCATTACCAGAGCAGTCTACTCCCCACAGAGCAGGACTGACTCATTACCAGAGCAGGACTGACTCATTACCAGAGAAGTCTACTCTCCACAAAGTAGGACTGACTCATTACCAGAGCAGGACTGGCTCATTACCAGAGCAGGACTGACTCATTACCAGAGCAGGACTGACTCATGACCAGAGCAGTCTACTCCCCACAGAGCAGGACTGACTCATTACCAGAGCAGTCTACTCCCCACAGAGCAGGACTGACTCATTACCAGAGCAGGACTGACTCATTACCAGAGAAGTCTACTCTCCACAAAGTAGGACTGACTCATTACCAGAGCAGGACTGACTCATTACCAGAGCAGTCTACTCCCCACCACAGAGCAGGACAGATTCATTACCAGAGCAGTCTACTCCCTACAGAGCAGGACTGACTCATTACAAGAGCAGGACTGACTCATTACCAGAGCAGTCTACACCCCACAGAGCAGGACTGACTCATTACCAGAGCAGTGTACTCCCCACAGAGCAGGACTGACTCCTTACAAGAGCAGTCTACTCCCCACAGAGCAGGATGAACTCATTACCAGAGCAGTCTACTCTCCACAGAGCAGGACTGACTCATTACCAGAGCAGGACTGACTCATTACCAGAGCAGTCTACTCCCCACAGAGCAGGACTGACTCATTACCAGAACAGTCTACTCCCTACAGAGCAGGACTGACTCATTACAAGAGCAGGACAAACTCATTACCAGAGCAGTCTACTCCCCACAGAGCAGGACTGACTCATTACCAGAGCAGTCTACTCCCCACAGAGCAGGACTGGCTCATTACCAGAGCAGTCTACTCCCCACAGAGAAGGACTGACTAATTACCAGAGCAGGACTGACTCATGACCAGAGCAGTCTACTCCCCACAGAGCAGGACTGACTCATTACCAGAGCAGTCTACTCCCCACAGAGCAGGACTGACTCATTACCAGAGCAGGACTGACTCATTACCAAAGAAGTCTACTCTCCACAAAGTAGGACTGACTCATTACCAGAGCAGGACTGGCTCATTACCAGAGCAGTCTACTCTCCACAGAGCAGGACTGACTCATTACCAGAGCAGGACTGACTCATGATCAGAGCAGTCTACTCCCCACAGAGCAGGACTGACTCATTACAAGAGCAGTCTACTCCCCACAGAGCTGGACTGACTCATTACCAGAGCAGTCTACTCCCCACAGAGCAGGACTGACTCATTACCAGAGCAGTCTACTCCCCACAGAGCAGGACTGACTCATTACCAGAGCAGGACTGACTCATTACCAGAGAAGTCTACTCTCCACAAAGTAGGACTGACTCATTACCAGAGCAGGACTGGCTCATTACCAGAGCAGGACTGACTCATTACCAGAGCAGGACTGACTCATGACCAGAGCAGTCTACTCCCCACAGAGCAGGACTGACTCATTACCAGAGCAGTCTACTCCCCACAGAGCTGGACTGACTCATTACCAGAGCAGTCTACTCCCCACAGAGCAGGACTGACTCATTACCAGAGCAGGACTGACTCATTACCAGAGAAGTCTACTCTCCACAAAGTAGGACTGACTCATTACCAGAGCAGGACTGACTCATTACCAGAGCAGTCTACTCCCCACCACAGAGCAGGACAGATTCATTACCAGAGCAGTCTACTCCCTACAGAGCAGGACTGACTCATTACAAGAGCAGGACAAACTCATTACCAGAGCAGTCTACTCCCCACAGAGCAGGACTGACTCATTACCAGAGCAGTCTACTACCCACAGAGCAGGACTGGCTCATTACCAGAGCAGTCTACTCCCCACAGAGAAGGACTGACTAATTACCAGAGCAGGACTGACTCATGACCAGAGCAGTCTACTCCCCACAGAGCAGGACTGACTCATTACCAGAGCAGTCTACTCCCCACAGAGCAGGACTGACTCATTACCAGAGCAGGACTGACTCATTACCAGAGAAGTCTACTCTCCACAAAGTAGGACTGACTCATTACCAGAGCAGGACTGGCTCATTACCAGAGCAGTCTACTCTCCACAGAGCAGGACTGACTCATTACCAGAGCAGGACTGACTCATGATCAGAGCAGTCTACTCCCCACAGAGCAGGACTGACTCATTACAAGAGCAGTCTACTCCCCACAGAGCTGGACTGACTCATTACCAGAGCAGTCTACTCCCCACAGAGCAGGACTGACTCATTACCAGAGCAGTCTACTCCCCACAGAGCAGGACTGACTCATTACCAGAGCAGGACTGACTCATTACCAGAGAAGTCTACTCTCCACAAAGTAGGACTGACTCATTACCAGAGCAGGACTGGCTCATTACCAGAGCAGGACTGACTCATTACCAGAGCAGGACTGACTCATGACCAGAGCAGTCTACTCCCCACAGAGCAGGACTGACTCATTACCAGAGCAGTCTACTCCCCACAGAGCTGGACTGACTCATTACCAGAGCAGTCTACTCCCCACAGAGCAGGACTGACTCATTACCAGAGCAGGACTGACTCATTACCAGAGAAGTCTACTCTCCACAAAGTAGGACTGACTCATTACCAGAGCAGGACTGACTCATTACCAGAGCAGTCTACTCCCCACCACAGAGCAGGACAGATTCATTACCAGAGCAGTCTACTCCCTACAGAGCAGGACTGACTCATTACAAGAGCAGGACTGACTCATTACCAGAGCAGTCTACTCCCCACAGAGCAGGACTGACTCATTACCAGAGCAGTGTACTCCCCACAGAGCAGGACTGACTCCTTACCAGAGCAGTCTACTCCCAACAGAGCAGGATGAACTCATTACCAGAGCAGTCTACTCTCCACAGAGCAGGACTGACTCATTACCAGAGCAGGACTGACTCATTACCAGAGCAGTCTACTCCCCACAGAGCAGGACTGACTCATTACCAGAGCAGTCTACTCCCCACAGAGCAGGACTGGCTCATTACCAGAGCAGTCTACTCCCCACAGAGAAGGACTGACTAATTACCAGAGCAGGACTGACTCATGACCAGAGCAGTCTACTCCCCACAGAGCAGGACTGACTCATTACCAGAGCAGGACTGACTCATTACCAGAGCAGTCTACTCCCCACCACAGAGCAGGACAGATTCATTACCAGAGCAGTCTACTCCCTACAGAGCAGGACTGACTCATTACAAGAGCAGGACTGACTCATTACCAGAGCAGTGTACTCCCCACAGAGCAGGACTGACTCCTTACCAGAGCAGTCTACTCCCCACAGAGCAGGATGAACTCATTACCAGAGCAGTCTACTCTCCACAGAGCAGGACTGACTCATTACCAGAGCAGGACTGACTCATTACCAGAGCAGTCTACTCCCCACAGAGCAGGACTGACTCATTACCAGAGCAGTCTACTCCCCACAGAGCAGGACTGGCTCATTACCAGAGCAGTCTACTCCCCACAGAGAAGGACTGACTAATTACCAGAGCAGGACTGACTCATGACCAGAGCAGTCTACTCCCCACAGAGCAGGACTGACTCATTACCAGAGCAGTCTACTCCCCACAGAGCAGGACTGACTCATTACCAGAGCAGTCTACTCCCCACAGAGCAGGACTGACTCATTACCAGAGCAGGACTGACTCATTACCAGAGAAGTCTACTCTCCACAAAGTAGGACTGACTCATTACCAGAGCAGGACTGGCTCATTACCAGAGCAGTCTACTCTCCACAAAGCAGGACTGACTCATTACCAGAGCAGGACTGACTCATGATCAGAGCAGTCTACTCCCCACAGAGCAGGACTGACTCATTACCAGAGCAGTCTACTCCCCACAGAGCTGGACTGACTCATTACCAGAGCAGTCTACTCCCCACAGAGCAGGACTGACTCATTACCAGAGCAGGACTGACTCATTACCAGAGAAGTCTACTCTCCACAAAGTAGGACTGACTCATTACCAGAGCAGGACTGACTCATTACCAGAGCAGTCTACTCCCCTCCACAGAGCAGGACTGATTCATTACCAGAGCAGTCTACTCCCTACAGAGCAGGACTGACTCATTACCAGAGCAGGATTGACTCATTACAAGAGCAGGACTGACTCATTACCAGAGCAGTCTACTCCCCACAGCTCAGGACTGACTCATTACCAGAGCAGTGTACTCCCCACAGAGCAGGACTGACTCCTTACCAGAGCAGGACTGACTCATTACCAGAGCAGTATACTCCCCACAGAGCAGGACTGACTCATTACCAGAGCAGTCTACTCCCTACAGAGCAGGACTGACTCATTACTAGAGCAGGACTGACTCATTACCAGAGCAGGACTGATTCATTACCAGGCAGTCTACTCCCCACAGAGCAGGACTGACTCATTACCAGAGCAGGACTGACTCATTACAAGAGCAGTTTACTCCCTACAGAGCAGGACTGACTCATTACCAGAGCAGGTTTGCCTAATTACCAGAGCAGTCTACTACCCACAGAGCAGAACTAACTCATTACCAGAGCAGAACTGACTCATTACCAGAGCTGGACTGACTCATTACCAGAGCAGTTTACTCCCTACAGAGCAGGACTGACTCATTACCAGAGCAGGACTGACTAATTACCAGAGCAGTCTACTACCCACAGAGCAGAACTAACTCATTACTTGAGCAGGACTGACTCATTACCAGAGCAGGACTGACTCATTACCAGGCAGTGTTCTCTCCACAGAGCAGGACTGACTCATTACCAGAGAAGTCTACGCCCCACAGAGCAGGACTGACTCATTACCAGAGCAGTCTACTCCCTACAGAGCAGGACTGACTCATTACCAGAGCAGTCTACTCCCCTCCACAGAGCAGGACTGATTCATTACCAGAGCAGTCTACTCCCTACAGAGCAGGACTGACTCATTACCAGAGCAGGATTGACTCATTACAAGAGCAGGACTGACTCATTACCAGAGCAGTCTACTCCCCACAGCTCAGGACTGACTCATTACCAGAGCAGTGTACTCCCCACAGAGCAGGACTGACTCCTTACCAGAGCAGGACTGACTCATTACCAGAGCAGTATACTCCCCACAGAGCAGGACTGACTCATTACCAGAGCAGTCTACTCCCTACAGAGCAGGACTGACTCATTACTAGAGCGGGACTGACTCATTACCAGAGCAGGACTGATTCATTACCAGGCAGTCTACTCCCCACAGAGCAGGACTGACTCATTACCAGAGCAGGACTGACTCATTACAAGAGCAGTTTACTCCCTACAGAGCAGGACTGACTCATTACCAGAGCAGGTTTGACTAATTACCAGAGCAGTCTACTACCCACAGAGCAGAACTAACTCATTACCAGAGCAGAACTGACTCATTACCAGAGCTGGACTGACTCATTACCAGAGCAGTTTACTCCCTACAGAGCAGGACTGACTCATTACCAGAGCAGGACTGACTAATTACCAGAGCAGTCTACTACCCACAGAGCAGAACTAACTCATTACTTGAGCAGGACTGACTCATTACCAGAGCAGGACTGACTCATTACCAGGCAGTGTTCTCTCCACAGAGCAGGACTGACTCATTACCAGAGAAGTCTACGCCCCACAGAGCAGGACTGACTCATTACCAGAGCAGTCTACTCCCTACAGAGCAGGACTGACTCATTACCAGAGCAGGACTGACTCATTACCACAGCAATCTACTCCCCACAGAGCAGGACTGACTCATTACCAGAGCAGTCTAACCCCCACAGAGCAGGACTGACTCATTACCAGAGCAGTCTACTCCCCACAGAGCAGGACTGACTCATTACTAGAGCAGGACTAACTCATTACCAGAGCAGGACTGACTCATTACCAGGCAGTCTACTCCCCACAGAGCAGGACTGACTCATTACCAGAGCAGGACTGACTCATTACCAGAGCAGTCTACTCCCCACAGAGAAGGACTGACTCATTACCAGAGCAGTCTACTCTCGACAGAGCAGGACTGACTCATTACCAGAGAAGTCTACGCCACACAGAGCAGGACTGACTCATTAACCGAGCAGTCTATTCCCTACAGAGAAGGACTGACTCATTACCAGAGCCGTCTCCTCCCGAAAGAGCAGGACTGACTCATTACCAGAGCAGTCTACTCCCCACAGAGCAGGACTGACTAATTACTAGAGCAAGACTGACTCATTACCAGAGCAGGACTGACTCATTACCAGAGCAGTCTACTCCCCACAGAGCAGGACAGACTCATTACCAGAGCAGGACTGACTCATTAACAGAGCAGTCTACACTCCACAGAGCAGGACTGACTCATTACCAGAGCAGAACTGACTCATTACCAGAGCAGACTACTCCCCACAGAGCAGGAGAGACTCATTACCAGAGCAGAACTGACTCATTACCAGAGCAGGACTGACTCATTACCAGAGCAGTGTACTCCCCACAGAGCAGGACTGACTCCTTACCAGAGCAGTCTACTCCCCACAGAGCAGGACTGACTCATTACCAGAGCAGTCTACTCCCTACAGAGCAGGACTGACTCATTACCAGAGCAGGACTGAGTCATTACCAGAGCAGTCTACTCCCCACAGAGCAGGACTGACTCATTACCAGAGCAGTCTACTCCCCAAAGAGCAGGACTGGCTCATTACCAGAGCAGTCTACTCCCCACAGAGCAGGACTGACTCATTACCAGAGCAGGACTGACTCATTACCAGAACAGTCTACTCCCTACAGAGCAGGACTGACTCATTACAAGAGCAGGACAAACTCATTACCAGAGCAGTCTACTCCCCAAAGAGCAGGACTGACTAATTACCAGAGCAGGACTGACTCATGACCAGAGCAGTCTACTCCCCACAGAGCAGGACTGACTCATTACCAGAGCAGTCTACTCCCCACAGAGCAGGACTGACTCATTACCAGAGCAGTCTACTCCCCACAGAGCAGGACTGACTCATTACCAGAGCAGGACTGACTCATTACCAGAGAAGTCTACTCTCCACAAAGTAGGACTGACTCATTACCAGAGCAGGACTGGCTCATTACCAGAGCAGTCTACTCTCCACAGAGCAGGACTGACTCATTACCAGAGCAGGACTGACTCATGATCAGAGCAGTCTACTCCCCACAGAGCAGGACTGACTCATTACCAGAGCAGTCTACTCCCCACAGAACTGGACTGACTCATTACCAGAGCAGTCTACTCCCCACAGAGCAGGACTGACTCATTACCAGAGCAGTCTACTCCCCACAGAGCAGGACTGACTCATTACCAGAGCAAGACTGACTCATTACCAGAGAAGTCTACTCTCCACAAAGTAGGACTGACTCATTACCAGAGCAGGACTGGCTCATTACCAGAGCAGGACTGACTCATTACCAGAGCAGGACTGACTCATGACCAGAGCAGTCTACTCCCCACAGAGCAGAACTGACTCATTACCAGAGCAGTCTACTCCCCACAGAGTTGAACTGACTCATTACCAGAGCAGTCTACTCCCCACAAAGCAGGACTGACTCATTACCAGAGCAGGACTGACTCATTACCAGAGAAGTCTACTCTCCACAAAGTAGGACTGACTCATTACCAGAGCAGAACTGACTCATTACCAGAGCAGTCTACTCCCCACCACAGAGCAGGACAGATTCATTACCAGAGCAGTCTACTCCCTACAGAGCAGGACTGACTCATTACAAGAGCAGGACTGACTCATTACCAGAGCAGTCTACTCCCCGCAGAGCAGGACTGACTCATTACCAGAGCAGTGTACTCCCCACAGAGCAGGACTGACTCCTTACCAGAGCAGTCTACTCCCCACAGAGCAGGATGAACTCATTACCAGAGCAGTCTACTCTCCACAGAGCAGGACTGACTCATTACCAGAGCAGGACTGACTCATTACCAGAGCAGTCTACTCCCCACAGAGCAGGACTGACTCATTACCAGAACAGTCTACTCCCTACAGAGCAGGACTGACTCATTACAAGAGCAGGACAAACTCATTACCAGAGCAGTCTACTCCCCACAGAGCAGGACTGACTCATTACCAGAGCAGTCTACTCCCCACAGAGCAGGACTGGCTCATTACCAGAGCAGTCTACTCCCCACAGAGAAGGACTGACTAATTACCAGAGAAGAACTGACTCATGACCAGAGCAGTCTACTCCCCACAGAGCAGGACTGACTCATTACCAGAGCAGTCTACTCCCCACAGAGCAGGACTGACTCATTACCAGAGCAGTCTACTCCCCACAGAGCAGGACTGACTCATTACCAGAGCAGGACTGACTCATTACCAGAGAAGTCTACTCTCCACAAAGTAGGACTGACTCATTACCAGAGCAGGACTGACTCATTACCAGAGCAGTCTACTCCCCACCACAGAGCAGGACTGATTGATTACCAGAGCAGTCTACTCCCTACAGAGCAGGACTGACTCATTACCAGAGCAGTCTACTCCCTACAGAGCAGGACTGACTCATTACCAGAGAAGGACTGACTCATTACCAGAGCAGTCTTCTCCCCACAGAGCAGGACTGACTCATTACCAGAGCAGTCTACTCCCCACAGAGCAGGACGAACTCATTACCAGAGCAGTCTACTCTCCACAGAGCAAGACTGACTCATTACCAGAGCAAGACGAACTCATTACCAGAGCAGTCTACTCCCCACAGAGCAGTACTGACATATAACAAGAGCAGGACTGACTCATTACCAGAGAAGTCTACTCCCCAAAGAGCAGGACTGACTCATTACAAGAGCAGTCTACCCCCCACAGTGCAGGACTGACTCATTACCAGAGCAGTGTACTCCCCACAGAGCAGGATGAACTCATTACCAGAGCAGTCTACTCTCCACAGAGCAGGACTGACTCATTACCAGAGCAGGACTGACTCATTACCAGAGCAGTCTACTCCCCACAGAGCAGGACTGACTCATTACCAGAGCAGGACTCACTCATTACCAGAGAAGTCTACTCTCCACAAAGTAGGACTGACTCATTACCAGAGCAGGACTGACTCATTACCAGAGCAGTCTACTCCCCACCACAGAGCAGGACAGATTCATTACCAGAGCAGTCTACTCCCTACAGAGCAGGACTGACTCATTACAAGAGCAGGACTGACTCATTACCAGAGCAGTCTACTCCCCACAGAGCAGGACTGACTCATTACCAGAGCAGTGTACTCCCCACAGAGCAGGACTGACTCCTTACCAGAGCAGTCTACTCCCCACAGAGCAGGACTGACTCATTACCAGAGCAGGACTGACTCATTACCAGAGAAGTCTACTCTCCACAAAGTAGGACTGACTCATTACCAGAGCAGGACTGGCTCATTACCAGAGCAGGACTGACTCATTACCAGAGCAGGACTGACTCATGACCAGAGCAGTCTACTCCCTACAGAGCAGGACTGACTCATTACCAGAGCAGTCTACTCCCCACAGAGCTGGACTGACTCATTACCAGAGCAGTCTACTCCCCACAGAGCAGGACTGACTCATTACCAGAGCAGGACTGACTCATTACCAGAGAAGTCTACTCTCCACAAAGTAGGACTGACTCAATACCAGAGCAGGACTGACTCATTACCAGAGCAGTCTACTCCCCACCACAGAGCAGGACAGATTCATTACCAGAGCAGTCTACTCCCTACAGAGCAGGACTGACTCATTACAAGAGCAGGACTGACTCATTACCAGAGCAGTCTACTCCCCACAGAGCAGGACTGACTCATTACCAGAGCAGTGTACTCCCCACAGAGCAGGACTGACTCCTTACCAGAGCAGTCTACTCCCCACAGAGCAGGATGAACTCATTACCAGAGCAGTCTACTCTCCACAGAGCAGGACTGACTCATTACCAGAGCAGGACTGACTCATTACCAGAGCAGTCTACTCCCCACAGAGCAGGACTGACTCATTACCAGAACAGTCTACTCCCTACAGAGCAGGACTGACTCATTACAAGAGCAGGACAAACTCATTACCAGAGCAGTCTACTCCCCACAGAGCAGGACTGACTCATTACCAGAGCAGTCTACTCCCTAAAGAGCAGGCCTGACTCATTACAAGAGCAGGACTGACTCATTACCAGAGCAGTCTACTCCCCACAGAGCTGGACTGACTCATTACCAGAGCAGTCTACTCCCCACAGAGCAGGACTGACTCATTACCAGAGCAGGACTGACTCATTACCAGAGAAGTCTACTCTCCACAAAGTAGGACTGACTCATTACCAGAGCAGTCTACTCCCCACCACAGAGCAGGACTGATTGATTACCAGAGCAGTCTACTCCCTACAGAGCAGGACTGACTCATTACCAGAGCAGGACTGACTCATTACAAGAGCAGGACTGACTCATTACCAGAGCAGTCTTCTCCCCACAGAGCAGGACTGACTCATTACCAGAGCAGTGTGCTCCCCACAGAGCAGGACTGACTCCTTACCAGAGCAGTCTACTCCCCACAGAGCAGGATGAACTCATTACCAGAGCAGTCTACTCTCCACAGAGCAGGACTGACTCATTACCAGAGCAGTATACTCCCCACAGAGCAGGACTGACTCATTACCAGAGCAGTCTACTCCCTACAGAGCAGGACTGACTCATTACCAGAGCAGGACTGAGTCATTACCAGAGCAGTCTACTCCCCACGGAGCAGGACTGACTCATTACCAGAGCAGTCTATTCCCCACAGAGCAGGACTGGCTCATTACCAGAGCAGTCTACTCTCCACAGAGCAGGACTGACTCATTACCAGAGCAGGACTGACTCATTACCAGAGCAGTCTACTCCCCACAGAGCAGGACTGACTCATTACCAGAGCAGTCTACTCCCCACAGAGCAGGACTGACTCATTACCAGAGCAGACTACTCCCCACAGAGCAGGACTGACTCATTACCAGAGCAAGACTGACTCATTACCAGAGAAGTCTACTCTCCACAAAGTAGGACTGACTCATTACCAGAGCAGGACTGGCTCATTACCAGAGCAGGACTGACTCATTACCAGAGCAGGACTGACTCATGACCAGAGCAGTCTACTCCCCACAGAGCAGGACTGACTCATTACCAGAGCAGTCTACTCCCCACAGAGTTGGACTGACTCATTACCAGAGCAGTCTACTCCCCACAGAGCAGGACTGACTCATTACCAGAGCAGGACTGTCTCATTACCAGAGAAGTCTACTCTCCACAAAGTAGGACTGACTCATTACCAGAGCAGGACTGACTCATTACCAGAGCAGTCTACTCCCCACAGAGCAGGACTGACTCATTACCAGAACAGTCTACTCCCTACAGAGCAGGACTGACTCATTACAAGAGCAGGACAAACTCATTACCAGAGCAGTCTACTCCCCACAGAGCAGGACTGACTCATTACCAGAGCAGTCTACTCCCCACAGAGCAGGACTGGCTCATTACCAGAGCAGTCTACTCCCCACAGAGAAGGACTGACTAATTACCAGAGCAGGACTGACTCATGACCAGAGCAGTCTACTCCCCACAGAGCAGGACTGACTCATTACCAGAGCAGTCTACTCGCCACAGTGCAGGACTGATTCATTACCAGAGCAGTCTACTCCCCACAGAGCAGGACTGACTCATTATCAGAGCAGGACTGACTCATTAACAGAGCAATCTACTTTTCACAGAGCAGGACTGACTCATTACCAGGGCAGTCTACCCCCCACAGAGCAGGACTAACTCATTACCAGAGCAGTCTACTCCCCACAGAGCAGAACTGACTTATAACCAGAGCAGGACTGACTCATTACCAGAGCAATCTACTCTCCACAGAACAGGACTGACTCATTGCCAGGGCAGTCTACCCCCCACAGAGCAGGACTAACTCATTACCAGAGCAGTCTACTCCCCACAGAGCAGATCTGACTTATAACCAGAGCAGGACTGACTCATTACCAGAGAAGTCTACTCCCAAAAGAGCAGAGCTGACTCATTACCAGAGCAGTCTACCCCCCACAGTGCAGGACTGACTCATTACCAGAGCAGTGTACTCCCCACAGAGCAGGACTGACTCCTTACCAGAGCAGTCTACTCCCCACAGAGCAGGATGAACTCATTACCAGAGCAGTCTACTCTCCACAGAGCAAGAATGACTCATTACCAGAGCAAGACGAACTCATTACCAGAGCAGTCTACTCCCCACAGAGCAGGACTGACTCATTACCAGAGCAGTCTACTCCCTACAGAGCAGGACTGACTCATTACCAGAGAAGGACTGACTCATTACCAGAGCAGTCTACTCCCCACAGAGCAGGACTGACTCATTACCAGAGCAGTCTACTCCCCACAGAGCAGGACGAACTCATTACCAGAGCAGTCTACTCTCCACAGAGCAAGACTGACTCATTACCAGAGCAAGACGAACTCATTACCAGAGCAGTCTACTCCCAACAGAGCAGTACTGACTTATAACCAGAGAAGGACTGACTCATTACCAGAGAAGTCTACTCCCCAAAGAGCAGGACTGACTCATTACAAGAGCAGTCTACCCCCCACAGTGCAGGACTAACTCATTACCAGAGCAGTCTACTCCCCACAGAGCAGAACTGACTTATAACCAGAGCAGGACTGACTCATTACCAGAGCATTCTACTCCCCACCGAGCAGGACTGACTCATTATCAGATCAGGACTGACTCATTACCTGAGCAGGACTGACTCATTACCAGGCAGTCTACTCCCCACAGAGCAGGACTGACTCATCACCAGAGCAGGAATGACTCATTACCAGAGAAGTCTACTCCCCAAAGAGCAGGACTGACTCATTCCCAGAGCAGTCTACCCCCCACAGAGCAGGACTGGCTCATTACCAGAGCAGTCTACTCCCCACAGAGCAGGACTGGCTCATTACCAGAGCAGTCTACTCTCCACAGAGCAGGACTGACTCATTACCAGAGCAGGACTGACTCAAGACCAGAGCAGTCTACTCCCCACAGAGCAGGACTGACTCATTACCATAGCAGTCTACTCCCTACAGAGCAGGACTGACACATTACCAGAGAAGGACTGACTCATTACCAGAGCAGTCTACTCCCCACAGAGCAGGACTGACTCATTACCAGAGCAGTCTACTCCCCACAGAGCAGGACTGACTCATTACCAGAGCAGTCTACTCCCCACAGAGCAGGAATGACTCATTACCAGAGCAGTCTACTCCCTACAGAGCAGGAATGACTCATTACCAGAGCAGTCTACTCGCCACAGTGCAGGACTGATTCATTACCAGAGCAGTCTACTCCCCACAGAGCAGGACTGACTCATTATCAGAGCAGGACTTACTCATTACCAGAGCAATCTACTCTCCACAGAGCAGGACTGACTCATTACCAGGGCAGTCTACCCCCCACAGAGCAGGACTAACTCATTACCAGAGCAGTCTACTCCCCACAGAGCAGAACTGACTTATAACCAGAGCAGGACTGACTCATTACCAGAGCATTCTACTCCCCACCGAGCAGGACTGACTCATTATCAGAGCAGGACTGACTCATTACCTGAGCAGGACTGACTCATTACCAGGCAGTCTACTCCCCACAGAGCAGGACTGACTCATCACCAGAGCAGGAATGACTCATTACCAGAGAAGTCTACTCCCCAAAGAGCAGGACTGACTCATTCCCAGAGCAGTCTACCCCCCACAGAGCAGGACTGGCTCATTACCAGAGCAGTCTACTCCCCACAGAGCAGGACTGGCTCATTACCAGAGCAGTCTACTCTCCACAGAGCAGGACTGACTCATTACCAGAGCAGGACTGACTCAAGACCAGAGCAGTCTACTCCCCACAGAGCAGGACTGACTCATTACCATAGCAGTCTACTCCCTACAGAGCAGGACTGACACATTACCAGAGAAGGACTGACTCATTACCAGAGCAGTCTACTCCCCACAGAGCAGGACTGACTCATTACCAGAGCAGTCTACTCCCCACAGAGCAGGACTGACTCATTACCAGAGCAGTCTACTCCCCACAGAGCAGGAATGACTCATTACCAGAGCAGTCTACTCCTTACAGAGCAGGAATGACTCATTACCAGAGCAGTCTACTCGCCACAGTGCAGGACTGACTCATTACCAGAGCAGTCTACTCCCCACAGAGCAGGACTGACTCATTACCAGAGCAGGACTGACTCATTACCAGAGCAATCTACTCTCCACAGAACAGGACTGACTCATTGCCAGGGCAGTCTACCCCCCACAGAGCAGGACTAACTCATTACCAGAGCAGTCTACTCCCCACAGAGCAGAACTGACTTATAACCAGAGCAGGACTGACTCATTACCAGAGAAGTCTACTCCCCAAAGAGCAGGACTGACTCATTACAAGAGCAGTCTAACCCCCACAGTGCAGGACTGACTCATTACCAGAGCAGTGTACTCCCCACAGAGCAGGACTTACTCCTTACCAGAGCAGTCTACTCCGCACAGAGCAGGATGAACTCATTACCAGAGCAGTCTACCTTCCACAGAGCAAGACTGACTCATTACCAGAGCAAGACAAACTCATTACCAGAGCAGTCTACTCCCCACAGAGCAGGACTGACTCATTACGAGAGCAGTCTACTCCCTACAGAGCAGGACTGACTCATTACCAGAGCAGGATTGACTCATTACCAGAGTAGTCTACTCCCCACAGAGCAGGACTGACTCATTACAAGAGCAGTCTACTCCCTACAGAGCAGGACTGACTCATTACAAGAGCAGGACTGACTCATTACCAGAGCAGTCTACTCCCCACAGAGCAGGACTGACTCATTACCAGAGCAGTCTACTCCCCACAGAGCAGGACTGGCTCATTACCAGAGCAGTCTACTCTCCACAGAGCAGGACTGACTCATTACCAGAGCAGGACTGACTCATGACCAGAGCAGTCTACTCCCCACAGAGCAGGACTGACTCATTACCAGAGCAGTCTACTCCCTACAGAGCAGGACTGACTTATAACCAGAGCAGGACTGACTCATTACCAGAGCAGTCTACTCCCCACAGAGCAGGACTGACTCATTACCAGAGCAGTCTACTCCCCACAGAGCAGGAATGACTCATTACCAGAGCAGTCTACTCCTTACAGAGCAGGAATGACTCATTACCAGAGCAGTCTACTCGCCACAGTGCAGGACTGACTCATTACCAGAGCAGTCTACTCCCCACAGAGCAGGACTGACTCATTACCAGAGCAGGACTGACTCATTACCAGAGCAATCTACTCTCCACAGAACAGGACTGACTCATTGCCAGGGCAGTCTACCCCCCACAGAGCAGGACTAACTCATTACCAGAGCAGTCTACTCCCCACAGAGCAGAACTGACTTATAACCAGAGCAGGACTGACTCATTACCAGAGAAGTCTACTCCCCAAAGAGCAGGACTGACTCATTACAAGAGCAGTCTAACCCCCACAGTGCAGGACTGACTCATTACCAGAGCAGTGTACTCCCCACAGAGCAGGACTTACTCCTTACCAGAGCAGTCTACTCCGCACAGAGCAGGATGAACTCATTACCAGAGCAGTCTACCTTCCACAGAGCAAGACTGACTCATTACCAGAGCAAGACAAACTCATTACCAGAGCAGTCTACTCCCCACAGAGCAGGACTGACTCATTACGAGAGCAGTCTACTCCCTACAGAGCAGGACTGACTCATTACCAGAGCAGGATTGACTCATTACCAGAGTAGTCTACTCCCCACAGAGCAGGACTGACTCATTACAAGAGCAGTCTACTCCCTACAGAGCAGGACTGACTCATTACAAGAGCAGGACTGACTCATTACCAGAGCAGTCTACTCCCCACAGAGCAGGACTGACTCATTACCAGAGCAGTCTACTCCCCACAGAGCAGGACTGGCTCATTACCAGAGCAGTCTACTCTCCACAGAGCAGGACTGACTCATTACCAGAGCAGGACTGACTCATGACCAGAGCAGTCTACTCCCCACAGAGCAGGACTGACTCATTACCAGAGCAGTCTACTCCCTACAGAGCAGGACTGACTTATAACCAGAGCAGGACTGACTCATTACCAGAGCAGTCTACTCCCCACAGAGCAGGACTGACTCATTACCAGAGCAGTCTACTCCCCACAGAGCAGGAATGACTCATTACCAGAGCAGGATTGACTCATTACCAGAGTAGTCTACTCCCCACAGAGCAGGACTGACTCATTACCAGAGCAGTCTACTCCCCACAGAGCAGGACGAACTCATTACCAGAGCAGTCTACTCTCCACAGAGCAAGACTGACTCATTACCAGAGCAAGACGAACTCATTACCAGAGCAGTCTACTCCCAACAGAGCAGTACTGACTTATAACCAGAGCAGGACTGACTCATTACCAGAGAAGTCTACTCCCCAAAGAGCAGGACTGACTCATTACAAGAGCAGTCTACCCACCACAGTGCAGGACTGACTCATTACCAGAGCAGTGTACTCCCCACAGAGCAGGATGAACTCATTACCAGAGGAGTCTACTCTCCACAGAGCAGGACTGACTCATTACCAGAGCAGGACTGACTCATTACCAGAGCAGTCTACTCCCCACAGAGCAGGACTGACTCATTACCAGAGCAGTCTACTCCCTAAAGAGCAGGCCTGACTCATTACAAGAGCAGGACTGACTCATTACCAGAGCAGTCTACTCCCCACAGAGCAGGAATGACTCATTACCAGAGCAGTCTACTCCCTACAGAGCAGGAATGACTCATTACCAGAGCAGTCTACTCCCCACCACAGAGCAGGACTGATTCATTACCAGAGCAGTCTACTCCCTACAGAGCAGGACTGACTCATTACCAGAGCAGGACTGACTCATTACAAGAGCAGGACTGACTCATTACCAGAGCAGTCTACTCACCACAAAGCAGGACTGACTCATTACCAGAACAGTGTACTCCCCACAGAGCAGGATTGACTCCTTACCAGAGCAGTCTACTCCCCACAGAGCAGGATGAACTCATTACCAGAGCAGTCTAATCTCCACTGAGCAGGACTGACTCATTACCAGAGCAGGACTGACTCATTACCAGAGCAGTCTACTCCCCACAGAGCAGGACTGACTCATTACCAGAGCAGTCTACTCCCTACAGAGCAGGCCTGACTCATTACAAGAGCAGGACTGACTCATTACCAGAGCAGTCTACTCCCCACAGAGCAGGAATGACTCATTACCAGAGCAGTCTACTCCCTACAGAGCAGGAATGACTCATTACCTGAGCAGTCTACTCGCCACAGTGCAGGACTGATTCATTACCAGAGCAGTCTACTCCCCACAGAGCAGGACTGACTCATTATCAGAGCAGGACTGACTCATTACCAGAGCAATCTACTCTCCACAGAGCAGGACTGACTCATTACCAGGGCAGTCTACCCCCCACAGAGCAGGACTAACTCATTACCAGAGCAGTCTACTCCCCACAGAGCAGAACTGACTTATAACCAGAGCAGGACTGACTCATTACCAGGCAGTCTACTCCCCACAGAGCAGGACTGACTCATCACCAGAGCAGGAATGACTCATTACCAGAGAATTCTACTCCCCAAAGAGCTGGACTGACTCATTCCCAGAGCAGTCTACCCCCCACAGAGCAGGACTGGCTCATTACCATTGCAGTCTACTCCCCACAGAGCAGGACTGGCTCATTACCATAGCAGTCTACTCCCTACAGAGCAGGACTGACACATTACCAGAGAAGGACTGACTCATTACCAGAGCAGTCTACTCCCCACAGAGCAGGACTGACTCATTACCAGAGCAGTCTACTCCCCACAGAGCAGGACTGACTCATTACCAGAGCAGGACTGACTCATTACCAGAGCAATCTACTCTCCACAGAACAGGACTGACTCATTACCAGAGCAGTGTACTCCCCACAGAGCAGGACTTACTCCTTACCAGAGCAGTCTACTCCCCACAGAGCAGGATGAACTCATTACCAGAGCAGTCTACCTTCCACAGAGCAAGACTGACTCATTACCAGAGCAAGACGAACTCATTACCAGAGCAGTCTACTCCCCAAAGAGCAGGACTGACTCATTACCAGAGCAGTCTACTCCCCACTACTCCCCACTGACTCATTACAAGAGCAGTCTACCCCCCACAGTGCAGGACTGACTCATTACCAGAGCAGTGTACTCCCCACAGAGCAGGACTTACTCCTTACCAGAGCAGTCTACTCCCCACAGAGCAGGATGAACTCATTACCAGAGCAGTCTACCTTCCACAGAGCAAGACTGACTCATTACCAGAGCAAGACGAACTCATTACCAGAGCAGTCTACTCCCCAAAGAGCAGGACTGACTCATTACGAGAGCAGTCTACTCCCTACAGAGCAGGACTGACTCATTACCAGAGCAGGACTGACTCATTACCAGAGCAGTCTACTCCCCACAGCGGAGGAATGACTCATTACCAGAGCAGTCTACTCCTTACAGTGCAGGAATGACTCATTACCAGAGCAGTCTACTCGCCACAGTGCAGGACTGACTCATTACCAGAGCAGTCTACTCTCCACAGAGCAGGACTGACTCATTACCAGAGCAGGACTGACTCATTACCAGAGCAATCTACTCTCCACAGAACAGGACTGACTCATTGCCAGGGCAGTCTACCCCCCACAGAGCAGGACTAACTCATTACCAGAGCAGTCTACTCCCCACAGAGCAGAACTGACTTATAACCAGAGCAGGACTGACTCATTACCAGAGAAGTCTACTCCCAAAAGAGCAGAGCTGACTCATTACCAGAGCAATCTACCCCCCACAGTGCAGGACTGACTCATTACCAGAGCAGTGTACTCCCCACAGAGCAAGACGAACTCATTACCAGAGCAGTCTACTCCCCAAAGAGCAGGACTGACTCATTACAAGAGCAGTCTACTCCCTACAGAGCAGGACTGACTCATTACCAGAGCAGGACTGACTCATTACCAGAGCAGTCTACTCCCCACAGCGGAGGAATGACTCATTACCAGAGCAGTCTACTCCTTACAGTGCAGGAATGACTCATTACCAGAGCAGTCTACTCGCCACAGTGCAGGACTGACTCATTACCAGAGCAGTCTACTCTCCACAGAGCAGGACTGACTCATTACCAGAGCAGGACTGACTCATTACCAGAGCAATCTACTCTCCACAGAACAGGACTGACTCATTGCCAGGGCAGTCTACCCCCCACAGAGCAGGACTAACTCATTACCAGAGCAGTCTACTCCCCACAGAGCAGAACTGACTTATAACCAGAGCAGGACTGACTCATTACCAGAGAAGTCTACTCCCAAAAGAGCAGAGCTGACTCATTACCAGAGCAGTCTACCCCCCACAGTGCAGGACTGACTCATTACCAGAGCAGTGTACTCCCCACAGAGCAGGACTGACTCCTTACCAGAGCAGTCTACTCCCCACAGAGCAGGATGAACTCATTACCAGAGCAGTCTACTCTCCACAGAGCAAGACTGACTCATTACCAGAGCAAGACGAACTCATTACCAGAGCAGTCTACTCCCCACAGAGCAGGACTGACTCATTACCAGAGCAGTCTACTCCCTACAGAGCAGGACTGACTCATTACCAGAGCAGTCTACTCGCCACAGAGCAGGACGAACTCATTACCAGAGCAGTCTACTCTACACAGAGCAAGACTGACTCATTACCAGAGCAAGACAAAGTCATTACCCGAGCAGTCTACTCCCAACAGAGCAGTACTGACTTATAACCAGAGCAGGACTGACTCATTACCAGAGAAGTCTACTCCCCAAAGAGCAGGACTGACTCATTACAAGAGCAGTCTACCCCCCACAGTGCAGGACTGACTCATTACCAGAGCAGTGTACTCCCCACAGAGCAGGATGAACTCATTACCAGAGGAGTCTACTCTCCACAGAGCAGGACTGACTCATTACCAGAGCAGGACTGACTCATTACCAGAGCAGTCTACTCCCCACAGAGCAGGACTGACTCATTACCAGTGCAGTCTACTCCTTAAAGAGCAGGCCTGACTCATTACAAGAGCAGGACTGACTCATTACCAGAGCAGTCTACTCCCCACAGAGCAGGAATGACTCATTACCAGAGCAGTCTACTCCCTACAGAGCAGGAATGACTCATTACCAGAGCAGTCTACTCCCCACCACAGAGCAGGACTGATTCATTACCAGAGCAGTCTACTCCCTACAGAGCAGGACTGACTCATTACCAGAGCAGGACTGACTCATTACAAGAGCAGGACTGACTCATTACCAGAGCAGTCTACTCACCACAGAGCAGGACTGACTCATTACCAGAACAGTGTACTCCCCACAGAGCAGGATTGACTTCTTACCAGAGCAGTCTACTCCCCACAGAGCAGGATGTACTCATTACCAGAGCAGTCTAATCTCCACTGAGCAGGACTGACTCATTACCAGAGCAGGACTGACTCATTACCAGAGCAGTCTACTCCCCACAGAGCAGGACTGACTCATTACCAGAGCAGTCTACTCCCTACAGAGCAGGCCTGACTCATTACAAGAGCAGGACTGACTCATTACCAGAGCAGTCTACTCCCCACAGAGCAGGAATGACTCATTACCAGAGCAGTCTACTCCCTACAGAGCAGGAATGACTCATTACCAGAGCAGTCTACTCGCCACAGTGCAGGACTGATTCATTACCAGAGCAGTCTACTCCCCACAGAGCAGGACTGACGCATTATCAGAGCAGGACTGACTCATTACCAGAGCAATCTACTCTCCACAGAGCAGGACTGACTCATTACCAAAGCAGTCTACCCCCCACAGAGCAAGACTAACTCATTACCAGAGCAGTCTACTCCCCACAGAGCAGAACTGACTTATAACCAGAGCAGGACTGACTCATTACCAGAGCAGTCTACTCCCTACAGAGCAGGCCTGACTCATTACAAGAGCAGGACTGACTCATTACCAGAGCAGTCTACTCCCCACAGAGCAGGAGTGACTCATTACCAGAGCAGTCTACTCCCTACAGAGCAGGAATGACTCATTACCAGAGCAGTCTACTCGCCACAGTGCAGGACTGATTCATTACCAGAGCAGTCTACTCCCCACAGAGCAGGACTGACTCATTACCATAGCAGTCTACTCCCTACAGAGCAGGACTGACACATTACCAGAGAAGGACTGACTCATTACCAGAGCAGTCTACTCCCAACAGAGCAGGACTGACTCATTACCAGAGCAGTCTACTCCCCACAGAGCAGGACTGACTCATTACCAGAGCAGGACTGACTCATTACCAGAGCAATCTACTCTCCACAGAACAGGACTGACTCATTACCAGAGCAGTCTACTCCCCACAGAGCAGGACTGACTCATTACCAGAGCAGTCTACTCCCCACAGAGCAGGACTGACTCATTACCAGAGCAGTCCACTCCCCACAGAGCAGGAATGACTCATTACCAGAGCAGTCTACTCCTTACAGAGCAGGACTGACTCATTACCAGAGCAGTCTACTCCCCACAGAGCAGGACTGACTCATTACCAGAGCAGTCCACTCCCCACAGAGCAGGAATGACTCATTACCAGAGCAGTCTACTCCTTACAGAGCAGGAATGACTCATTACCAGAGCAGTCTACTCGCCACAGTGCAGGACTGACTCATTACCAGAGCAGTCTACTCCCCACAGTGCAGGACTGACTCATTACCAGAGCAGTGTACTCCCCACAGAGCAGGATGAACTCATTACCAGAGGAGTCTACTCTCCACAGAGCAGGACTGACTCATTACCAGAGCAGGACTGACTCATTACCAGAGCAGTCTACTCCCCACAGAGCAGGACTGACTCATTACCAGAGCAGTCTACTCCCTAAAGAGCAGGCCTGACTCATTACAAGAGCAGGACTGACTCATTACCAGAGCAGTCTACTCCCCACAGAGCAGGAATGACTCATTACCAGAGCAGTCTACTCCCTACAGAGCAGGAATGACTCATTACCAGAGCAGTCTACTCCCCACCACAGAGCAGGACTGATTCATTACCAGAGCAGTCTACTCCCTACAGAGCAGGACTGACTCATTACCAGAGCAGGACTGACTCATTACAAGAGCAGGACTGACTCATTACCAGAGCAGTCTACTCACCACAAAGCAGGACTGACTCATTACCAGAACAGTGTACTCCCCACAGAGCAGGATTGACTCCTTACCAGAGCAGTCTACTCCCCACAGAGCAGGATGAACTCATTACCAGAGCAGTCTAATCTCCACTGAGCAGGACTGACTCATTACCAGAGCAGGACTGACTCATTACCAGAGCAGTCTACTCCCCACAGAGCAGGACTGACTCATTACCAGAGCAGTCTACTCCCTACAGAGCAGGCCTGACTCATTACAAGAGCAGGACTGACTCATTACCAGAGCAGTCTACTCCCCACAGAGCAGGAGTGACTCATTACCAGAGCAGTCTACTCCCTACAGAGCAGGAATGACTCATTACCAGAGCAGTCTACTCGCCACAGTGCAGGACTGATTCATTACCAGAGCAGTCTACTCCCCACAGAGCAGGACTGACTCATTATCAGAGCAGGACTGACTCATTACCAGAGCAATCTACTCTCCACAGAGCAGGACTGACTCATTACCAGGGCAGTCTACCCCCCACAGAGCAGGACTAACTCATTACCAGAGCAGTCTACTCCCCACAGAGCAGAACTGACTTATAACCAGAGCAGGACTGACTCATTACCAGAGCATTCTACTCCCCACCGAGCAGGACTGACTCATTATCAGAGCAGGACTGACTCATTACCTGAGCAGGACTGAATCATTACCAGGCAGTCTACTCCCCACAGAGCAGGACTGACTCATCACCAGAGCAGGAATGACTCATTACCAGAGAAGTCTACTCCCCAAAGAGCTGGACTGACTCATTCCCAGAGCAGTCTACCCACCACAGAGCAGGACTGGCTCATTACCAGAGCAGTCTACTCCCCACAGAGCAGGACTGGCTCATTACCAGAGCAGTCTACTCTACACAGAGCAGGACTGACTCATTACCAGAGCAGGACTGACTCAAGACCAGAGCAGTCTACTCCCCACAGAGCAGGACTGACTCATTACCATAGCAGTCTACTCCCTACAGAGCAGGACTGACACATTACCAGAGAAGGACTGACTCATTACCAGAGCAGTCTACTCCCCACAGAGCAGGACTGACTCATTACCAGAGCAGTCTACTCCCCACAGAGCAGGACTGACTCATTACCAGAGCAGGACTGACTCATTACCAGAGCAATCTACTCTCCACAGAACAGGACTGACTCATTACCAGAGCAGTCTACTCCCCACAGAGCAGGACTGACTCATTACCAGAGCAGTCTACTCCCCACTACTCCCCACTGACTCATTACAAGAGCAGTCTACCCCCCACAGTGCAGGACTGACTCATTACCAGAGCAGTGTACTCCCCACAGAGCAGGACTTACTCCTTACCAGAGCAGTCTACTCCCCACAGAGCAGGATGAACTCATTACCAGAGCAGTCTACCTTCCACAGAGCAAGACTGACTCATTACCAGAGCAAGACGAACTCATTACCAGAGCAGTCTACTCCCCACAGAGCAGGACTGACTCATTACGAGAGCAGTCTACTCCCTACAGAGCAGGACTGACTCATTACCAGAGCAGGACTGACTCATTACCAGAGCAGTCTACTCCCCACAGCGGAGGAATGACTCATTACCAGAGCAGTCTACTCCCTACAGAGCAGGACTGACTTATAACCAGAGCAGGACTGACTCATTACCAGAGCAGTCTACTCCCCACAGAGCAGGACTGACTCATTACCAGAGCAGTCTACTCCCCACAGCGGAGGAATGACTCATTACCAGAGCAGTCTACTCCTTACAGAGCAGGAATGACTCATTACCAGAGCAGTCTACTCGCCACAGTGCAGGACTGACTCATTACCAGAGCAGTCTACTCTCCACAGAGCAGGACTGACTCATTACCAGAGCAGGACTGACTCATTACCAGAGCAATCTACTCTCCACAGAACAGGACTGACTCATTGCCAGGGCAGTCTACCCCCCACAGAGCAGGACTAACTCATTACCAGAGCAGTCTACTCCCCACAGAGCAGAACTGACTTATAACCAGAGCAGGACTGACTCATTACCAGAGAAGTCTACTCCCAAAAGAGCAGAGCTGACACATTACCAGAGCAGTCTACCCCCCACAGTGCAGGACTGACTCATTACCAGAGCAGTGTACTCCCCACAGAGCAGGACTGACTCCTTACCAGAGCAGTCTATTCCCCACAGAGCAGGATGAACTCATTACCAGAGCAGTCTACTCTCCACAGAGCAAGACTGACTCATTACCAGAGCAAGACGAACTCATTACCAGAGCAGTCTACTCCCCACAGAGCAGGACTGACTCATTACCAGAGCAGTCTACTCCCTACAGAGCAGGACTGACTCATTACCAGAGAAGGACTGACTCATTACCAGAGCAGTCTACTCCCCACAGAGCAGGACTGACTCATTACCAGAGCAGTCTACTCCCCACAGAGCAGGACGAACTCATTACCAGAGCAGTCTACTCTCCACAGAGCAAGACTGACTCATTACCAGAGCAAGACGAACTCAATACCAGAGCAGTCTACTCCCAACAGAGCAGTACTGACTTATAACCAGAGCAGGACTGACTCATTACCAGAGAAGTCTACTCCCCAAAGAGCAGGACTGACTCATTACAAGAGCAGTCTACCCCCCACAGTGCAGGACTGACTCATTACCAGAGCAGTGTACTCCCCACAGAGCAGGATAAACTCATTACCAGAGGAGTCTACTCTCCACAGAGCAGGACTGACTCATTACCAGAGCAGGACTGACTCATTACCAGAGCAGTCTACTCCCCACAGAGCAGGACTGACTCATTACCAGAGCAGTCTACTCCCTAAAGAGCAGGCCTGACTCATTACAAGAGCAGGACTGACTCATTACCAGAGCAGTCTACTCCCCACAGAGCAGGAATGACTCATTACCAGAGCAGTCTACTCCCTACAGAGCAGGAATGACTCATTACCAGAGCAGTCTACTCCCCACCACAGAGCAGGACTGATTCATTACCAGAGCAGGACTGACTCATTACAAGAGCAGGACTGACTCATTACCAGAGCAGTCTACTCACCACAGAGCAGGACTGACTCATTACCAGAACAGTGTACTCCCCACAGAGCAGGATTGACTCCTTACCAGAGCAGTCTACTCCCCACAGAGCAGGATGTACTCATTACCAGAGCAGTCTAATCTCCACTGAGCAGGACTGACTCATTACCTGAGCAGGACTGACTCATTACCAGAGCAGTCTACTCCCCACAGAGCAGGACTGACTCATTACCAGAGCAGTCTACTCCCTACAGAGCAAGCCTGACTCATTACAAGAGCAGGACTGACTCATTACCAGAGCAGTCTACTCCCCACAGAGCAGGAATGACTCATTACCAGAGCAGTCTACTCCCTACAGAGCAGGATGACTTATTACCAGAGCAGTCTACTCGCCACAGTGCAGGACTGATTCATTACCAGAGCAGTCTACTCCCCACAGAGCGGACTGACTCATTATCAGAGCAGGACTGACTCATTACCAGAGCAATCTACTCTCCACAGAGCAGGACTGACTCATTACCAAGGCAGTCTACCCCCCACAGAGCAGGACTAACTCATTACCAGAGCAGTCTACTCCCCACAGAGCAGAACTGACTTATAACCAGAGCAGGACTGACTCATTACCAGAGCATTCTACTCCCCACCGAGCAGGACTGACTCATTATCAGAGCAGGACTGACTCATTACCTGAGCAGGACTGACTCATTACCAGGCAGTCTACTCCCCACAGAGCAGGACTGACTCATCACCAGAGCAGGAATGACTCATTACCAGAGAAGTCTACTCCCCAAAGAGCTGGACTGACTCATTCCCAGAGCAGTCTACCCCCCA